>NW_020897887.1:164116-169107 GCF_003984885.1 Neopelma chrysocephalum
TGGAGCTGCTCCCTGGGGCGGTACCTGGCCGGTGCTGGCGGGAGGCTGGACCTGAGGGATGGGGTACTGGGTGGGCACGGGCGGCACGGCCGCGGGCAGCGCGGGCAGCACCCCCGGGGCCAGGGGCACGGCGGGGGGCACCAGGCCTGGCACCCCGTAGGGAGGCTGGACGGGCTGCTGAGGAGGGGGCACGACAGGGTAGCCAGACTGGTACCCGTTGGAGGGGTAGTAGGACGGCTGGGAGGGGACGCTGTTGATGGTGGCGGGTTGGGTGAAGCCTGGAGGAGAGAAAGAAGGGGGAAAAAGAGGGTTATAATTAAATCAATTAATAACAAATGGAAAAGGAGTTCGGCTCTGAAAGCTGAATTAGTGCTGGGATTTACCTGCCAAGGGGACTGCAGTGGTTATCTGGTTCACAAAGCGGGAGTACTCGGCGTGAACCTGCAAAGGATTCCCAGAGATCACACAATAAACATCTATTTTCCAAATTAACCTTTGTGTGATCCCCACACAATAAACATCTATTCCCCAAATCAACCCTTGTGTGACCCCCACACAATAAACATCCATTCCCCAAATTAACCTTTGAGTGATCCCCACACAATAAACATCTATTTCCCAAACTCCCACACAATAAACACCTATTCCCCAAATCAACCTTTGTGTGATCCCCACAAAATAAACATCTATTCCCCAAATCAACCTTTGTGTGACCCCCACAAACCTGGGAGTGTGTCCTGCTGATCACAGAGCACCCCATGCACAAGGGCAGCAACAACCCAAACACTAAAACCCACCCACCAAAACCCCCCTGAACAGACCCTGTTGGCCCCTCTGGGGTAGATTCCTGTAAAATACAGGATAACTTTTCACACATTAAGAGAAGTGGAAAAAAGAGAATGGCAAATTAATTGCTACAGCAGAGACAAGATACTCAGAGAACCTAAAAGTTTCCACATATTTTTTTCAAAGGAAACTTTGTAGCCTACACTCAATTATCAATATTAACAGAAAGGCTCCCACAGGGTTTTACTCCATTTGCATTCAGGTGAGAAAACCTGAAGAGAGAAACTGATTTTGTGAGAGATTTTTCAGAATTTTTTTTGGTTACACCAATCACTTCCTCTCTCCTGAAGCAGATAGTGCAGCTCTGGACAACATGGGAAGCTTTTTTTTCCCCCCTTAAAATTCCACTAGTACAGCTCCATCCTGAGAAATGTTCATTGGCTGTACAAGAATTAAGACAGCAGCACTTGGAAGGGAAAACCCCTGTGCAAGTCAGACACACAGACATCAAAAAGAGCATTAAAAAAATCACACCCCAAAGGTCCAACAGGCTCTGAAAGCTCGTGTTTGTAAGGGCTACTCACCGTTTGCAAGAGGTTCTCACACAGTTTTTTAGCAGCTGCCAAACCTTCTGGCTTTGGGTGGCTGAAAGGACAGACAAAAAACAAAAAAAACACCTCATCAGCACAACTCTGTCAGATTTGGGAGCCCCCTCTTCCATCAGCAACCTGCTGTCAGACTTATCCCCTCCAGAAGAAACTCTGGGCTAAGAATTCAGGTTTCAAGAAGAAAACTTGGGCTGGTGGAAGGTGTCAGGGTGGAACTGGATGAGTTTAAGGTCCCTTCCAACCCAAACCAGTCTGGGATTCTCTAATTCCACTCTGTCACCGCAGGGTTGATTCTTTATCACTTTACAGACACTTTTATCAGAGTAAAATCGGGTTCAATCAACTTCACTGGCATGAAGGGAGGAGGAATTAAGGATTTCCCAACATTGAGCCACATTTTTGGATCAAGAACTGGCTGGAGGGCCCAGGGAGTGCTGGGGGATGGATCCAGGTGGGATCTGGGCACTGGGGGTGACCCCAGGGGGATGGAGCTGCCTCCAGGTGGGATCTGGGCACTGGGGGTGTTCCCAGGGGGATGGAGCTGCATCCAGCTGGGATCTGGGCACTGGGGGTGTGTGGAAAATACTGTGGAAAGTATTAGAGAGACATGGTTGATAGAAAGAGGCCATGAGAGAGACACGATAGCTCTGGTCCCACGGTAAAGGAAAACTGCTCGAAGGTCACTGTATCTCTGGGAAACTGTGTATGTGACAGAAGAATAGAAGAAAGTGGATGGGAAAGCAGAACAAATAGCAAATAAGTAACCATAAGAATGGGAAAGAAACAGCATTTGCACAAATATAACTTAGGTAATTAGAAGCCAATGATGAGCCTGCGCTTGTAATATGTATGAGGCTAATTATTAACCTTTATAAGCACAAAGCCTGCAGCAATAAAGTTGGATTAGTCACGATCAACTCTATGGTCGTGTATTCTATTCCCGCCGTCTACAACAAATGGTGACCTCCGAGGTGAGAAAACGGGGGAATCACGGTTGGATGGGAAGGTGTCGGAGCCTTAGCAGCGAGGCTGGTTGGAAAAAGTCGGGATAAAGAGCGACTTCAGACCTGGAGCTGGTCAAAAAATCGGCATAGTGACTTGGGACCTGGAGCTGGTCAAAAAGTTGGCATAAAGAGCGACTTCAGACCTGGAGCGTTGTATCAACAAGCTCTACCATACGTGCTGCCGGACCTTGAAGGGCTGCAACAGTGCTGATATAGGTATGGACAGGGAAGCAGCATATAGTTTATTTTCTGAATTTTTGCAGAAAAAGGGGATAAAGGATATAGATCTTAAAAAGGAACTGCCAGGGTTGCTTGCTTTTGGGTATGCTAAGGGTTGTTTTATTAATCCGCACACAGTACATTCCTTGGAGGAATGGCGTAAATTTGGAGATAAAATATGTGAGGCTGTTTTAGATGATGATAAAGATGCAAAAAAGCTGGGAAAGCTTTGGAGGGTGGTTCATGATACAGTGTTGCAACATGAGGCAGAGAAAAGAGCTGCAGAGCAGGCTCAGGGTATTCAGCAACAGAACAAAGAGTATTACAGAAAAGATTGGTTTTCTAACACTCCAGTCCCCCCGGCAGTTCAATCAGTCTTGCTCCCGGCACAACCTTCTGCCCCCCCTAAAGAGAAGGTTGTGGATTCAGATTCGCCTAAGGTTCCTGCCCCTGTAGAATCCACAGCTGCTGGTGAAAGTGCTGACCCGTGGCCACAGCCACCCCCTCCTGCTTTAGAAGCTTAAGAGCCTGTCCCTGGGGCACTCGGTGACTCGGCGGAGGCCGTGGCTAAAGAACGGAGGGAAACCTGGGCAGCGTTGGCTAAACATTGCCTGTCACAGGGTGATTCTCAAGGATTGCAGGCAGCAGAGGGCATGGCATCCCCAGGAATTTACAATCAAGTGCCAGGGGGAGCAATGACTGCTACTATCACTCCTTTAGACTGGAAGCTTTTGGCACAGCTCCGGAGCACTGTAAGTGAATTTGGTTTGCATGGGGAACCCACCAAACAAATGTTAGATTATTTTTGGGGAACTCAGCTCTTGTTACCTTCAGATCTCCGCTCCATAGTGAAAATGATACTTACAGAACGTCAACAACTTTTGTTTAGTGCTTATTGGCAGGCGTATGTTAATGAAAGTGTTGCAGAAATCAGACTGCAGGGAGATCCTTTGCATGGTGTTACAGTGGATGAGTTAATGGGGACGGGGCTGTATATTAGACCAGAGGCACAAGTGCATATTGGAGCTGATAAAGTCAGAGAAGCAATGTCTTTGGTTAGGAAAGCATTAGATAAGGTCAAAGAACCAGGGGGAGTACCATCATATATGAGTCTAAAACAAGGAAGAAATGAGTCATTTGGTGAATATGTGGACAAATTGACAGCTGCTATCACTCGAGCAGGGGTACCAGATTACATGAAGGGAACTATGTTAAAGCAGTGTGTTTTGCAAAATGCTAACTCAACAGTTAAACAAGTAATAAGAACAATGGGTCCTTACTGGACCATTGAGGAGTTATTAGAAAAGGTATTACAAATACCTACGGGAGAAAATGCATTTTTAGTCAATGCTATTCAAGATTTAGCTAAGGGGCTTAAAGAACACGCTCAGAGTTCCCAAGCTCAGGTTTTAGCAGCTCTTGCACCCCTTCAGGCAAAGGCTAATAACTTTACAGAAGGAAAAGCTCGATTAAAATGTTACCGATGTGGAGCCACCGGACACATTCGAAAGGAATGCCGAGCGACAGGACTTTGGTGTAAACAATGCCAAAACTCCACCCACAACACTTCTGCTTGCCGAAATCGTTGGGGAAACTCATGACAGAGCGCGAAGAATTGCAGTGGCCGCGCGCGGACACAAGTCGTCGCTGCAGCCCAAATAACCCCAACCAACAGTTTTTCACCCAACAATCCATTTCACGGACAAGAGAACAGCTGCAACCTGCCACAACCAATAGTCCCGGATTACAACCTGCCACAGCCGGCAGCCTCGGATTGGACTTGGCAACAACAGTAGAAGTCACCTTGTTATCCACCCAACCTCAAAAGATTCCCACCGGGAGCTCTTTGGATACCTGCCAAGTGGACTCGAGTTGCTGTGAATATCCCGAAGACCAACCACAACTTGTTGGGCAAGGAATCAAATGAACAGAACCTCGAAAATTCTAGGAGAATTGGCTCATGACTTTGATGAAATAAGACATGCTGTTTTACAGAACAGAGCAGCTATAGATTTTCTATTGCTGGCTCAGGGGCATGGGTGTGAAGAATTTGAAGGCATGTGTTGTATGAATCTTTCTGATCACTCTCAGTCCATCTACCAAAAACTAAAAGAAATGCAAGGTCATTTGAATTACTTTACAGTCCAAAAGGATCCTATTAGGGAATGGTTAGCAAAGCTAGGCTTAGGACCATGGCTCACTGAGATCACTAAACAAGCTATTTCAATTTTGCTGATACTCCTGGCTGCTTTATGCATCGTTCCTTGTGTTTTTAAATGTATACAGAATATGCTGGCAAAGGCAATAAGTGATGTGTTTTTAACATTATCAAAAGAAAACGGGGGAAGTGTGGAAAATACTGTGGAAAGTATTA
>NW_020897887.1:169117-170366 GCF_003984885.1 Neopelma chrysocephalum
CTCAGAGGGCTTTTCCAACCTGGCTGATCCTGTAATTTTGTGATCCCTGCCTGGGAACTGGGATATTGGAATTGTTCAGGCCCCCCATACCTGATGTAGATGTACATGGGCTCAAAAGCCTCCCTGCCCGAGGCTGGCTCGATGCAGCCCGAGCCCTTCCCTCGCAGGAAGACCTTGGCCCCCGTCTCGATCTGGATGTGCTGCAGGTAGGAGCAGCCCGGCCCCTCCACCTTCTCCTTCACGTTGAAGGTGGGCACGGCGTGTTCCAGCCCCACAAACAGCTTGTCCTGCACGTAATGCATCTGCAGAGGAGCAGGGAAAGCTGATTATCTCGCTCACAATTAGGAAATCAGGGCAGAAGTCTCCTGTCTGATGAAGGAGGGTTCAGTGTGGGATGGCACAGTGAGCCCTGGGCTGCTCTGGAAGCAGGGCTGCTCTCCCCATCCCTTTGCTTTTAGGAGGCCACTGTCCCCTGAGTCTCACTCTCCAGACTCAGTCTCTTTAGTCCTCCAGATTTTAACAATACACAAGGGGGGCTGTTGATTTTTTTTTTTAATTTTTATTTATTTTTACTTTTAATTTTTATTTCAAAATAATTTTATTTTTTATTTAAATTTTTTATTATTTTTATTTTTAATATTTGTATTGTTATTATTTTTATTTTTAATTCTTATTTTACTTTTTATTTTGTTATTTTTATATTTAATTTTGGGTTTGATTTTTATTATTTCTATTTTTACTTTATTTTTAATAGTTTTATTTTTGATTCTTATTTTTAATCATTATTTTGTTATTTTTATATTTTGGATTTTTATTATTTTACTTTTAATAGTTTTATTTTTATTTTTTAATTCTTATTTTTAAATTTTATTTTGTTATTTTTATATTTTGGATTTTTATTATTTTTATTTTATTTTTAATAGTTTTACTTTTAATTCTTATTTTTAATTCTTATTTTTAAGTTTATTTTTATTATTTTTATTTTTATTTTTCATTTTAAATTTTGTAAATTGTTTTAATTTCTATATTTTTATTTTACTTCTAGTATTTATTTTTTACTTATTATTACTACTATTACTGTTATTATTGTTATTATTATTATTATTATGTGGTTTGTGCTGTGGATTTTGTGGGGTTTTTTTGGTTAGTTGGTTTTATTTTTTACAAACAGCACATGACAAGTGTACTGTGGAACAGCCAAACCTTGTCCCCGGTGCCATTCCATGAATCCCACCCCAAACCTCGTCCC
>NW_020897887.1:170376-170687 GCF_003984885.1 Neopelma chrysocephalum
CCCAAACCTCGTCCCCAGAGCCATTCCATGAATCCCACCCCAAACCTTGTCCCTGGTCCCATTCCATGAATCCCACCCCAAACCTTGTCCCCGGTGCCATTCCATGAATCCCACCCCAAACCTTGTTCCCAGAGCCATTCCATGAATCCCACCCCAACAGAACAGCCAGACCTCGTCCCCAGTGCCATTCCGTGAATCCCACCCCAAACCTCGTCCCCAGTGCCATTCCATGAATCCCATCCCAGTGGAACAGCCAAACCTTGTCCCAGTGCCATTCCATGAATCCCACCCCAATCCTTGTCCCCAGTGCC
>NW_020897887.1:170697-171101 GCF_003984885.1 Neopelma chrysocephalum
CCTTGTCCCCAGTGCCATTCCATGAATCCCACCCCAACCCTTGTCCCCAGAGCCATTCCATGAATCCCACCCCAGTGGAACAGCCAAACCTTGTCCCAGTGCCATTCCATGAATCCCACTCCAAACCTTGTCCCCAGTGCCATTCCATGAATCCCACCCCAAAACTTGTCCCCAGTGCCATTCCATGAATCCCACCCCAACAGAACATCCAAACCTTGTTCCTGGTGCCATTCCATGAATCCCACCCCAACCCTTGTCCCCAGTGCCATTCCATGAATCCCACCCCAGTGGAACAGCCAGACCTTGGCCCCGGTGCCATTCCATGAATCCCACCCCAAAGAACAACCAAACCTCATCCCCAGTGTCATTCCATGAATCCCACCCCAATGGAACATCCAAACCTC
>NW_020897887.1:171111-183117 GCF_003984885.1 Neopelma chrysocephalum
CCAACCCTGGTCCCCGGTGCCATTCCATGAATCCCATTCCATGCCACTCACCCCGGACTGGAAGGGTGGTTTCTGCCCCACGGCCGGGCTCAGGGGGGTGATGGGGGCTGGCTGGTGGTACACGGTCACCGTGGCCCCGTTGAACGTGGGGCTGGAGCCCGTGGCCGCCTTCACCACCCCGTTGGTGATGATCTCCTTGATTCTGTTCACAGCTCCTAAGGAACACAAAAGGAAATTCATTCCTGGTTTCCAGCTCAACCCAACTGGGACACAACTGGGTTGTTGTGATAAGGGAACAGGCAGCAGGGGTTTATCTTCCTGATACCGGAGACCTGGTGTGGGATCACCAAGGATGGCACCACCAAGGATGGCACCACCAAGGACGGCCCCAAGCCACCCTGGGGAGCAGCTGGAGCTCTGGAAGGGGATTGAAGTTGGATATTTGGAAAAGGTCCTTCCCTCAGATGGTCAGACACTGAACAGGGCAGTGGGCACGGCCCCAGGGCTGCCAGGGCTCCAGGAGTGGTGGGACAGCACCCTCAGGGCCAGGGGGCACTGCTGGGGGCTGGGCAGGGCCAGGGGCTGCAATCCATGATCCTTGAGCATCCCTTCCAACTCGGGATTGTTTCCATGGAACATCAGGGTTCCCTGGCCATTCCCACCCTGACAAAGTCTGGCCTAACCTTTTAGGACAAACACAAATGTTTTAGGACAAACACCAACGTTTTAGGACAAACGCCAACGTTTTAGGACAAACACTGACGTTTTAGGACCAACACCAACATTTTAGGACTAACACCAACGTTTTAGGTCCTGCAGTTGGAGAGGAACAACCCCAGGCACCGGCACAGGCTGGGGAGCAGCTCTGAAGGGAAGGACCTGGGGGTCTCAAGGAGCTCTCGTGTGTCCTGGGGGGCATCAGGAAAAGAATTCCCAGCAGGTCAGGGAGTGATCCTGCCCCTCTGCCCAGCCCTGGGGAGGCACAGCTGGAGTGTGGGGTCAGTTCTCCTCAGGACAGGAGGGACATGGAGCTCCAGGAGCGGGTCCAGGGGAGGTTGTGAGGATGCTGAAGGCACTGGAGCATCTCTGTGACCAGGGGACACCCAGAGGGGACCTCCCCAGGGCGTGTCAGTGCCTGCAGGGGATGGACCAGGCTCTGCTCGGGGGGTGCCCAAAAACAGGACACAAAACTGAGGCCCAGAAGTTCCAGCTGGACACGAGGAAGAACTTCTTCCCTGGGCAGTGACCCAGCGCTGAACAGGATGCCCAGTGTCCCTCCCTGGAGACATTCCAGAACCACCTGGACACATCCCACGTGCTCTGGGATGGTTCTGAGCAGGGAGGTGGGACCTCCCCAACCTGCCCCATCCCGGGATTCTCAGGGAATTGTTGCCTCCATCTCTCGTGCTCCTGCAGGGAGCTCCTGGTCTGGGGAGAGCTGAGTTGGTGCCGGAGAAGGGGGAGGAACGAGATGATTCCAGACCCACTCGGACACATCCCACGTGCCAGGGGGACGATCCTGCCCTGTGACCCAGTGTGGTCCCTTCTTGTCACTCTGTCCTATTCCAGTGGGATCTGGGTGTGTTATCCATGAGATCACCCACTCCCCCCACCTTCCCTGGGGTCTCTCCAAGGTTTCCTGCGGATGCAGCAGTCGGGACCTCGGGAATTTCTGGGCAGACCTTCCCAGTGTTTAAACACAGTCTGTTATCAACCCTGAGATATTCACAGCACAAACCCACCAAGGCCACTCACAGGGCCCCTTTATCACAAATAAAACAGGAAAAACCAGAATGTTCTGCACTTACTGTCCACCAGCTCCCGCGTCTGCCCCTGCACGTGGAGGTACAAGGGACGGTCCCTGGGGAGGGAATGTCAAATATCCCGTTAAACCCACGGGCAACACACAAAATGGGATCAATTTATGGGTTCAATTGAACTTTACAGCAAGGCTGCCACAAAGATCCCTTCAAATAAGGGAATGCAAGTCCCTGGAGCATCACAGTGCTCAGGAAACACAGAAAAAATATATTTATGTGATGATTTATTGAAGTTATACCACTAGAAACTTGAATTTCTTTGTGCACAGAAGGTGAATGAAGTAAAAGCAGCGAGAAATTTGGATTTGGGAAGCTGCAGTTCCCGGTGGGAAGAAGTTGAGCACAGTGGGATCTGTCTGTGGTGGTTGGTTTGGGTGGAATTTCAAACAATATCAGGCAGGTAGGGAAGAAGTTCTGTGGTCGGGAGCATCAAAATGGCAAATTAGGGATTGTGGTAAATTAGGAATTGTGGCAAATAATGAAAAAAGTTGAATTATGGATGATGGCAAATGATGAATTCTGGAAAAATATGAGTGTTGGTAAATTATGAAAAATGGCAAAATATGACAAATGGAGAAAAAGGAAAAATGCAAAAACAGGAAAAAAGGTAAAAAAATTAATTGTGGCCAAATATGAAAAAATGGTAAAATTATGACTTGTGGAAAATATGAATTGTGGTAAAAGATGAACAATGGCAGGTTATGAATTGTGGGAAATTATGAATTCTGGCAAAATATGAAAAATGGCAAGTTATGAATAGTGGCCAATTATGAATTGTGGCAACACATGAATTATGGCAAATTATGAATTATAGCAAATTACGAAAAAATGGGAAATTATGAATTGTGGTAGAGTATGAAAAGTGGCAAAATATGAAAAATGGCAAGTTATTAATTGTGGCAAAATATGAATTATGGCAAATTATGAATTGTGGCAAATTATGAAAAAAGGCAAATTATGAGTTGTGGCAAAAATATGAATTGAGGCAAAAATATGAGTTATGACAAATTATTATTTGTGGCAAATTATGAGCAAAACTGCTCACGGAGAACAAACCAAACAGGAACCTCAGCAACCCCCCTCCCAAGGAGAGAAAAAGTCAGACCCCCAGAAAAAAGAGCTACAAACCCAGGTCCCACTTTTGCTTTCTCCTCTGCAGTCATGAACCTGCCCCGGGTGGACACGGCGGCTCCGCTCAGGCGACTGATCTGCAACCAGATGGAAACCTCAGTGAGCAATCATTGACAAACACTCACCAAACACCACAGCTCACACTTGATTATTTAATTGTTGATTAAAAAGCCCCAGAAGCCCTTAATGAAGTAGGAGGAGAGCAGCTCTGACCTCCCCAAACCACCTTTTGGGGACCAAACCGAGCGAGTGCCTCTAAAAACACAACGGAACAACGACCGGACGGAACCTGCCGCGGGTTCCTTCGACCTCATGAGTCAAACTCGACCTCTGAGTTCATTTTATGGGTTCAAAAGGTAAAGATGTTATGTAATATCAGCCCCACAAGTGCTGCCAGGGCGCTCCTACCTCGTCCTGGGTCTGGCCCCTGGTCAGCAGGTTCCTGCACGTGAGGGGCACGTCGTTGATCTCCACCTCGGCCACCACCAGGTCATCTTTGCTCTTGCTGGCGGCTGGACCTTTTCCCAGAGCCTGCAGCTTCAACAGACAACATTCCCAGCGGTTGGAAAGCGCCGGGGCGAGGAACAGACCGGCCCCAGGGCTCGGGAGGGTGAAGGTCCTCCTCGTTTGGCCCTTGCCCAACGTCCTCCTCGCTCCCCCTTTCCAGCCTCTGACCCCAAAATCTTCACAAATATTAACAGGAAGAACGTTGTGTCTGCCCAATCTGCCCCTTCACAACCCTGAGCCCAAACAAATACACTTTATCTTCACCACATTTTAACAGAATGATTCATGTTCCTGCTCTGGAAGGGGAGGAACAGAGGTAGAACTGAGCTGGGGAGCTGCTGAACAGCAACCACGGCATCTCCCACCTGAACTGGCAGCTCTGGTAGAAACCTGGGACTAAAGAAACATGAACTTCATGTTTCTGGTTCCTTCTTGTCCCAACTGCCTTTAAACACAGAGAGAATTTAGAATTTCTGCTCAAGATCTGAACTCATCCACACTCCCCCCCTTTTTAAAAACGTAATATTTTGTGCCAGTATCGACATTCTGAGAAATAAAAAGCCAAAGAAGCACAGATTTAGGAGGAGTTGGGGGTTACCACAAAGACCTGGGAGCTTTTTTTCAACGTGTGGAGTGAGTACAGCCTTCTAAAAGCTCTGGAATGGATTTTCGTGGGTTACAAACATCAACCAAGACTCTATTAAAAAAAAAAAAGAGAACCTTCCAGTAACCCCCAACCATTCAGCAAATATCACAGGGAGGCAGAGCACTTAAAAAAGAGCCACAGGGCAGCTGTGGAAGGACTCCAGTGCACTGCACAGACATTAAATTGTACAGACATTAAATTGTACAGACATTAAACTGCTCCACTCCTTCCACTTTTTTATTAAAAAAAAGTACATTTGTTAATCTGCAGCTCCTTCATTTCCACCCCCTCCCAACCTGAAGTGTCACCAGAGTTTAATTACTCTGGGAAATGCCATCACTGAGCACTCCCTACCAACAGCAACATGTGCAATAAAACCATAGGCATATTATATATATATTTTTTCTACTGTATTAAATAATAAAATAATCCCAAATGCAGGTTAATTCCTTGGTTAAGTGGTTCCCTCAGCACGGGGTGTCACCAAAGCTTGGGACAAAAGCAGAGGTGGAAGATTTGAGGCAGCAGCAGCATCTGCCAACTTTTCAAGGTCCCAAAGTGTCAGATTTTACTTCCAGTGCCCAAAAGGGGCTTTAAAAAAAAACGGAGCGAGAGGGACTTTTTATACAGGGCAAGGGGGGACGGTTTTAAACTGCCAGGTGGGATATTGGGAAGGAATTCCTCCCTGTGAGGGTGGGGAGGGGCTGGGATGGAATTCCCAGAGAAGCTGTGGCTGCCCCTGGATCCCTGGAAGTGTCCGAGGCCACCCTGGAGCAACCTGGGCTAGTGGAAGGTGTCCCTGCCCATGGAACTGGATGAGCTTTAAGGCCCTTTTCCAACCCAAATCAGGCTTCTCCATCAGCTCTGCTACCTGGAAAACCCTTCAGGAAAAACACTCTAAGAGCTGGATGATCCTCGCGGGGTCCCTTCCAGCCCAGAACATTCCGTGATCCCGTGGGAAAACTTTATCTCCCCAGAGGCGGCTTCCTAAAGTCTCACAAGGCCTGACCCCACAGCCAAAGAAAAAATTAAAAGTATGTTTCCTGAGTGATTTTGTCGCCCCCAACTCCACCGTTTCCCGACAAACGACGGTCTCCGGAGCCCGCCCATGAGGCCCCCTCGCCCCCCCCACCTTGTCGGCCGTGCTGGGCGCCGGCTTCAGCTTCCCCTTGGCCATCAGCATGGCGTTGATCTTCGCCGCCACGGCCGCGGCCGCATCCAGCGCTCCCGAGGGCGCCGCGGAGCCCTCGGAACCGGCCACGGCGGCGCCGCCATCGCCGCCCCCGCCGGCGAACGGCCGCCCGGGCAGCGGCGCCGTGCCGGGCAGCAGGAAGGTGGGCGCCGGGCCGGGTTGGTCCCACTTGCTGCGGCGCCTGGAAAAAGAGGAGAGGAGGGTGAGGCGGTGTCCCCGCGGCGGCGGCGGGGCCGCCCGAGCCCGCCCGGCCGTGCCTCACCCGCCCGCGGCCCCCGCGTCCCGCTGCGCTCCGCCGCCCGCAGACATGGCCGACATGGCACCCTCAGCGTCACTGCCGCCAGAGCCCGCCCCGCGCCGCCGCTTCCGGCGTCACCAGGGAGACCGCCGGGCACTTCCGGCAGTTGCCATGGAGATGGGTGGGGAGCTTCCGGGGGTTGCCATGGAGATGGGCGGGAACTTCCGGGGGTTGCCATGGAGACCGAGGGGGCCGGGAGGGGTCGGGGAGCGGGAGCGGGGGTCGGGAGATCATGGAATTGTAGGAGCGGGGGATCGGGGGATCATGGAATTGTAGGAGTGGGGGGTCGGGGGATCATGGAATTGTAGGAGCGGGGGATCGGGGGATCATGGAATTTTAGGAGCGGGGGGTCGGGAGATCATGGAATTGTAGGAGCGGGGGGTCGGGGGATCGTGGAATTGTGGAGTCGCGGAGTCACAGAATTGTGGGATCATGGAATCGCAGGGTAATGGCGCAATAGAATCCGGGAATCATAGGATCATGGCATAATAGAACCGTAAAATCCTAGGATCAGGGAATTGTAGGATCGTGGAAACATGGAATCAGAATCATGGAATCACTGGGTCGTGGAAACATGGAGTCAGAATCATGGAATCATAAGGTTGTGGAATTATAGAATTCTGGAATTATAGAATCGTGGAATTATAGAATCATGGAATGATAGGATCATGGAATCATGGAACTATAGGACCATTGAATCATGGAATCACAGAATCATAAAATCATGGAATTACAGGATCATTGAATCAGGAAATCATGGAATTATAGGATCATGGAATCATAGAATCATGGCATCACAGAATCATGGAATCACAGAATTGTGGAACCATAGAATCCTGGAATCATGCAATCACAGAACCATAAAATCATGGAATCATAGGATCATGGAATTATAGAATCATAGAATCATAAAATCATGGAATCACAGAATCATGGAGTCATAGAGTCATGGAACTGTAAAATCATGGAATCACAGAATCATGGAGTCACAGAGTCATGGGATCATAGAATCATGGAATCACAGAATCATGGAATCACAGAATCACAGAACCATGGAATCATGGAATCATGGAATGATGGAGTCAGAGAATCACAGAATCACGGCATCATGGAATCACAGAACCGTGGAACCGTGGAATCTTGGAATCATGGAATCACAGAGTCATGGAATCATAGAACGATGGAATCACAGAATCATGGAATCATGGAATCACACAATCATGGAATCACGGAACACAGAATCACGGAATCACAGAATCGTGGAATCGCAGGTTCGTGGAATCACAGAGTCATGGAATTACAGAATCATGGAAAAATAGAATCACAGAATCATAGAATCGTGGAATGAGAGTCATGGAATCATGGAACCACAGAATCATGGAGTCATGGAATCACACAGTAATGGAATCACAGGATCATGGAATCATAGGATCATGGAATCAGAATCACGGAATCATGGAATCACAAAGCCAGGGAACACTAATTCCTGCGTTTGCTAAAATGTAGAAATATAAAAAGTTTTGATGCTTGGGGTGCTCGGTTTGTGGAATCCCACAAAAGCCAACTCACAAAATAAATAACAATAAATAAACTATCAATAATAAATAAATAATCACTAATAAAGAAATAATAATAAATAATCCATGTCTCTCTCTTGAGTCGTAATTATTGGTTTAAATTTAAAAAAAAATCCAATTTTTTGGGGCAGCAAAGGGGTTGGAATGTTCCTTAAACATCATCTAATCCCAGCTCCCTCTCTGTTATTCCCAGATCTATTATCCATGGATATTTTCCCAAAACTTTTGGGAATCCTTCCCTTCCTTTTGCCCCAGCTGAAGTTTGGGTGGAGGTGCCCGGTGTCCCCTCTTTAACTGCAGCAAATGGTGCTGAGCCTTGGGAATTCCTTTGGTGGGAATGAGATCCCTTCTCGAATTTCTAACAGCTTTAATTAACCTGTTGATTAGTTATTTTAATTACTCAGAGATGCCCTGTTGGGCCTTAAATCACTTTTTTTTAGCAGAAGGTTGTCACGAGCTACTTCTGCGGGAAAAGAGCTTGGGAAAAGCACCAAAACCTGGGAGTTTGGTTAAAAATGAACCTTGGTCTGCTTCGAGGAACGAAGATGAGAGAGAGGAAGGGGTGTGGCTGAACCTGGACATCTGGAACCCGGGATTTGGGAAGGACTTTGGGCAGAAATCAGCAGAGAAAGGAGAAGGCCAACAAAGACTCAACACGTGAAGTCCCTTCTGAGAGAAAAAGATACAAAGAAGACTAAAGATATGAACTAATTTTCAGAAAAGGCCAGTTATCACCAATTAATGGCCAATAGGAGGTGGAATACGAACTAATTAAAGGAATTATGTGATTAAGAACCACTGAACATTAATTTCTTCGTTTGCTGAAAATGTGTAAATAGGTAGAAAAATTATATCTCAAGGTCTGTGTGGGCTGGACCCTGTGAGTGTCACAAACATCTCTGGCCACAAATAAAGTCATGCTTTGCTTTTTATAAAAAAATAAAACGGTGTTAGAGGGTTTTATTTATCCCAACAATTGAGGAATATTTGGGAACATCTTCATCTTTCCCAGGCAGGGCTGTTTTCCCCCGTATCAGGGGTAAATGTGTGCAAGGAGACGTGTGAGCCTTGAAAATAAAGACTGGGGGCCTGATAAGAAGGTTTATCTTGGCCAGACCACACGGCCGGGATCCATTCAGGGAGAAGAAACTGTTTTTAGGAGGCTCGTGACCATAAAAAGATAATTTGAGGAACGGGATGTTCCCCAAACGACCCCCAGGGACCCTCAAAATCCCCCTACTCTGATGGAAATGAGCTCTGAGAAGTGATTTGAATATGGAAAAGAATTCAGGGCAATATTTAGCAATGTGGGGTTTGGGAAATGGGGTGAATATGTGTTAGTTATGTATTAGTTACATAGATATAAATGAATATGTGAGATAATTGGGGGGCTGTTGCACCGAAATAAAGCAATTCCTCTTTTTAATATTGAAATTACAGTGTTGGGGTTTTATTTTCAGCGTTTCTGTGACATCAGGACGATGCACAAACGTGCAGTGTCCAAAATAAAAGCGTTTTCATCACTGCTTGTTAATAACAAACCTCCTGTTGTGCTGTACAAACGTGGCAACTTCATACCTTTGGAATCAACCCCCGATATTCAGGAAAAAAATCAGGGAATCCTGGAATGGTTTGGGTTGGAAGGGACTTTAAAGCCCAGACAGTGACTGACCAGGACACACCTTCCCCAAGGTTTTGCTGGAGAGAGAGTTGGGATTGAGGCTGGGAGAATTGGGATTGTTCAGCCTGGAGAAGGGAAGGCTTTGGGGTGACCTAATTGTGGCCTTCCAGGACCTGAAGGAGCCTCCAGGAAAGATGGAGAGGGACCATTTCCAAGAGTCTGGAGCGACAGGACAAGAGGGGGTGGGTTCAAATTGAAAGAGAGGAGGTTTAGATGAGATATCAGCAAAAATTTGGATTAGATATTAGGAAAAAATTTAGATTAGATATTAGGAAAAAATCTTTACTGGGAGGGTGGTGAAGCCCTGGAACAGGTTGTGTCTGCTCCAACCCTGGAATTGTTCAAAGCCAGGCTGGATATAAATCCTTGAGGAACCTGGGATAGTGGGAGGTGTCCCTGCCCATGGCAGGAGCTGGAACATGATGGTCTTCAAGGTCTCCTCCCAACCCAAACCATTCTATGATTTTGTGATTTTTTTAAATGAATTTGAGGGGTTGATTTAAAGGGTATGAAATGACCTTGTTTGGACAGTATGTGGGTGATTTGTTTTTAGCAAACAGTGATGAAAATGCCTTCATATTAGACACTCTGTGCAGTGAAAAGGGGACACTATCCATCTCCTTCCAAACTTCAGCTGGGTCAAAAGAAATTATGGGTTTAGGGTTCATTTTAGGAAAATGCTCTGCACTGGTGCGGCCTCACCTCCAGTTCTGGGGGCAGTTTTGGGCACCACGATATAAAAAAAGATATTAAGCTTCTAGAGAGCATGCAAAGGAGGGCCACAGGGATGGTTTTCATGGTTTTAAGCCCAGCTGGAGATTAAGCTCCACTCGGCAGCTCTGCTCCTCCCTCCCCCCAGGTGGGATGGGGAGGAGAATAAAAGTAAACCTTGTATGTCGAGACAAAAAGAGTTTAGTAGTTGAAAATAGAGTAAAATACAGTAATTATGGTAAATAATAATAATAATGATAATAAAAGGGGAAAGAAACTAATTGATGCACGACGCAATTGCTCACCACCCCCTGACCGATGTCAGAACCCCCCTCCCAAACCCAGATCGGCCCCTCCCAGGTGACTCCCCCCAGTTTGTGGACTGGGAATGGTGGTCTGTGGTGTGGAATATCCCTTTGGATAGTTCGGGTCACCTGTCCCGGCTCTGCTCCCTCCCAGCTCTGGCAGAGCAGGAGACAAAAACCAAAAGAAAGAGTCCTTGACTTGGGACAAACACGACTCAGCCAAAACCCAAACCATCCGTGTGTTATCGACCCTGTTCTCATCCCAGATCCAAAACACAGCACTGGAACAGCTACTGGGCAGGAATTAACTGGTTCCCAGCTGAAACCAGGACAGGATCCAGCCCTGAAGGGTCTGGAGGGGCACTTGGCTCGTTCAGCTGCAGGAGGCTGAGGGGAGACCTTGGGGGCTGCAGCTCCGACCTCTGCTCTGTGTGAGCGGGGACGGGACCTGAGGCAGCAGCTGGAGCTGCGGTTTGGGAGGTTTAGGAGCTGTGAGGAGGTTTGGGTTGGATCTCAGGGAAAGGTCCTTCCCCCAGAGGGTGGTTGGGCACTGACCAGGCTCCCCAGGGCAGTGGGCACAGCACCAAAGGCTGCCAGAGCTCCAGGAGGGTTTGGATGACGCTCTGAGGGACAGGGTGGGATTGTTGGGGTGTCTGTGCAGGGCCAGGGGTTGCAGCCCGTGATCCTTGTGAGCCCCTCAGGATTCTATAAACCCGACTGGTTTAGGTTGGAAGGGACCTTAAAACTCACCCAGTCTCACCCCAGTGCCATGGGCAGGGACACCTTCCACTGTTCCAGGCTGCTCCAAGCTGGCTTTGGACACCTCCAGGGATCCGGGGGCAGCCACAGCTTCTCTGGGAAACCTGTTCCTTACATGTGACGAAAGCTTGTCCCAGCTTTCCAATGATGTGTTATAAGCAAAGATCGAATGCTGTGTGCCCACAATTAGCAATTAGCTGCTGCCCCAAAGGTGACTCGAGCCTTTTTCATCCTTTGCCTTTGGTGGTTTTGCTGCCCCGGGACCCCCGGAGGGAAGAGGCAGCACCGGGAGCCCGTGGAACGGGCTGAGGGGAGAGCTCGGGGGTCTGGAGCTTCCTCACGAGGGCAATGACAGGACCCGAGGGAGCAGCTGGAGCTCTGCCAG
This sequence comes from Neopelma chrysocephalum, assembly GCF_003984885.1. Taxonomy (NCBI): domain Eukaryota; kingdom Metazoa; phylum Chordata; class Aves; order Passeriformes; family Pipridae; genus Neopelma; species Neopelma chrysocephalum. Next base: position 182,124 of record NW_020897887.1, read on the forward strand.
GGTTAGGTTGGATATTAGAAAAAGGTTCTTCCCCCAGAGGGTGTTTGGGCACTGACCAGGCTCCCCAGGGCAGTGGGCACGGCCCCAAAGGCTGCCAGAGCTCCAGGAGCGTTTGGACAACGCTCTGAGGGACAGGGTGGGATTGTTGGGGTGTCTGCGCGGGGCCAGGGGTTGGATTTGGATGATCCCTGTGGTTCCCTTCCCTCAGGATTTTCCACGATTCCCTCAGGAGCGGGAACTGAGGGAACACCTCCCACACCCCCCCTCCCGCGGGGTTTGCGCACGGCCCCGCCCGGAGCCCCCGTGAGGGACAGGGCGGGAAAGGCCGCCCGGCCGGGCCTGAGGGACGAGGCGGGGAGAGGCTGAGGGAAGTCGTTCGACGCTGCTTGAGGGTGAGGGTGGATGGTTCTGCAGTGCCCGGGTCGGGTGTCCTTGCCCTCAGCAGTCCCTGGCCCTCAGCCCCTCACCCTCAGCAGTCCCTGCCCTCAGCTCCTTGCCCTCAGCAGCCCCTGCCCTCAGCAGCTCCTCGCCCTCAGCAGCCCCTGCCCTCAGCAGCCCCTGCTTTCAGCTCCTCGCCCTCAGCAGCCCTTCACCCTCAGCTCCTCGCCCTCAGCATCCTTACCTTCAGCTCTTCGCCCTCAGCAGCCTCTCGCCCTCAGGTCCTGGCCCTCAGCTCCTCATCCTCCACAGCCCCTCACCCTCAGCAGCTCCTGCCCTCAGCTCCTCATCCTCCACAGTCCCTCACCCTCAGCAGCTCCTGCCCTCAGCTGCTCATCCTCCGCAGCCCTGGGCCTGAGCAGCCCTTCAGCCACAGCTCCTCGCCCTCAGCCCTCAGCAGCCTCTGCCCTCAGGAACTCTGCCCTTAGCAGCCCTTCACCCTCAGGTCCTCACCCTCAGCAGCCTCTGCCCTCAGCTCCTCATCCTCCACAGCCCCTCACCCTCAGCACCCCTTCACCCTCAGCTCCTCACCCTCAGCCCTCGGCAGCCCCTGCCC
>NW_020897887.1:183127-187864 GCF_003984885.1 Neopelma chrysocephalum
CTCACCCTCAGCAGCCCTTCACCCTCAGCTCCTCACCCTCAGCCCTCAGGAGCCCCTTGCCCTCAGCTCCTCTGCCCTCAGCATCTCTCTCCCCATCCTCAGCTCCTCACCCTCACCTTGCCCTCACTCTCCCCTCACCCTCCCCACGCCCTACTCTTCCCTTCCTCCTCACTTTACCCCCCTATACCTGGAGGAGCACAGCCCTGCCGTGCTCAGGGGGGTTTGTGGACTCCTCGCTGAGGGGCCCCTCTGTTCCCTGCACTGCCCAGAGCCAACCCCTTCCTCAGGACGGGCATTTTCCATGGCCTGGGGTGCGGATGTGTTTCATTTTCCAGGCTCAGGGGTGCTGAGGATTCTCTTTCTCCCGCACTCATTTAAACCACAGAATAAAACAACCCAAGCCCGGGGGTGTTCAAAATGTGGGGAGCCTTTTCTTAAAGCCCTTTGAAAATCTAGCGGGCTGGGTGCCAGTTAGCACTGAGGAGCATTTCCTTTGCAAGCTCGTATTTCATATAAATACAGATATAAATATTCTAATTACTGCGTCCTGCAGCCTCGGGGGAGGCCTGTGCTGCTGTGGAAATCCAGGATCTGATGCTGGGGATTATCAGACAAACTGTCCTGCTCTGTTTGCTGGCAATTCCAGGTTGGTTTGAGCTGGTGAGTTGTGCAGGAGATCCAGGGAATGCCCTGTGGAAGCTGCAAGCTGGACTTGCTGCCCTTTTGCTCATCCAGGTGTTAATGCAGGTGTTTAATTCACAGGCAGAAGAGTCTCTGCAAAATGGCAACTGCTCAGAAGCAAAGGAATTGCATGGTATGGTTGTGTTGTGTTTTTTGGCACAGTTTGTTCTTTAATAGGAAAAATGGGGGGAATTTTGGCTGAAATAGTGCACCCAGGTGATAGTTCTTAACTTGAAAATTTTGGGCTAATTGGGTTCTTTTAGCTAAGAATAAAGATGCTTAATAGAGAAATAATCTGAGTTTTGTTGTCGTGCACTTGGTAAAAACCAGCTGGGTCCTAAAAACTCAATGACACCAAGCATCAGGAATATAAAGTATAAGTCACGAAAGTCATACTTCTCAATTAAGTTAAAATTAAGGCATTGGATGGGGTTGGTGCTGTGGATACAGCTTAATTGATTCATTGATTTCTTCCTCTGATTTTCCAGAGTGCAGTTGTCTTCCCTAAAAAAATAGCCACGGAGCAGCAGTCCCTGATGCTGGTGAAGAGGCTCCTGGCAGTGGCCGTGTCCTGCATCACGTACCTGAGAGGAATCTTCCCTGAAAGTGCCTATGGAACGAGATACATGGATGGTAACAGGAGGTTTCTGTGATAATTTGCAAATTCTGTGTGTTTTTAAAGCCATTTTAAAACCATTTCAATGCCTGCAATGGAAACTTCACTAATTCATTAAACTGAATTTTGTTGGTGCCAGTGCTCTAACAATTAAAACCATGCTCATGCTTAACAGTAATGTTCATTTTAGCCTCTTTTTGATATGTGTTTTTAAGGAGTGAACATCACTTTTTAAATCTCATTTTGCCCTAAGTAAATGTGCTTTTTTTTTTATTTTGTTTTTGAGATGTCTGTGTCAAAATCCTGAGGGAGGACAAGAACTGCCCTGGCTCCAGCCAGCTGGTGAAATGGTAGGTTTGGGTTCCCTCTTTGCCTGTTGCTTGGCTCTTCTAGAAACAGCAAATGGCAAAGGGCAATAATTGAACTCCTTTGTGCTCCAGAGATGTTTGGCTGAGCTCCTGGTTTATGATGGAATCACGGAATGCTTTGGGTTGGAAGGGACTTTAAAGCTCATCCCATTCCCACCCCCTTGGAAGGGACATGTCCCACTGAACCAAGTTGCTCACCTGATTAATGAACATGTGTTAGAAGCTGTTTGAAGCATTGCAATATGTTTTTACTGATAAATTAATTGCTTACAGATTATATTTTTAATAATTCTCCCAAGAGGCTGATTAAAGGGAAGATTTGGTTGGGAAGATTTGATGCTACAAAGGTAGTTCTTGCTTGTCCCACTGCTACCAAAGAAGGTAGAATAATGCCAAAAATACCATTTATTGCCCTAACACAATAAGGAAACCCAAGAATTTCACTTTTTGCTGCTGTTTTAGCCAGAAGCAAATGGAAATTAGTGACTTATGTTTGATTTGTTGCAGGATGTTGGGGTGCTACGATGCCTTGCAGAAGAAATACGTGAGTCTTGCAGTGTCATTTAAAGGGTGTTGGAATGTTGATTTAAACCCAGTAGTTGCCAGGACTCTGGGCAGTGTGGGATACACGGGAATTTCAGGATAAAATTCCTCAGAAACAGAAGGTCAAGGATTTGTAGGTGTTTGGGCTCCTCTCTTAGAAGAGGAAGGAGTTTTTCTTCCAACATTTATCTGTTGGTTCCCAGAACTGGAGAAACGAATCATCTTCGAGAGGAAAGGGGCTCTAAAATATATCTAATTTTCTTTTTCTTTCTCTGTTAATGCCTCTGACAGCTCAGGCAGATTGTCCTCGCAGTGAGTATCTCTCAAAAGCAAAGGACATGTTTTTAAAGGTCCTTATCCTGAATTATTTTAAGAGTTCTTGTTCTGATTCTCTCTCTTCACTTTAAAAATGCAGGTCTATACCCAGCCAGAAGATCCTCAGGTAAATCAGCTGCAATATTTAATTGGGTGATTAATGATAGGATGGAGGTAGTAAAATGTGTGTACAAGCAGGGATATTTAACATATTTAACATATTAAGATAATAATATATTAAATAAATACTTATATATTAAATAATATATTTATATATTAAATAATTAAACGATATAATTTATATATTAAAAAGAAACTAAATAAACAAAATAAAAATTACAATCAAATAATAAATAATAAATAAAATATTTACATTAAATAATAAATAATAATATATTAATAATAATTAAATAGAGTAGATAATAGATAAGTTTGTATATTAAGTACTAAATAATAATTAAATAATAATTGAGTAATAAATAATAAACAATAAATATTAAATTGTAGAAAATAAAATTATATTAAATTAATAAATGTTTATTTAAATTATATTTATTTAATTAAACATTTAATATAGACTTTTTACTATTATATAAAATATTATAATATATATAAAAAGAATATATCTTATAATATGATATTATTTTATATATTTCATATATAATAAATAAATTTTAAACCATTTAAATAGATATTAAATAAACATTTAAATAATTTAAATAGATATTAAATAAATATTGACTATACAAATATATTTATTTATTAAATAATAATTAAATAATTCAGATTTGTCTGAGAAGGATCATATTAAAGTTTATATTTTTGTCCCAAAGCAGAAATTCCCATTTCTCAACTCGCTTTTCCCCCCCACGATTTTAATGGTTTTCCACATCTTTAAAAAAAGGGCACATTAAAATATCCAACTTAAATATCAGAAGTATCCAAATCCCTGGAGCCAGTGGGAATTGCCAGGTCTGGAATTGCACCTGAGGGTTGAGTGTCAGCTTGGTACAAGAAGCCACTCGGTGGTACCAGTGCCACTGCAGAGTGAAACAATCCTTGTCCTACCTCTGCCTAAAGAATCCATGGAATTTTTATGGAGAACACAACCCCCCACTGGGTGTCACCACGTCTGGAACGTTCCCAGAGCGACCGAAAATCACAATATTTCACTCTAAAAACTTCAGGTGATATTTCAGTGTAATTTATCGTGGCGATTCCTGGAAAAGAACCATTATTTTAATTGTGTTTTATTATCTATACATAGATATATTTACCATCTATATCTAGATTAGCAGCAGGGCTCTGCTCTGAGGGTTTAACACCCCCTGCCTTTGTTTGCAGACGGTCACCGAGTGTTACCACTTCAAGTTCAAGTACACCCACCACGGGCCCCTCCTGGATTTTGGCAGGTACAGCCCCAGGGATTTTCCGTGGTTTTCCAGCCCCCTCTGCGTGGCAAAACTTGGGATTTTACCTGTTTGCTGTTTGCTTTCTGAAGTCTGATTTTTTTAATTTCAATTGGCTTAGACATTAAAATACAAGGAATCCTTTTGTCTGATTGCTGCTGGTAATTTTATTGTCCCCTTGGTGAGTCTGAGCTGACACCTGATATCCCTGACCAGGTTCTTGCAGATATTCCACGTGTGGAGGGTGAAACTCAATACCAGAGTTACTTTTCTCTCTTTCTTTCTTTTTCTTTCTCTTTCTTTCTCTTTCTTTCCCTCTCTCTTTCCCTCCTCCTTTCCTCCTCCTTTATTCCTTCTTTCCTCCTTCTTTTCCTCCTCTTTTTCCTTCTTCTTTTCCCTCTTCTTTTTCTCCTTCTTTTCTCCTTCTTTTCCTTCTTCTTTTCCCTCTTCTTTTTCTCCTTTTCTCCTTCTTTTCCTTCTTTTTCTCCTTCTTTTCTCCTTCTTTTCCTTCTTCTTTTCCTTCTCCTTTCCTCCTTTTTTCCTCCTTTCCTCCTTCTTTCTTCCTTCTTTCTTCCTTCTTTCCTCCTTCTTTTCCTCCTTCTTTTCCTCCTTTTCCTTCTTCTTTTCCTTCTTCTTTTTCTCCTTCTTTTCTCCTTCTTTTCCTTCTTCTTTTCTCCTTTTCCTTCTCCTTTCCCTCTTTTCTCCTTCTCTCCTCCTTCTCTCCTCCTTCTCTCCTTCTCTCCTTCTCTCCTTCTCTCCTTCTCTTCTCTTCTCTTCTCTTCTCTTCTCTTCTCTTCTCTTCTCT
>NW_020897887.1:187874-189287 GCF_003984885.1 Neopelma chrysocephalum
CTTCTCTTCTCTTCTCTTCTCTTCTCTTCTCTTCTCTTCTCTTCTCTTCTCTTCTCTTCTCTTCTCGTCCCTCTCTCTTTCTCTCTTTCTCCTCTCTTTCTCTCCTTCTCCTCTCTTTCTCTCTCTCTTTTTTCTCTCTTCCCTCCCATTCCCTCTTTAACAGCTGGATCTCTCAACTCTGGAGACCCCTCACTCTGCACCCCCAAGATAACATGACTTTGTGTGTCCCAGCAGGGATCCCTGTGGCTCTCCCATCCCGTGTTTGGACACGAGGAAGGCCAGGCCAGCATCCTGCTCATCCATGAGCTCTAACATGATTTTGTATATCCCAGCAGGGATCCCTGTGGCTCTCCCATCCCATGTTTGGACACGAGGAAGGCCAGGCCAGCATCCTGCTCATCCATGAGCTCTAACATGATTTGTGTATCCCAGCAGGGATCCATCCTGCTCATCCATGACATCTGACATGACTCTGTGTCCCAGCAGGGATCCCTGTGGCTCTCCCATCCCATGTTTGGACACGAGGAAGGCCAGGCCAGCATCCTGCTCATCCATGAGATCTGACATGATTTTGTATATCCCAGCAGGGATCCCTGTGGCTCTCCCATCCCGTGTTTGGACACGAGGAAGGCCAGCATCCTCCTCATCCGCAAGATCTTCGTGCTCATGCAGAACCTGAGCCCTCTGCCCAGCGACGTCTGCCTCACCATGAAGCTGCTCTACTACGACGAGGGTACCCTGCCCCCTGCCCCCTTCCCTGCTTCCCCACAACCCACGGGAATATTGGGAGATTCCAATCCCCTGGCACCTGGGAAACGATGTTATTTCGCTTTTTCCCCACCCAAGCTCCGAGGGGAAGGGGGGTGATCTTCCTTTCTTCCTTCTGCCTTCCTCGGATCTTGGGGTGCTTCCAGGGGTTCCCCACAGTGTGACAGATTAGGCTGTCACACACTTTGCCAGCCCAGCTCCAGTTTGGTGACTCTCCAAACCTCTGGCCCTGCTTTCAAACTGTTTTTTCCTTATCATTTTATATCTCTCTATTTTATATCTCCAACCTCTCTCAAACAGCTCAGCAGAGAGAAAAGACCTTCACTCACTCCAAGCTCAGTATTGATTATTCCCCTCCACACACACACAGTTTTTTCTTATATTATATTTTCTTTTTCTTATATTTAAAGGAGCAAAGAGTTTTCCTGTTATTTTTCCATTGTGACCCCTTTCCTGGCTCCCCCCCTGCAGTGACACCCCCCGATTACCAACCCCCGGGCTTCAGGGAGGCCAAGTGTGAGGGGCTCATGTTCAACGAGGAGCCCACGCACCTCAACGTGGGGGAGGTGCCCACCCCCTTCCACCTGCTCAAACTCAAGATCACCACCGAGAAACAGCGCCTGGAAAACGTGGAGAAAAACATCC
>NW_020897887.1:192287-194537 GCF_003984885.1 Neopelma chrysocephalum
ATTTTCAGGTTTCAGGAAACTCTTAAAGTGTTGCCTGGAGTGTTGTTAAACACTTCACAGCTTGATTTAACCCACAAAACTTCATTTAACGAGCAGAAAACTCGATTTTCTCATTTCAGGTGGATCATTTGGCCCAAAAAACCTCTGAGCTGGTTGTGTCAGAGAGCAGGACGAGGAGTGGGAAGATATTTCAGAGCTGCCTTGTGAGTACCACAGGTTTTTCCTCTTTAGTTCTTCCTATTTTCTGTTCTTTTGCTGAGCTTGAGTGATGAAACTCTCATCCCTAAATTCCCACTGGATTTGGGAGGAGGAATTCTGTCCCCAAGAATTCTGAGCTGGTGCAGGTGACACAGGTTGAGGGAGATCCTTTGGGTTTGGTTTCTCTCCTCCTGGGAATGCCTCCAGCCAAATTCCCTGCTGGTTCAATCCATCCCTGATGGGAATCTGTGCCAGCAGAGATCCTGCTGATTTTACCTGGCAAAATCCAGGCCAAAATCCCTGGAATTGTCCCAGGCCAGGTTGGAGCAACCTGGGATAATGGAAGGTGTCCCTGCCCCTGGCAGGGGGTGGCACTGGATGAGCTTTGGGTCCCTCCCAAACCATTCCAGGATTCTGTGATTCCCAGGGATTTTTCTTACTCAGTGGTGTGATAAAAATCATGGAATGGGACCCAGGATGGGAACAGACCTTGGAATCAGGGAATGGTTTGGGTTGGAAGGGACCTTAGGGCTCATGCCAGGGGCAGGGACACCTTCCACCCTCCCAGGTTGCTCCAGCCTGGCCTGGGACAATTCCAGGGAGGGGAATCCATGGAATAACCTGTGCCAGGACCCCCCCCCCCTCCCAGGGAAGGATTTCTCCATATATCCAACCGAAATTCCCCCTTTTTCAGTCTGAACCCATTCCCTTTGTCCTACACTACAGTTCCTGATGGACACAGCTCCCTGTGGAACTGTGACAGCAGGGACACATCCCAGCAGGAAATATCCCAACAGGAAATATCCCAAAAGAGACACATCCCAGCAGGAACACATCCCACATCCCAACAGGGACACATCCCAACATCCCAACAGGGACAAATCCCAGCAGGAAACATCCCAACAGAGACACATCCCAGCAGGGACACATCCCAACATCCCAGCAGGGACACATCCCAACATCCCAGCAGGGACACATCCCAGCAGGGACACATCCCAACAGGAAATATCCCAAAAGAGACACATCCCAACAGGAACACATCCCAGCAGGAAATATCCCAACAGGAACACATCCCAACAGGGACACATCCCAACAGGACACATCCCAACATCCCAACAGGGACACATCCCAACAGGGACACATCCCAACAGGAACACATCCCAGCAGGAAATATCCCAACAGGAACACATCCCAACAGGAACACATCCCAACATCCCAACAGGGACACATCCCAACAGGACACATCCCAACATCCCAACAGGGACACATCCCAACAGGACACATCCCAACATCCCAACAGGGACACATCCCAACATCCCAACAGGGACACATCCCAACAGGACACATCCCAACATCCCAACAGGGACACATCCCAGCAGGGACACATCCCAGCAGGGACACATCCCAACAGGAACACATCCCAACAGGAACACATCCCAACATCCCAACAGGGACACATCACAACATCCCAGCAGAGACACATCCCAACAGGAAATATCCCAAAAGGGACACATCCCAACAGGGACACATCCCAACATCCCAACAGGGACAAATCCCAGCAGGAAACATCCCAACAGAGACACATCCCAGCAGGGACACATCCCAACAGGAAATATCCCAAAAGAGACACATCCCAACAGGAACACATCCCAGCAGGAAATATCCCAACAGGGACACATCCCAACAGGACACATCCCAACAGGACACATCCCAACAGGACACATCCCAACATCCCAACAGGGACAAATCCCAGCAGGAAACATCCCAACAGAGACACATCCCAACAGGGACACATCCCAACATCCCAACAGGGACAAATCCCAGCAGGAAACATCCCAACAGAGACACATCCCAACAGGGACACATCCCAACATTCCAGCAGGGACACATCGCAACAGGAACACATCCCAGCAGGGACACATCCCAACAGGACACATCCCAACAGGGACACATCCCAACAGGACACATCCCAAAAGGGACACATCCCAACAGGAACACATCCCAACAGGGACACATCCCAACAGGAACACATCCCAACAGGGACACATCCCA
>NW_020897887.1:194637-195825 GCF_003984885.1 Neopelma chrysocephalum
CCCAACATCCCAACAGGGACACATCCCAACAGGGACACATCCCAACAGGAACACATCCCAACAGGGACACATCCCAACAGGACACATCCCAACATCCCAACAGGGACACATCCCAACAGGAACACATCCCAACAGGAACACATCCCAACAGGGACACATCCCAACATCCCAACAGGGACAAATCCCAGCAGGAAACATCCCAACAGAGACACATCCCAGCAGGGACACATCCCAACATTCCAGCAGGGACACATCCCAACATCCCAGCAGGGACACATCCCAACAGGAACCATCCCAACAGGGACACATCCCAACAGGACACATCCCAACATCCCAACAGGGACACATCCCAACAGGAACCATCCCAGCAGGGACACATCCCAACCCTCCTTCAATCCCTCACTTCTCCCAGAGCACCTTTCCCAGCCGTTCCTTTGGGCTCAGCACCCCTGGGTGCTGCTCTGTCCTGCTCGGGGTGGGCTGTTCCCATTCCAGCCACGTGGATCCCCCGTAATTCCCGCTCCTAATTCCCACTTGGAATTCTCCCTGCCAGGTGCACCAGGCCGAGCTCTCCTCCAGCCAGGACGTGCTGCCCAAGAGGAGGAAGCTCAGCGAGCCCAAGGAGCGCTTTTAGCTGCCAAACCCCTCCGGAATTCTCCTCCACTCCATTCCCACGTGCTCGTTCCACGCCCCGTTGGTTCTCCGGGATCTGTTCTGCTCCCTCAGCGGTTCCCAGGGATCTGTTCTGCTCCCTCAGCAGTTTTTTTAGGGAAGGAAAGGCCAGGAAGCCCAGCTGGAGAATTCAAGGCCCGGCAGGTGGGACCGGAAAACCCCGAGAAGGGATTTTGGGGTTGGCTGCAGGTCCTGATGGTGGTGGAGCAAAGCCCATTCCCATGGAGCCTTTGGAACTTATCCTGCCCCCAAACCTGCCCAGTCTTGGAGGTGATTCCCGGAGCTTTCTGGCTGTTCCAGTGTTTGCTTTTCCTGCCGGGACACTTGGAGGGTTTCATGAGTTGTTTGTGTTTCTTCCAGACCGAAGGCACCACACTCGGGTGGAAAACTGGCTTTCTCCATGAGTTTAATTCCAAATTCCCTGCCAGAATGCAGGAATTTCTGCTGCCTTTAACTCCAGATTCCATATCAGAAAATGCAGGAATTTCTGCTGCCTTTAACTCCAGATTCCATGCC
>NW_020897887.1:195835-196714 GCF_003984885.1 Neopelma chrysocephalum
CATACCAGAAAATGCAGGAATTTCTGCTGCCTTTAACTCCAGATTCCCTGCAGAAAATGCAGGAATTTCTGCTGCCTTAACTCCAGATTCCCTGCCGGAATGCAGGGATTTCTCCTGCCCTGTATCCATGTGCGATTCCAAAGTGCTGTGGCAGCGTCTCTTCCAGTGAGTGTTGGGAGAACCTGGAAGTACTTAAGCGGTTCATTAATTACTGGAAGGACTTAGACGGTTAATTGCAGGAGTTGGAGGCGGAGCCAGTTCCCTTTCCAAGGAAAAGGCGCTAATTTCCCGGGAATGGGAGGGAATGGGAGTGAAGCCTTTCCCCCGGCGCTGGAGGTTTCCTGCGGTTGGAGTTTGAAATCGAGAATGTCCGTTTGTCGTTCTGTCATTAAACAGCGCTCAGCGGTGGCTGCGGGGCCGGTAGCGCCGGGATGGGACGGGAATGGGAGACGGGAATGGGAAACGGGACGGGAATGGGAGACGGGACGGGAACAGGACTGGAGCAGGACCGCACGGGATGGGCAGGGATGGGACAGGATGGGACACGGGATACGGGACAGGGATGGGACAGGACCGGACACGGGTTACGGGAGAGGGATGGGCAGGGGTGGGACAGGACCGGACACGGGACAGGGATGGGCAGGGGTGGGACAGAACAGGACCCGGGAGCGCTCCCGGGACAGGGATGAGATGTGACAGGGATGGGACAGGACTCGGGACAGAACCGGATCCGGGAGCGCTCCCGGGACAGGGTTGGGACAGGACACGGGACAGGGATGGGATGGGATGGGACAGAGATGGGACGGAACCGGACCCGGGAGCGCTCCCGGGACAGGGATGGGACAGGACACGGGACAGGGATGGGATGGGATGGGACAG
>NW_020897887.1:196814-198271 GCF_003984885.1 Neopelma chrysocephalum
CGGACCCGGGAGCGCTCCCGGGACAGGGATAGGATGGGACAGGGATGTGACAGGGATGGGGTGGGACGGACCCGGACCCGGGAGCGCTCCCGGGACAGGGATAGGATGGGACAGGGATGTGACAGGGATGGGGTGGGACGGACCCGGACCCGGGAGCGCTCCCGGGACAGGGATAGGATGGGACAGGGATGGGACAGGGATGGGACAGGGATGGGACGGACCCGGACCCGGGAGCGCTCCCGGGACGCGCCGCGCGGACACGCGGGCGGGGGCGGAGCCTCTTCCTTTGACTGACAGCCGAGCCTCCCGCCCCCCGGCCGCGCTCATTGGCCGCTCTCACCCGCGCGGGCTCCCATTGGCCGGTTCCGCCGCCTGGGCGGGGCCAGCGGGGCCCAGGAAGCGGCGGCCGCCCCGGCCCGGCCCCGCCGAGGCTTTTCCTGCCCGAGGGGACCCGGGAGCGGAGCGGGGGGACACCGGGAGCGGTGAGGGGGATGAGGGGAATGGGGGGACACCGGGAGCGGTGAGGGGGATGAGGGGAACGGGGAGACACCGGGAACGGTGAGGGGAACGGGGGACACCGGGAGCGGGGAGGGGAACGGGGGACACCGGGAGCGGGGAGGGGGATGAGGGGAACGGGGACACCGGCGGACCCGGGAGGGGGACAGGAGGGGTGGGATGGAGCCGGGACAGGGCCGGGGTCAGGGGGTGGGATGGAGCCGGTGCCCCCCGCCCTGTCCCGGTGCGGGACCCGCCTCTCCCGGGGCGAAGGGGGCGAAGGGCCCGTGTCCGCTCCAGTCCCCAGCTGGGCACCGTCCAGCGGCCGCTCCCTGTCGGCTCCTCCTGGGGAGGGGAGCTGGGGATCCCTGGGGGGAAGGGGCCGTGTCCCTTGTCCTTGGCTCTGCCCCCTGGGCGCTGGGTTTGGGGTTTGGGTTTGGGTTTGGGTCTGTGTTTGGCTCTGGGTCAGGGTCTAGGTCTGAGTTTGGGTCTGTGTCTAGGTCTACGTTTAGCTCTGGATCAGGGTCTGTGTTTGGCTCTGGGTCAGGGTCTAGGTCTGGGTTTGGGTCCGTGTCCAGGTCTGTGTTTGGGTCTGGGTCAGGGTCAAGGTTTGGGTTTGGGTCTGTATCTAGGTCTGTGTTTGGGTCAAGGTCTAGGTTTGGGTCCGTGTCTAGGTCTGTGTTTGAGTCTGGGTCAGGGTCTAGATTTGGGTTTGGCTTTGGGGTCTGGGGTCGAGGTCTGTGTTTGGGTTTGGGTCTGTGCTTGGAGTCTCTGTTTGGGGTCTGCGTCTGGGCTCTGGCTCTGGGTTTGGGTCTGTGTTTGGGGTCTGGGTTTGGGTCTGTGTTTGGGGTCTGGGTTTGGGTCTGTGTCTGGGCTCTGGCTATGGGTCTGGCTCTGGGTCTGGGTCTGTGTCTGGGCTCTGGCTCTGGGTCTGTGTCTGGGCTCTGGCTCTGGGTCTGTGT
>NW_020897887.1:198281-202051 GCF_003984885.1 Neopelma chrysocephalum
GGCTCTGGCTCTGGGTCTGTGTCTGGGCTCTGGCTCTGGGTCTGTGTTTGGGCTCTGGCTCTGGGTTTGGGTCTGTGTTTGGGCTCTGGGTCTGTGTCTGGGCTCTGGCTGTGGGTGCCCAGCCCTTTGCCCGCCCCTGACCCTGCCCCTGGTGCAGCAGCCGGGCCATGACAACCCTGACGCACCGGGCACGGCGGGGGGACCCGGCCAGGGGCTCGGGTCTGTGTTTGGGCTCTGGCTCTGGGTCTGGGTTTGAGTCCGTGTTTGGGCTCTGGCTCTGGGTCCCAGCCCTTTGCCCGCCCCTGACCCTGCCCCTGGTGCAGCAGCGGGGCCATGACGACCCTGACGCACCGGGCACGGCGGGGGGACCCGGCCAGGGGCTCGGACAAGAGGCCGGACGGGGAGGAGGACGGAGCTCTGGACAGGGAGCCCGGAGAGGACAATCCCGACGACTCCAAGGACATCCGGCTCACCCTCATGGAGGAGGTGCTGCTGCTGGGGCTCAAGGACAAGGAGGTGACCTTTGGGGGGGTCCTTTGGGGGGTGGGTGGTGCCCTGGGGGTGTCCATGAGCAGCAGGAGGGGTGGGATGAGCTCCTCTCCAGCAAAGCCACCCTGCTGGGAATCAGGGAATCATGGAATGGGTTGGGTTGGGAGGGACTTTAAAGATCATTTCTTCCACACCCTGACACCTCCTACTAGACCAGGTTGCTCCCAGGGGGGACACAGGAGCCCCCTGACCCGATGGGACCCTCTGGGATCTGCCAGGATCCACTGGGATCCTCTGGGATCTGCCGGGATCTGCCAGGACCGGCCACATCTGGTGGGACAAACCCAGCAAGGAGTAAAACACCTCCTTGTCACAGCCCTGAGCTGGGGTTGGCATTTTATTGATTTTATTTATGGGTCTTGCTGTGCTCTAGTTCGTGGGTTTTGCAGCAATTTCATGGAATCCTGGGATGGTTTGGGCTGGAAGGGACCTTAAAGATCATCCAGGGGACACCTCTCACTAGATCAGGTTGCTCCAAGGGGGGACACAGGAGCCCCCTGACCTGCTGGGATCCACTGGGATCTGCTGGGATCCACTGGGATCCACTGGGATCTGCCAGGACCAGCCACAGTCAGTGGAACAAACCCAGCAAGGAGTAAAATGCACAAGCAACACCCTCTGCCACAGCCCTGAGCTGGGGTTGGGATCTTTTTTATGGGTCTTACTGTGCTTTAATTCGTGGATTTTGCACCAATTTCTTGGAATCCTGGAATGGTTTGGGCTGGAAGGGACCTTAAAGCTCATCAAGCCCTGGGCCAGGGACACCTTCCACTCTCCCAGGCCGCTCCAGCCTGACCTTGGGCACTTCCAGGGATGGGGCATCCCTGGAATAACCTGTGCCAGGGGCCTCTCCAGCCTCCCAGGGAAGGATTCCCTCCTCCTATCCAATCTAAACCCAATTTCCTTTGGTTTCCTTGGCCCAAACCCCCTTTGTCTGAGCTCAGACCTCCAGGAGGGGTGGGAGTGTCTGTGCTGGGCTCTCCTGGGCAGCAGAGCTGGTTATCCCCCGTGGAATAACCTGGGAATTCCTCCCTTTGGAAGGGGATCCCGGTGCCACGGGATTGGTTTGTGCCTGTCAGCTGCAGGAACGTGTTTGGCAGGGAAGGAGATCCCTGGGTTGGGTTCCCTGAGCATCCTGAGCCTTGTCCTCGTGCAGTTGTGGATCAGTTTTGGGGAAATCCTTGGGAATGAGGCCCTGGCACAGGTTGTTCCACGGCTGCCTCATCCCTGGAAGTGCCCAAGGCCAGGCTGGAGCACCCTGGGATGGTGGGAGTTGTCCCTGCCCGTGGTCCTGATGAGCTTTAAGGTCTCTCCCATCCCAAACCATTCCATGATTCCATGATTCCATGGTGCTGCTCTTCCTGACAGGGGGGTGGGATTGAGCAGAACAAGCCACCCAGGAGCTTTTTGGGGTGGCAGTGGCAGAGCAGAGCCTCCAGCACAGACCTTCCCAGCTCCAGGAGCACCCCTTGGCCAGGCTGGGCTGGATTATCTCAGAGGCCTTTTCCAGCCTCAATAATTCCATGATTCTGTGATCTCCTGGGTCTCTGTGGTTCCCATGTCCCAGTGTCCCACCCCCAGGAGCTGTGCTTGTCCCAGCTGGTGCCAAAACTCCTCCTGGAGTTCACTCCAGCTCCTCTGGGCTGGGATTGAGCCCCTGGGAGGTGCCTGAACCTCCTTTTCCAGCTCTCCTGGGCTGCTCTGGGCTGTCCCGGGGAGATGGAGGGGCCCAGGATGAAGGGAACTGAGGGTTGTGAGGGTGACAGAGGCCTGGGAGGGTGACAGAGGCAGTGAGGGTGACAGAGGTTGTGAGGGTGACAGAGGCTGTGAGGGTGACAGAGGCTGGGAGGGTGACACAGGCCTGTGAGGGTGACAGAGGCTGTGAGGGTGACAGAGACCCGTGAGGGTGACAGAGAACTGTGAGGGTGACAGAGGCTGTGAGGGTGACAGAGGCTGTGAGGGTGACAGAGACCCGTGAGGGTGACAGAGACCCGTGAGGGTGACAGAGGCCTGGGAGGGTGACAGAGACCCGGGAGGGTGACAGAGAACTGTGAGGGTGACAGAGGCTGTGAGGGTGACAGAGGCTGTGAGGGTGACAGAGGCCTGGGAGGGTGACAGAGACCAGTGAGGGTGACAGAGGCTGTGAGGGTGACAGAGACCAGTGAGGGTGACAGAGGTTGTGAGGGTGACAGAGGCTGTGAGGATGAGAGAGACCCGTGAGGGTGACAGAGACCCGTGAGGGTGACAGAGACCTGGGAGGGTGACAGAGACCTGTGAGGGTGACAGAGGCCTGTGAGGGTGACAGAGGCCGTGCCTGTCCTGCCTGTCCAACCCCCGGTGAGCTCTGGACCCGCAGAGCCGGGCAGGAAGCAGCAGCAGAGCAGGAACAGGGAGCAAATCAAATATTTGAGAGTGTGGGGCCGTGTCCTGCCCCGTCCCTGGGCCGTGTTTGGTGTTCTTGGCTCGCTGGATTCCTGCTGGGAACGGCCCTTCAGCCACCAGGAAGTTGGGAGAGCACAAGAGATTAAAAGAAAACCACCTTGGCACTCTTTATTTATTTTGTTTTCTCCCCTCTCCATCCTGTCCTTCCACATTCCTCCTCCTGGAGAGCAGAGGCAGCACAGCCTTGGCCTGGAGCTTTTCACGCCTCAGGTTGTTTCTCTCTCCTGCTTTGGTGACCTGAGGCTCGGGAAAAACGAGGCAATTTTTGCCCAAATCTCCTTATTTTCCAATAATTTCCTTATTTAAAGTCCAGGTGGGAGAGCCCCTGGCTGGCCCCCAGCCTGGCTTTTGGGACCAGGGGCTGGAAGTCACCCAGCAGTTTGATTTTATATTTTTTTCTGGGGTTAACACGCCCTCCAGGGCGGTGAAGTGAGACTCCAGGTCAGGCTGACAGCCCTTGTTTCCTGGAGAACTCGCCTGGAAAAGGGAAAGCAGGAGGGCAGGGATGAAAGGTGGCTTTGTCCTCCCTCACAAGGAAGTGGAGAAGGCAAATAAAGGCTTGGAGTGGCTTTTATGGCTCCCAGGGCCGGGCCCGGTGTCCAGATGTCCTGAGCAAACAGACACCTGTGGGGGCTGGAAAAGCTTCCCTGGGGCAGGGCTGGGAATTCCCAGCCTGTTTCCCTCGGGAAGAGCCTCTGGCTGGAGGCTCCTGGTGGGTTTTGGAGCTGCCCTTGCTCTTCTCCAGCCGGGGGAAGAGCAGCAAGAAGGGAATTCCCCCC
>NW_020897888.1:0-19449 GCF_003984885.1 Neopelma chrysocephalum
CGAGAGCCGGAGGGTCAGGCCCCTCCTTCTGGCCAAAAAGGGCCGTCATTTGCTGGCCGGCACGCCTGCCAGTCAGGGGCTAAAATTGCATACGGTCGAGGATTCCTCCCAGACCGGAGGCGCCGGGGCCGGGAGCCCCGGCTTCACACGTAGAGCCAAGCGAGGCATACGTAAGGCAGGCGAGAGCTGAAGGGTCAGGCCCCTCCTTCTGGGTGAAAAGGGCCATCATTCGCAGGCTGGCGCGCCGACCAGCCCGGTGTTGCCCGGGGGCCAAAATCCCATACTGTCGAACATTCCTTCGAGACCGGAGGCGCTGGGGCCGGGAGCCATGGCTGCGCGCGTAGAGCCGAGCGAGGCGCACAAAGGGCAGGCAAGAGCCGGAGAGTCAGGCCCCTCCTTCTGGGCAAAATAGGCCGTCGTTCGCGGGCTGTCGCACCGGCCAGCCGGGGGCCAGCCAGGGGCAAAATCGGATACAGTCGAGGATTCCTCCCAGTCCGGAGGCGCCGGGGCCGGGAGCCACGGCTGCTTGCGTAGAACCGAGCGAGGCGCACGAAGGGCAGGCGAGAGCCGGAGGGTCAGGCTCCTCCTTCCAGGCGAAAAGGTGCAGTTGGTGGTGCAGCCTGGCCACTCCGTGGGCAGCTAGAGTTTTCTGTGCTGGCACCTTGTCCCTGGGAGGAATCTTCATTTGTATGGGTTTTGGGGCGGGGGGGGCTGGCATCGGCGGCCCGGGGCTGACCAAAGGGATCAGCAGCCCTTTGCCCAGGACAGAAAGCCTGGGAGCTTTGGCTTTTGGGTGCAGTTGGTGGCGCAGCCTGGGCACTCCTTGGGCAGCCGGAGCTTTCTGTGCTGGAACATTTTCCCTGGGAGGAATCTTCATTTGTATGGGTTTTGGGGCAGGGGGGGTGCCAATGGCTGCTTGGGGCTGACGAAAGGGATCCGTGAGGCCCCGGGGAAAGGGCGGAGTCCAATCCCGGAAGGTATAAAGCCTCTCGGAGCAGAAGCACGTGGTTTGTATCTCTGACTGAAAATCGGGGTGGGTGAGCAGCCTGTCAGAGAAAAGGACTTTTAATGAGAACTGGTATTATAGTTGGTATTGGATTTAGTATTCGAATTTGTATTTGAGATTGTAATTTGTAGGAAAATTAGAGCCATTCTCCCCCAGAAAGAAACCTATAACTTCTGGTTGTCAGGTGCAAGCGGGAAAACTTTCTGTACGCGTGGAAAGGGTTTTGTTAGCTTGCCGGAGCCCTGCGCCGAAACTGCACCTGACTCACAAAGGCTAGAGCCTTTCTTTTCTGGGGGAAAGGGTGTCGGTTGCTTTGGGAGCCCAGCAACAAAACGGCAGGTCTAACCCCCGAAGTTAACGTGGAGCTTGGGGTGGGCTGGAGCGGCGGGAGTTGGAGTGGCTGGTGTTGGAGCGGCGGGGGCTGGAGCAGCTCGGGGTGGGCTGGAGTGGCGAGGGCTGGAGCGGCAGGGATTGGAGCGGAGCGGGCTGGAGCGGAGCCCCAGGGGCTGGAGCGGTGGGAGTTGGAGCGGTGGGGCTGGAGCGGCGGGGGCTGGAGCGGCGGGGCTGGAGTGGCGGGGCTGGAGAGGCGCAGGCTGGAGAGGCACGGGCTGGAGAAATGCGGCGGGAGTTGGAGCGGCGGGAGTTGGAGCAGCGGGGCTGGAGAGGTGCGGGCTGGAGAAGCGTGGCGGAGCTGGAGCGGCTGGGCTGGAGCAGTGGGGGCTAGAGAGGAGTGGGCTGGAGTGGTTCGGGGAGGGCTGGAGCGGCTCGGGGAGGGCTGGAGCGGCTCGGGGAGGGCTGGAGCAGCTCGGGGTGGGCTGGAGCGGCGGGGGCTAGAGCGGTGGGAGTTGGAGCGGCGGGCGTTGGAGCGGCGCGGGCCTGGAGCGGCTCGGTGTGGGCTGGGGCAGCGCGGCATGGCCGCGTCCTGCCTGCGGGACAAGGGTGAGCCTGGTGGTACCGGAATGCGGCGCGGGGGGGCCTGGAGGGAGCCCCAGGGATGCTGGGACGCTGCCGCAGTGCTGGGCTGAGCCCCCGGGGCTCCCGGGGCACTTCGTGATGGGGGACGTGGAGTGAGGTAGTGACGAGAATCAGGAAGCGCTTCCATGGACCCGCGCCCGGTTCGGTGGCTGTGCCGATGTTTGAACCGGGAAAGAGCCGCTGTCCTGCAGTGAGGACCGGGGGAAATGGCCTTACAACGAGAGCGGGGAGATTCGGATTAGAGATTAGGAAAAAATTGGGTGGTCACACGTTGGAATAGGTAGCCCAGGGAGGTGGTGGAGTCACCGTTGCTGCAGGTGTTCGAGAGGTGTCCGGATCTGGCGCTGGGTGACGGTTTAGGGGTTACGGTGGCAGTGTTTGATAATAGTTGGGCTGTGATGCCGAAAAGCTGCTCGGAGACTTTTGTATCTTTAAACAGCAAGGTATTTGTCTATTCAACGTTGGGAACAAGCCAGCTCGTGCTTAATTACTCATAATTAATTAATTACTTAATTACTCACAATCTGCACTCTTTTGATTATGGTACTTAATTTATACCACAGCCATAAATTGAGTAATGATAACAATGCAACGGCACTCACCAATACTAAGATTGGATGTATTGGGAAATGGAACACTTGAGAAGCCATGGGGGAGTATCCCAGAAAAATATCCCACTGATGATGTTCTCCTGCTTGCTCTATCTTTTCTGTATCTGGGTGTTCAAGCATCTTCTGGAAGAGACTGATATCCATCCCTATTTGTAATTTAGGTACATCACGATACAACAAATAGTCATTTTCAGTTAATTGCCCAGTAGTTATTGGAATTGTATAGTTAAAATCACAGCCTATTATTTTAGTAGAGTTACAAACACAAAAATTAGTTCCATTTGTAATCTTCTGAAAAATGTTTTCCCATAGAACTGGAATGCCCAATATAGGGTTGAGGTCGTGGCCACTCTAGTAATCCAGCCCAGGTTATAGTCACCATACTCAGTAAGATCCCAGTAGTCAGTGTCTGGGAAGAGCCCCCTAAATGCCTGTGAAGGCATCCACTGACTTTTCAGATGTGCCACTTAAGTTTGTCTCTCGTTCACCCAGATATTCTGTGCGATTACAGCTGCAGTCTTTGGCTGCAGGCAGTGACCCTGAGTGGTTTGCCTAAAGAGAAGGGAGACTCTTTCAGCTCTCCCCATCTATCTGGGTGACTTTGGTTAGGGTTTCTTTACCATGATAGAGGGACAGGGTGTAAAGCAGAGTTGAACAGAACAGAGGCCAGAGGAGCAGAGCAAGAAGGTGGGTCATCACCTGACGTCAGCACAAAGATGTGGCTTTTGGCTCCACGTTTACTTGATGTGTTAAGGATTTTCTTGGTTTAGTTTGGTTTTTCTTTGTTTTCAGATGCAGAGCCCTTGGCCCAGGAGGCTCTAGGCACCGGAGGGGAGGTGATCCGGGTGAGTACCGGTGAGCAAGGTGAGCATTGACTCCAGGACAGAAGTAGATGGTCTTCTACAGGTGTTGTGGTGAATCTGTGTGCATGCTTTGTTTCTTGTGTTTTCCAGGGGGTCTGCCACCTTCTAACAGACAGTCCAGTGCTTCAGGGACCCTGCCGGTAAGAGGTCACTGTTAATGAGAAATAAGTAGGTAGGAGCTACCACAGGAAAGCCATCCCTTCAGGCAGTATCTCAGTATGTACATTTGCCTTTGTTTTTTTTACTTTGCAGAGAATGTGTGCAGCCTCAGAGGGCCAGAGCCACCTGCCAATTAGGTTTGATGGTCTTCAGCTGTCCTCATTAGTAGTCTCCTAGTACTACAAAGCTCATCAATTAAGGCTTGACCTTTTCTGGTTGCAGGTGCCATCCGGCCTGCCTTTGGCAAAGGAGGAGCATTCAGGTTGAGTCAGGGAGGTAGTGAGGAGGTGCTGGGGTCTCCTGTACTTTCAGAAACACCACGTAACTTTTTTTCTCACTCACCCAGGTACGGCAAACGGTGACGGCAGCAGCCTCTGACTCAGGTCGGAGCCAGTGGCCCAAGAACCTCTCAGCTTAGGGGACGGTGAGTAGCCAATTGCGGGGTTATCACCCACGTGCTGCCGAACTCTTGCGTCAGTTTTGGTTTTCTTTCTCGTAGCCGACCGAGTCAGCAATCACAGGACCCTCTGAGCCAGCCAGGCGTCCTTCCTTCCCATCGAAGATGGATTCACATCCCCGACTATGGGAAAGATAAGTGGAGGACTACCACCTGGAGAGGGGATGAGAGCTGGGTCCAATTTTATGGTTAGGAGGGAGGGATTTTCAAATTAACATAGGGGAAAGGGTCTGCCCTAACAGGCCCTTGGCACACATAGGAGGAGCAGTTTACTTTTCATCACTGGAGTAGGTTGTGCAGGGCAGAGCCGTTCAGGTCTGTGTCGTGTCCTCTGTCCGGTCTGTGTTTCGTGTCTTACAATTCACAATCACCGTGTCTTTGCCTTCTGCCCTCAAAGGTCTTATCGGAGATGTCAAGGCCTCATTCCTAGGGTCTTGAACCTCTGCACTGCCCAGTCCAGTGCCCATACCATCCATTCTTTGGCTCACTAGCTTGGACATGCATCGGAATCACATCTGAGAAGTGTCAGGTCAGATGTCTTTTACAGCCTCCTTACAGGTTGTATCGGTGGCTGTGCCGTGCAGTCATCTCTTGTAACTGCACCGGACTTGTGAGAATCTAATAAGGTTTTGAATGTAGCATTGTCTCCCATCCATCTTAGCAATTTTGTAGGCAGTTCTTGTCACAGAACATTCTGTTAGAGAGTCTTTTCAGGCTCCTCAGAGCCTCCTCTGTTCAGCCTCGCCGTATTCTCTGTCTTCTCATGCGGCAGCACATCCATTTTGGCAGTCGTTCCTTCCTCAGAGTTCTCTCTCCTCGTCGCACCACAGCACTTGTCTGGAAATGTGTCGTTGGAGTTTGTGTTGGGCCTGGAACTGCTCTGCCCTGCAGTGTGGACTTGGGGGTAGGTGGAGTAGAAAGGAGACTTTACAGTTAACCAGTCTACAGGCTTAGCCACTCACGGCAGCAGTTCTCCGGTCCTCCCGGAGGCAGCCCCTCCCTGCAGCGTGCGTGCAGTCACGAGAGCTTTTCCAGAGATGATGGGAGCAGTACAGCAGGGCCTTAAAGTTAGTTCGGTGTTTGTTTGTGCAGGTTGTCTTTGGACCCCAGATGGGTTGTCTAAAGAGAAGTGATAATTGGGCAGCAGTTAAGGTCCTTCCATCTATATGGCTGACTTTGCTAACTCATTTCTTTGCAGCGTCAGAGGGACTGGATGTAAAGCAGAGATAAACGGAAGAGGCCGGAGGAGCACAGTGAGAAGGTGGTTTGTCATGTGAGGTCAGAGCCAAGACATGACTTTTGGGCATTGGATGGTTTGGTGGTTTAGTTTTGTTTTTTTGGGCTTTTTTTAAGATGCGGAGCCCCTGGCCCAGCAGACAATAGGCACCAGAGGGAAGGTGAGCCCATTGAGCAAGGTGAGCAGTGACTGCAGAACAGAACTAGATGCTTTTTTGCAGGCGGTGTACTTCTGGTGAATCTGCATACATACTTGGTTTTCTGTTTTAGAGGCAGACTTCTAACGTGCAGTCCAACGTGACAGGGACTCTGCCTGTAAGAGGTCACGGTCAAGGGGTGTCAGACAGAAACTGCCATGGGAGCAGCATACTCTTGGGCAGTATCTCAGTACTGGCATTTGTCTCTGGGGTTTTTTTTGCAGGAGACATGTGCAGCCTCACAGGGCCGAAGCCAACTCACAATGAGTTGACGGACACAGTATGGTCCTCTCGAGCTGTCCTTGTAGGTAATCTCCGAGTCTTAAAAGGATCAGCAACGAAGCATTGAGCTTTTTTGGTTGCAGGTGCCATCTGGCTAACCTTTGGGAGCAGATGAGCATTTGAGGTGAGTCGGAGAGGCAGCAGGAGGAGCAGGGATCCACTGCAGCTTTAGAAATGCCCTCTAATTTTGTCTCTGGCTCGCTCAGGTATCCCAGATGATGACAGCCACAGTGTGTGACTCCAGTCAGAGCCAGCGACCCCAGGACCTGCCTCAGTGACAGTGAGCAGGGGGATCATCGGGGCTGAGGCCACGTGCCACACTACTAAGATATTGTGTATGGTTTTCTTTCTCGTAGTTGACTCCGAGTACTCTCATGACGGCAGGAACCTCTGAGCCAGCCCAGGTGCCCCTCCTTTGCATCAAAGATGGATTCACATCCCCGGCTCTCAGAAAGATAAGTGCAGGGCAATGACCCAGAGAGGGGTTGGGAGTCGGTTCAAGTATGTGCATCGCCCAGAGGGATTTCTGAAATTAGTACGGTGCAATGGGTATCCTGTAACAGGTTATTTGGACGCATCAAAGGAAGGGCTTACTTTGTATCATTGGATTCCTGTGTGCAGGGCAGAGCAGTTCCAGTCTGTGTCACGTCCTTTGTCTCGTCTGTGTTTTGTGTCCTTAGGGTTTTTGCATCTTGCCCTCGAGGGGCTTATGGGAAGCATCAGGCATCATCCTTAGGTTCTTGAAGGTCTTCTCTGTGTAGCTGAGTTCCGAAGTTGTCAGTCGCTTCCTTTGCAAGTTCGGGCCTTCTTTGGAATCTGATCTCTGACTTTTATGGTCAGACCCCTTTTAAGGCCTCATTCCGGGCCATATCATCAGCGGTGCTCCACAGCCATCCATCTTAAAGCAGGAGGACTCGTTTTCCACATCGTTCTGTTCTTAGCTTCCGAACGCGGCGACGTCGCGGATCCATCTTCAGGGGTTTGGCGGACCCTTCTTATGACTGGTCATCTTGTTAGTGTCTTTATTTGTCAGGATCCTTTGAGCCTAGTCACGTTATGACGGTAGTCCCGTAGGTCATGGTGTTCCACAGCATCTCCATTCTTGCAATCAAATCTTTTTAAAGCGAGGTTTGTCTCTTAATTGTGTCACACGGTGTGTGTTGTCACGGGTATGGGATGTCTCACTCGGGGTCACCCTGGAGCTGCTCTGCCCTGCCATGTGGATCAGTGGGTAGATGGAATATTGCTCAGTGTCTCATGTCAACATGTCAGTTACCTTAGACAGTCGAGTCGATGGCTGTACAGTCCTGCTGGATGGAGCAGGTGTACATAACTCGTGTGCAATCATTAGAGCTGAGTGTTGTGGAGCTGATGGTACTTGGATAGCAGGGCCTTGAAGCTGGGTTGTCATATGTCTACTTGTATGCTGTGGTCAGAGTTCTCATTTGCTCAGGGTAAATGAGTTCTTTTAAATGATTAAGGTCTCAGTGACCATGTGGGTGACCTGATTAACATTTTTTTCTTTTTTTTCCCCCAGATAAGTGGACACGATGTACCCCAGATCGAGACAAGTTGAAGCAGCCTAGGAAGAAGGTTGTATTAGGTGTTGGATGAAAGATGCCAATTTTACGCATAGAAGTCCTTTATCTTGTGCATTTTTGTTTTTTATTTTCCAGATAGGGCGCACGTAGTGCCGAAAGTGGTGCACCAACAGCAGGTGAGAGAGGGGGGCTCAGGCCTTTCTTTCCTGGCAGGAAGGGCAGTCGTTCGCAGGCCGGCACGTTCGCAGGCCATGCTGCTGGGGGCTGGCCGAGGGTCAAAATTGGATACGGACAAAGATTCCTCCCAGACCAAAGGTGCCCACCCCGCAAGCTCTGGCTGTGCACGTAGAGCCGAGAGTGACGCACCAACGACAGGTGAGAGACGGAGGGTCAAACCTTTCTTTCCGGGTGGGAAGGGCAGTTGTTCGCAGGCCGGCGCGCTGCACCGCCGGGGGCCTGCCGAGGGCCAAAATTGGATACGGACGAAGATTCCTCCCAGACCAAAGGTGCCCGCCTCGCAACCCCTTGCTGGGCGCGTAGTGCCGAGAGTGGCACACCAACAGCAGGTGAGAGACGGGGACTCAGGCCTTTCTTTCCAGGCGGGAAGGGCAGTTGTTCGCAGGCCGGCGCACCACGCCACCGGGGTCCGACCAAGGGCCGAAAGTGGATATGGATGAAGATTGCTCCCAGACCAAAGGTGCCCGCCCCGCAAGCCCTGGCTGGGCGTGTAGTGCTGAGAGTGGCGCACCGCCGGTCGGCCCCTGGGGCCTTCACACGGCCCGGCCCACCCACCACTGGTCGGCCCCCAAGGTCGTCGCCCGGCCTGGCCTGGCAACCACCGGTCGGTCCCCGGGGCCCTTGCCCAGCCCTGCCCTACCATCACCGGTCGGCCCCAGGGGCCCTTGTTTGGCCTGGTCCACCAACCACCCGTTGGCCCCCGGGGCCCTCGTCTGGCCCGGTCGGCCCGCCCACCACCGGTCGGCCCCTGGGGCCCTCGCCCGGCACAGCCTGCCCACCACCGGTCGGCCCCCGGGGCCCTCGCCCGGCACAGCCTGCCCACCACCGGTCAACCCCCGAGGACCTCATCCAGCCCTGCGCGCCCACCACCGGTCAGCCCCTGGGGCCCTCGCCCAGCCCGGCCCACCCACCACTTGTCGGCCCCCAAGGTCGTCGCCCGGCCTGGCCTGGCAACCACCGGTCAGCCCCCGGAGCCCTCGCCTGGCCCGGCCCGCCCACCACCGGTCAGCCCCCGGGGCCCTCATCCAGCCCGGCTCGCCCACCAGTGGTCGGCCCCCAGGGCCCTCACCCTGCCCAGCCCACCCATCACCGGTCAGCCCCCAGGCCCCTCACCCAGCCTGGCCCGCCCACCACCAGTCAGCCTTGGGGCCCTCACCCCGCCCAGCCTGCCCACCACCGGTCGTCCCCCAGGGCCCTCGTCCGGCCCCTCTGGCCCACCACCAGTCGGCTCCCGGGGACCTCGTCCGGCCGGGCCTGCCCAACACCGGTCGACTCCTAGGGCCCTCGTCCGGCCCTGCCCGCCCACCACCAGTTGCACCCCGGGGTCATTATGTGGCCGGGCCCGCCCACCACCGGTCGGCCCTCCGGACACTCGCCCGGCTCCGCCCGCCCACCACCAGTTGGCCCCCAGGGCCCTCGTCAGGCTCGGCCTGCCCACCACCGGTGGGCCCCCGAGTGTGTCTGAGAGTGTCTGAGTGTTTGCAAGAGTGTATGAGTGTGTATGAATGTGTGCAATAGTGTCTGAATGTGTCTGACTGTGTGTGAGTGTATCTGAGTCTGTCTGAGTGTGTCTGAGCATTTGTGAGTTTGTCTGTGTGTGAGTGCCTGAGTCTGTGAGAGTGTGTCTGAGATTGTCTGAGTGTTTCTGAGCATGTGTGAGTGTATCTGAGTGTGTCTGAGTGTGTGTGTGTTTATGAGTGTTTGCAAGTGTGTCTGAGCGTGTCTGTGTGTGTGTGTCTGAATTTGTCTGAGCATGTGAGTGTATGTGAGCCTCTGAGTGTGTGCAAGTGTGTATGAGAGTGTCTGAGTGTGTGCGAGTGCGTCTGAGTGCGTCTGAGTGCGTCTGAGTGTGTGTGAGTGTCTCTGAGTGTCTCTGAGTGTGTAAGACTGTGTGCGTGTGTGAGAGTGTCTGTGTGTGTGAGTTTATCTGAGTGTGTCTGGGTGTGTGCGAGTGTGCCTGAGTGTGTCTGAGTGTATCTGAGTGTGTCTGAAAGTGTCTGAGTGTGTCTGAGAGTGTGTCTGAATGTGTGTGAGTGTGTGTGTGTGTGTGTGTCTGAGTTTTTGTGAGTTTGTCTGAGTGTGTGTGAGAGTGTCTGAGTGTGTGTGAGAGTGTCTGAGTCTGTGTGAGTGTGTCGGAGAATGAGTTTTTCTGGTCATGTGTGAGTGTATCTGAGTGTGTGTGTTTATGAGTGTTTGCAAGTGTGTCTGAGTGTGTGTGAGTGTGGCTGAGCTCTTGTGAGTTTGTCTGAGTGTGTGTGAGAGTGTCTGAGTCTGTGCGAGTGTGTGAGATTGTCTGAGTTTTTCTGAGCATGTGTGAGTGTATCTGAGTGTGTCTGAGTGTGTGTGCGAGTGTGTCTAAGTGTGTTCAAATGTGTATTAGTTTGTCTGAGTGTGTGCAAGTGTGTCTGAGTGTGTCTGGGTGTGTGCAAGTGTGTCTGAGTGTGTCTTAGTGTGTGCAATTGTGTCTGAGTGTGTCTTAGTGTGTCTGAGTGTCTAAATGTGTCTGAGTGTTTGCAGGTGTGTATTAGTATGTCTTAGTGTGTGTGAGTGTACCTGAGTGTGTGTGACTGTGTCCTAGTGTGTATTAGTGTGTCTGAGTGTGTGCAAGTGTGTCTGGGGTTGTGCACGAGTGTGTTTGAGTGTCTGATTGTGTCTGAGTGTGTGCGAGTCTGTCTGAGTGTGTCTGAGTGTGTGTGAGTGTGACTTAGTGTGTCTGAGTGTGTCTGAGTGTGTCTGCGTGTTTGCAGGTGTGTATGAGTTTGTCAGACCGTGTGTGAGTGTATCTGAGTGTGTGTGTGTGTGTGTGAGTGTCTGAGTGAGTGTGTGTGTGTGTGAGTGTGTGTCTGAGTGTGTTTGAGTGTGTGCAAGTGTGTTTGAGTGTGTGTGTGTGTGAGTGTGACTTAGTGTGTCTGAGTGTGTCTAAGTGTGTCTGAGTGTTTGCAGGTGTGTCTGAGTGTGTCTGCATGTTTGCAGGTGTGTATGTTTGTCAGAGCGTGAGTGTGTGTGAGTGTGTGAGTGTGTGTGAGTGTGTGTGAGTGTGTGTGTGTGTCTGAGTGTGTTTGAGTGTGTGCAAGTGTGTCTGAGTGTGTCTGAGTGTGTGCGAGTGTGTCTGAGAGCGTGCGAGTGTGTCTGACAGTGTCTGTGTGAGAGTGTGTCTGAGCATGTTTTAGTGAGTCTGAGAGTGTCAAGTGTGTCTGAGTGTGTGCAAGTGTATCTGAGGGTGTGCAAGTGTGTATTGAGGGTGTGCTAGTGTGTCTAAGTGTGTCTGAGGGTGTGCTAGTGTGTCTGACTGTGCCTGAGTGTGTCTGAGTCTGTCTGAGTGTGTGAGAGTGTGATTTTTTGCAAGTGTGTCTTAGTGTGTACAAGAGTGTCCAAGTGTGTGTGGGTGTGTCTGAGTGTGTGCGAGTGTTTGCGAGTGTATCTGAGTGTGTCTGAGCGTATCTGAATGTGTGTGGAAGAGTGTCTTAGTGTGTCTCAGAGTGTGTGAGTATGTCTGAGTGTATCAGAGTGTTTCTGTGTCTGTCTTAGTGTGTCCAACTGTGTCTGATTGTGTGCAAGTGTGTCTAAGTGTGACTGTGTGCAAGTGTGTCTGTGTGACTGAGTGTGTGCGAGTGTTTCTGAGTGTGTCTGAGTATGTCTGAGCGTTTCTGAGTCCGAGTGTTTGGGAGTGTGTCTCAGTGTGTGCAAGTGAGTATGAGTGTGTGCAAGTGTCTGAGTTTGTCTGAGACTTTGCGAGTGTGTCTGAGCGTATCTGAGCGTGTGTGTCTGAGTGTGTCTGAGTGCGTCCAAGTGTCTCCCAGTGTATCTGAATGTGTCTTAGTGTATCTGAGTATGTCTTAGTGTATCTTGGTGTTTGTGAGTGTGTGTGTGTGTGTGTGAGCGTGTGTCTGTGTCTTAGCGTGTCTGCAAAAGAATGCCCTTCCAGCCACAAAAAAAGACCTGATCCTACGTCTCTCACCTACTGTTGGTGCAGCACTCTCGGCACTACGTGCACAGCAAGAGCTTTCTGAGCAGGCACCTTTGGTCTGGGAGGAATCTGTATTCAATTTTGACCCTCGAACGGCCGATTTAGGAACGGGGTTTCCTCCCAAGAACGACTGCCCTTCCAGCCACGAAAAAAAGCCCTGACCCTCCGTCTCTCAGCTGCCATTGGTGCAGCACTCTCGGCACTCCGTGCACAGCAAGAGCTTTCTGGGTGGGCACCTTTGGTCTGGAAGGAATCTTCGTCTGTATTCAATTTTGGCCCTCGGATGGCCGATTTAGGAACGGGGCTCCTGCCCACAAACGACTGCCCTTCCAGTCAGATAAAAAAGCCCTGACCCTCAGTCTCTCACCTGCCATTGGTGCAGCACTCTTGGCACTACATGCACAGCAAGAGCTTTCTCAGTGGGCACCTTTGGTCTGGGAGGAATCTTCGTCCATAGTCAGTTTTTGTCCCTGGACGGCCGAGTGCAGTGCGGCTCTCCTCCTCGCGAACAACAGCTCTTCCAGCCAGGAAAAAAAGCCCTGACCCTCTGTCTTTCACCTGCCTTTGGTGCAGCACTTCTGGCACTACGTGCACAGCAAGAGCTTTCTGGGTGAGCACCTTTGGTCTGGGAGGAATCTTCGTCCAGATTCAATTTTGGCCCTCTACAGGGCCAATTTCGGCATGGCGCTCCTGCCCGTGAACGACTGCTCTTCCAGCCAGGAAACAAAGGCCTGACCCTCCGTCTCTTACCTGCCATTGGTGCGCCACTCTCGGCACTACATGCACAGCAAGACCTGATACTTGGCCTTATTGATCCAGCCTGTCCAAATTCCTTTGGATAGCCTTCCTGCCCTCCAGCACATCCACACTCACACCCAACGTGGTGTTGCCCAGAATCACAGAATCATCAAGTTTTGAAGAAACCTTCAAGATCTTCTAGTCCAACTGTCAACCCAGGACCACCAGAATCACCCCTAAACCCCATCCCAAAGTGCCACATCCAGATGCCACCTGAACACTTCCAGAGTCTCCACCGCCTCCCTGGCCTACTTGTTCCAATGCCTGAACACTCTCTCAGCGGAAAAAGTTTTTTTTTGATATCTAATCTGAGCCTCGCCTGATGCAACTTAAGGCCGTTTCCTCTCTTCCTGTCGCTAAAGGCTTTGCAGAAGAGACCGACCCCCACCCCACTAAAACCTCCTTTCAGGTCATTGTAGAGAGCAATGTGGTCCCCCCTGCGCCTCCCCTTCTCCAGACTCAACAAGCCCAGTTCCCTCAGCCGTCCCTCAGCAGACATGTTTTCCAGAGCCTTCCCCAGCTCCGTTCCCTTCTCTGGACACGCTCCAGCCCCTCAAGGGCCTTTTTGCACTGAGGGCCCAGAACTGGACACAGCACTCGAGGTGGGGCCTCAGCAGTGCCCAGCACAGAGGGGCAATCAGTTCTCTGCTCCTGCTGGCCACACTCTTCTCCAGAAAGGCCAGGATGCCCTTGGCCTTCTTGCCCCCTGGGCACACTTTGGCTCATATCCGGCCGCTGTCAAGCAGCACCCCCAAGTCCCTTCCTGCTGAGCAGCTCTCAAGCCCCTCTGCCCCCAGCCTGGAGCGTTCCAGGGGGTTGTTGGGACCCAAGTGCAGGCCCTGACACTTGGCCTTATTGATCCAGCCTGTCCAGATCCCAGAGCATGTTCCAGCAAGGACATGGTGGAACCTCATGGAACCAAGGACCATTGTGACACTGCAGGGCCTTCTAGAGCCAAAGGAGCCCTGGGACACTGTGGAATCTCATGGAATCAAGGCAGAACTGTAACCCTGGCAAAACTCCTGGAGTTCAGGGCCCATTGTGACACTGCAGGTCCCCATGGAACAAAAGGAACTCTGAGATGCTGCAGAAATTCCTGGAACCAAGGGACCATTGTGACATTGAGTGGGCTGATGGAATCAGGAGTCCATTTGGACAATCCAGGGCCTCATGAAATCAAAGGAATTCTGGGACACTGTCGAACGTCCTGGAACGAAGGGTTCCTGCTGACATGCGTGTCCTCCTGGAACCAAGGGAGCCCTGAGAGATTTCTGAACCTCCCAGAATCCAGGGGCCACTGTGACACTGCAGAACCTCCTGGATTCAAGTGGTCCTTGTGAAACTGCAGGCTATCCTGGAACCCAAGGATTCCTGGAACACTGCAGAGCTCACAGAACCAAGGGGCCACTGTCCCACTGCAGCTCCTTCTGAAGCACAAGGGACCCTGGGACAATGGGAAATCTCTGAGAATCCAAAGGGTATTTTGGGACTGCAGGGCCTCATGGAACTAAAGGAACCCTTGGAGACTGTGGAAGCTCATGGAATCCATGCTCCATTGGGACATGTGGGGCCTCCTTGAACCAAAGGAACCCTGAGAATTTTTGTGGGAACAAGTTAAGGCAGCAGCAGCTGCATTCAGTTAATCAGGATCAACAAGGAGTGTTTTGGCCTTGACTGGTGTTTTCCATCCAGAGAGTGCTGTTTGCCAAAGTGGAAACCCACTTGGAACAGTCTGCATGGTAGCCTGTGTTTTTCTCTGGTGGCTGAACACAGCCAGCACATGAGGGGAGGGGAATGTGTGGGATCAGGGCACTGCTTTGAGGTGACGCTGGGAATTGCGGTGGACTAAAAGACAAACACCTGGTGCTGCTCACGAGAGAAGAGGAATAAAAGAGAACACTGAAAAGTGTCAGCGGACAAGTCCTGAAATGGAACTCTGTGTGTGCATCCTCATTTTCTCCTTCAGCATCCACAGGAGAGGGGGCAAAAAGTGGGGGTTGGGACCCCTAAACTGTTTGGGGGGGGAAACTGGGGATTGAGGGGACAATGGAAAAGTGGGAGGAACAGGGAGAAAGGTAGAAAAAGGGGGGTGGCCTGGAAGGTCCGACGGTCTCATGGGGGTCTTTGGGCACAGGGGGGTTGGGAAAGGGGGGTGGCCCCCCTGAGCTCCCAACTTACTGTGGGGTGCTGGGGGCTGCTGGATCCAATCTCAGCCTTGGATTATGCCAACAGTTGCAGTTTAGAGGAATTACATGGGTGTGACTGAACCACTTTTGTTCCCCAGGTTTTAATGATGCCAAATCACATCTATTGATAGAAATGAATTATTTAGGGTTACAAATGATCAGACAAAAGATCTTCATCAGAATTATTTACTGCACAATACAAACACTAAAACTACCAGGAGTACAGGATAAGATAGGACAGTGCTCTACACTAAAGCAATTGTTGAAGCAATTCCACTAAAGTTGACACAAAAGCAATAATTCTTAATTAGAGATGGATGTAACTCCCCCAGACCAACGCTCGTGGGGAGATCTCTGCTCTCAACCTCCAGCAGTGACCTTGGGGGATGCCCAGCCAAGGCAGGAATCTTCACACCCCCCCCCAAGAAGGGTTCTGTTGGAAGAACCTGCCTCTGGGAAAGGGGACTGGCCCTCTCTGGTTGAAATGGATGGACTGACAGTCACTGGACTCCAGGGGTTGCCTCACCATCAGGGGGTTCATTTGGGGTGGAAGCAGCGGCCAAAGCTCTTCCCGCAGTCGGGGCACTCAGAGGGCTCTCATTACTGGTGGGTCCGTTGGTGTTTGGTCAAGGGACCACTCTGGGTGAAGCTCTTCCCACATTCCAAGCATTTGTAGGGCCGTTCCCCAGTGTGGAGGCGCTGGTGATTGATTAGGGCGGAGCTGTGGTTGAAGCTCTTTCCACACTCCCCACACTTGTAGGGCCTCTCTCTGGTGTGGATGCACTGGTGCCTGACGAGGGTGGAGTTCCGGTTGAAGCTCTTCCTACAGTCAGTGCAGTGGAAGGCCCTCTCCCCTGTGTGTGTCTGCTCATGCCTGAGGAGATTGGAGCTCGTCTGAAACCTCTTCCCACATTCCAAGCACTTGTAGGACTGTTCCCTGGTGTGGATGAGCTGGTGGGTTCGGAGGTGGGAGCTGTCACTGAAGCTCTTCCCACATTCCCTACATGTGTAGGGCCGTGCCCCAGTGTGGATGTGCTGGTGTCGGATCACGTCAGAGATCTGGCTGAAGCTCTTCCCACACTCCCTACACGTGTAGCGTCGTTCCTCAGTGTGGATGTGCTGGTGTTGGATCAGGGTGGAGCTGAGCCTGAAGCTCTTCCCACATTCCCCACACGCGTATGGCCATTCCCCAGTGTGGATGTGCTGGTGCTTAAGGAGGTTGGAGCTCAGGCTGAAGCTCTTCCCACATTCCAAGCACTTGAAGGGCTTCTCCCTGCTGGGAGGCTGCTCAGGGACCACCAGGTCAGAGCTCTGCCTCAAGCTCCGGCCGCCTTCCCGGCACAGGCTGGCTCTTTCCTCCTCAGAGCACCATGGGCTGGCTTTGGAGCCCCTCCTCCAGGGGGACTTCCCGGGCCTTTTCCTCCCCGCTGCCTTCCTGCGCCGTGGAGCCCTTCAAAACGGCCTCTCCCACCAGGTTCTGCCAGGGGGATTTGTCCTCCGGGCTCTCCGTCCTCAGCTCAGGGCCTGGGGCAGGAAGCAAGAAGGACAGGGAGGGGATTTGCCTCCAGCCCAGAGGGAAGGCCAAGGACATCCCCCCAAATCCGGCCCTGGCAGGACGGCAGCGGCAGCGGGGTTGTCCTGCAGCCGGGGCCATGCTGGGCCGCCAGAGCCAGCACAACACCGGGACAAAGGGGCACTGACTTCCTCCTCACCTGCCTGGGGGGCCCGTGGCATCTTCCTCTTCCTCGCAGCCTCCTCCTCCATCCGCCCAAGCTTTGGGAAGGACAAATCCTGATGGGGGGGGGGGGGGGGGGGAAAACAAGGGCTGAGCGCATTGGCCTGGGGGTTCCTCCTGCCCAAGTCCAGCTCTAGAACTCACCGGGCATCCTGTGTCCATAAAAACCTCCAAAACACCAAGATTCAGCCCAGAAAAACCCAAACCACCAGGATTCAGGCAAAAACCCCCTCAGAAATAGCAAGAAGACCCTTGCCCCCCAAAACTGCAAAAAGTTGAGATTCAACTAAAAAATATACTCCAAAATATGAAGATTAGCCAAAAAAAATTCTCACAGAAGTTCCCCGTCTGGTCTCTCCTCTCTGGGGTTTGGAGGGTCTCTCCTGTCTGGGATGCTGGGGGTGTTCGGGGTCCCAAAGTTCCCTTCTCCTCTGACTCTCACCTTCAGGGTGCTGCATTCCCAGACATTTCCCCTCTCCACATTCTCCACTTGGTTATCCTGGGGATCCCAGGGGTCCCCACTGTCCAGGCTTCCCCTTCTATGTGCCCCCCGTTTCAGGCTCCCAGGGGTGCCGGTGCTCCTTTCTCTCGTGCTCCCCTCTCCAGGCTGCC
Source organism: Neopelma chrysocephalum (assembly GCF_003984885.1). Classification (NCBI taxonomy): domain Eukaryota; kingdom Metazoa; phylum Chordata; class Aves; order Passeriformes; family Pipridae; genus Neopelma; species Neopelma chrysocephalum. Next base: position 16,863 of record NW_020897888.1, read on the forward strand.
GGGGGTCCCCCAGCTCCGGCATCGCCCCGCTCCGCCCTCCACACTCAGCAGCTCCCGGGCTCCACACCCACCCCCGGCACTCCCAGGGGGGCCCCAAAACCGCTGTGTCCCCCCCGCCGGCACCGGGCTGACAATGGAGCCGGCGGGGCCTGACCCAGCAACACCAACCCCCACCGCAGGGGGAGACCTGCATCCCCCTGCCCACCGCCGGGGCTCTGTCCCCAACCCAGCCCAGCACCCCCAAAAAACACCTCCCGCCCACCCCCAACAGCCCCCAAGGGCACAGCCCTGCACAAGGGCTGGCTGTGCCCAAGGCAATCAAAGAGCCCCACAGGTGGGGGGACACCAAGGCACCCCAGCGGCAACCCCACTCCCGCTCTCCCCCCTCCCCTTAGCCCCCCTCTCCCACCCCTTTCACATTGGTCCCCCAAACTCCAGCTCCCCCCAGCTCCCTTTGGGGGTGACCCACCGCCTCTCGCGCTCCCTTTGGGGGTCCCACCCGCTCTTTTCGCTTCTCTCGCCCCTTTCCCATCGTGGCCACTCCACTCGCCCAACAGCGGCAGGAAGGACAGGGACACGGGCGGAGCAGCAGCAGCAACAGCAGAACAATTGCCCCCCCATCCTGCAGGTGCCCGGGAAGGGGGAACTTGTCCCAAATATCCTAGGGGGAGCACGGGGGTCGTGACATACTCAGGCTGCCAACGCAGATTTCCCTGCAAAGTCTGCAGTGAGTCAAGCTCTGCAGAGGAGATTGTGCCCCATGCATGGGGGTCACCTCCGGGCCAGTTCTCAGGCTCACCTCAGGGCCTGGGCTCAAGGACAGGAACCTGCAGGGAGGGGAGATGATGTGGAAGCTGAGGTTTGCCTGCTTGCACTGAGCTCTGGGCTTCTTTCTCCTTGCAGAACTGTCCCAGAACTTATCCTGCTTTTCTAACACCATCTATTTACAGACTAACCTTGTAATATATATGTAGAGAAATCTCTATCACCCTGTGGATAGAGCCTCAAGCATGTGCTGCCTCCCCTGGCACAGCTGAAGACCCAGCCTTCTTGTCCTACTGCTGCTTCTTGGGAGAAGAGCCCGACCCCCACCTGGCTACAACCTCCTGGCAGGGACTTGCAGAGAGTCAGGAGGTCTCCCCTGAGCCTCCTCTTCTCCAGCCTCAACAAGCCCAGCTCCCTCAGCCTCTCCTCACACCACTTGTGCTCCACTCCCTTCCCCAGCCTCGCTTCTCTTCTCTGCACCTGCTCCAGCCCCTCCATGGCCTTCCTCAACTCAGGGGCCAGAGCTGGACACAGCAATCCAGGGGTGGCCTCACCAGCCCTGAGTCCAGGCCAACAATCACTTCCCTGCTCCTGCTGCCACACTCTTCCTCAGCCAGGTCATGATCCATTGGCCTTCTTGGCCACCTGGGCACACTCTTGCCTCCTGTTCAGCTTCCTGTCAGCCCACACTCCCAGCTCCCTTCCTGCCTGGCTGCTCTCCAGCCACTCTGTCCCCAGCTGGGGGCGTGCAAGGGCTTCTTGTGGCCAAAGGGCAGGACCCGGCCCTTGGCCTGCTTGAACCTCAGCCCCTTGCAATCAGCCCATGGATCCAGCCTGTCCAGACCCCTCTGCAGAGCCCTCCTGCCTTCCAACACATCAACACACACCCAGCTTGGTGTCAGCTGCAAATCTGCTGATGAAATGCCTGGTTCTGCAGGAGCTGGAGATGCTCAAGGGGCAGCAGGACCAAGTTGGGCCTGGGGGGCTTCGGGGTCTGGGAGAGTCCTAGGGGAGCTGGGGAGGGGCTTTGGGGATTGGGGGTACAAACCAGGACAGACCAGGACAGATCAGTACCTCCTCACTGCTCCCCAGATCTCTCCTGGAGCTGGGCCACGTTGTCATGGGACACCTGAGCCCCCCCAGTGCCCTCCCAGTACAGCCCAGTGCCCCCAGAACAGCCCACTGTGTTCCAGTCCCAGGGTGCCGGGTGATCCCTCTTGGGGGGGTTGAAAGAGATTTGAGGGGGGGGCTGGGGGAGATTTGGGGGGATCTGGGGAGTTTGGATGGGGATTTGGGGGTGCTTTGGGTGCCTTTAGGGGAGTTAAATGGGGTCTTGGGAGGTCAAAGGGATCTGTAGGGGGAGGGGATTAAAGGGAAAATGGGGTTTAGGGGACATTTGGGGGGGTTAATGGGGCCTGGGGGGGGAGAGAAGGGGCTGCAATATGAGCAGGTGAATCCTGAGACCCCCTTGGTGTCCCCAAGACCCTCTTGGTGTCCCTAATTCCCCCCTTGACACCCTGAGACCCCCCCGGTGTCTCCAGTGTCGCCAAGGCCTCCCTACGGCCATTATTCCCCCCTTGACCCCCCCAATTCCACTGTCCTCAAACCCCTTCCCACTGTCCCCACTGTCCCCAAACCCCATCCCTGATGTCCTCAACTCTCCATTTCCCTCAAGGAGCCCCCCGTGGACCCTCTGACACCAAAACCGCCCCCCCACATGGTCACAGAAAGGCCAAACGCATCTGGGGACACACTGGGGACAGTTGGGGGGCTTTGCGGGGTACTGGGGGATTATTGGGGGATACTGGGCCACACTGGGGGG
>NW_020897888.1:19459-449835 GCF_003984885.1 Neopelma chrysocephalum
CACACTGAGGGGCACTGGGATATACTGGGGGCACTGGGATCCCCTTACTCGGATCTGCTATATCTCCCCCCGCACTTTGGGGGGCACCCCCAGGACACCTCCTTTGAGGGCTGGGAGATCCCCTGAACCCCACTGATGGGCTTTAGGGGACCCTCGGCCCTTCTCCCTGTGGGGTCTCTGTGTGCTGATTGTTGGGACTCTCCGGGGCTCGGGGGGGGGGGCATTGGGATCCCCTTTCCCTGGGGTCGGTTCGCCGAGCCGGCAGGGGCGCTGTGGTGGGGAAAGTAATGGCGGATCGCGCAGAGCCTCATGGGAGTTGCAGTTCCCTCACGAGTACTCCGCCGGCGCGCCTGCGCAGTGCAGTCAGGACGTTCGATCAGCCCCCCTTCCGCGTGATCCAGGCCCCGCGCTCTGCCCCTCGGGAACCCCCGAACCTCTCGGCTAAACCCTCTCGAGCCCTCCAGCCTTTCCACCCACAGCCGCGCTCCCCGAAGTCCCGAGGGGATCCCCAGAGCCCCGCTCTCCCGCAGGCCCCGCCAGCTCACAGTGCAGCACGGGCCTAGCGCCATCATCGCTTCCCGGCAGCCAACACGGCGCTCTGCGCGCGCAACGCCTTTACAGCGCCCTGCCGCAGCCAATCAGGGCGGTCACGATCTCCGCAGCCAACCGCCGCTCCCTCGCCCTGCGCGGGGTACCACAGGAATTGTAGTCCTGGGGGATCATGGCAGCCCTTTTGCAGTTGCGCGGACTTACGATAGGACTTTTCCGGGTTTTTGTTTTCCTGTCTTTTTTTCTCTCTTTTTTTTCTTCTTTCTTTTTTCCTCTTTTTTATTTTTTCTTTTTTTTTTTTCCCATTTTCCCCTGTTTTTCTTTCTTTTTTTTTCTCTTTTTTTCTCCTTTTCCCTTTTTTCTTCCTTTTCTTCTTTTTATTTTCTTATTTTCTTTTTTCCCCATTTTTCTTTTTTTTTTTTACCTTGTTTTCTATCAGTTGTGTTTTTAAGGACGATTTAAACACATATCAAAACAATCTCAATGTACATAGCTTCTGACAACAGATAATCTGGCATTTTTCCAGTTTTTTGAGGATTCCCAAGATCACAAACACAGACACCAAGGGTGGAAGTGAAGCAACTTTATCCTGTCCCTTGCCATAACCTTCAATCCACACCGAGCCCTGGGTTTCTGGAAAGCCGCTGGGCAGGAGCAGGAGATGGAGCTGGTGCTCGGCGGGAGAGGCAGCAACAACAAACCTGTGTCTTTGGCACATGGGAAGGAATTTAGTCCTTGAGGGGTTGCATTACACAGGCTCCTCTGGGGATCAGCTTGTGCTTGGACAGTAATAACAGCAATAACATTCATAATAAAAATGCCAGAGTGAAGGGAGTGAAGGGGGAGCAGGGGCAGAAAAAGGAAGAAGAGTGATGGAAGATGGGCTGGGGCGGTCGGGGGTGGGGGAAGGCAGGCTGGAGATGCCTTGTTTTGTCCAGCAACTGTACCAGCTCCACGGCAGATGTCGGGGGAGCCTCTGCCACACAGACATGCACAAACAGACGGTACAAAAGCTCTGAGAGTGGTTGATGGCTCTGGGCGTGGCTGCACTCTCGCCTCAAACCAGGATATCCCAGGGCAGTGGAAAAAGCAATTCCTGTCAGCTCTCAGCAAAGATTATTGGGGTTTGCACCGGGGAAATATTTACGCTCCAGCTTCTTCTTCTGTTTTTAGAACTTTGAGCTTGCAGTCGGGTAGAAGGGCTGGTGGGGGAGTGGGAAGAGACCCGGAGGGACACATCTCATCCCTCAGTTAGATGGAGCTAAATCCCTAATCTTGCTTAGGAATAGCTGCTGATGCTCAGTTTTCTTCTTTCCCTTCTGCTTTAGTGGGATATTACATTTCACTGTAGTATTGGTGATAGAATGGTATGTCAGCTGGAATGGTTTGGTTCTTACAGAAAGCATAAATGCATTTTAAGGAAGGTATTTTTACATAGGTGAGACCTCAAAAAAACCCAAAAAAACCAAAAGGTAATATAAGTGCAGAATAAAGTGACCTTTGGGGTTTTCTTTTTAATTCTTGGGTAGAAAAGCCATCCCAGTTAGGGACAGTAATTTATTGCATTGCTGAAAAAAAACCCAACCAACAAACAAAAAAAGAATTCTGAATTTATTCTCTTTCAGATTTGTTTTTGATCATACTAATCCTTCTATTGAAAAGGGCTAATTTACTCTTTCTAGAGGAATATTTAAAGTGTGATTATCATAATATCACAGCTGCTGGAAAGGTCTAAAATAGGACACTGACCTTGAACGTGTTCCTGTGTTTAGTATGTGGTGCTTAACATTCAAGAAACAATAGAACTGCAACTCATTTATTAACGTATAATCTCAAAATGTTAACTCTTGCTCTGCAAAGACATGCCACAAGGGTTGTAGAAAGCTTGCAGTATCCCATGAAGGTATTTTATCAGTGTAAAAATGGATAAGATTTTCAAGATTTCTGCTGGCAACACTCCATAACTAAAGTAAGTTTTCCCTTTGGTACTGCACTAGTTTATGATTTAATTTTTACTGACATTCCACCAGTCATATTATTAGCTTCACCAAATGAAAGTGAAATAATCCTGTATTAATTAAAGAGAGCAACTGAATTCCCTCAGTCATCTTATCCTTGGCTGTCTGGGACAGTGATGCACTTCAGTTTCCCTACAGAAACTTCCACAAAAAAAAGAGCTTGGGGTAATAACGAGGTATCCATATTGAAGGGTGTGCCTGAATTATCTTTAGGGAAGAGACCTTTTCTGGTGGGTGACAGGCAATGTGCGTGTGGCTCCCTTTTTCTTTCTGGGTTTTTCCCCTTTCTTTGTGTCAGAGGCTTTGGAAAAGGTGTTTCATCAAGAGAATAATATTCATTTATAGCAATGTGAATGGTTTCTATGCTGTACCAGTGAAGGCAGTCATCTAAATACCCATACCCATGCCCTTGGAAATAAAATAAGGAGAAAATATGTAGTATTTGTTTGAGACCAGATAAATTGAATGTAGTTCAGTAACATGGTAAGGCAATCGCTGTTATTTCACAGAGACATTTTTTGTATGCTGGAACTGAGGGTAGCAGCAAAAGCTAAAAGCCTTGCTCTGTGTCTTTGTGAACACACTGTGGATAAGTTCAAAGGAGCATTCAGAGATTGTGTTGTGTGAGCCTTTTTCCCTAAGATCAAAATAAGGAGTAACTAATGCTAAATCCAGCAGATGTCTTTCAAGTAATAACTTGGCCCACTTTGTCCAACTGTGTACAAACAGGTGAGGAAAATCTGGAACTTTAGAAGCGTTAGTTTTTTTTAACTCATTAGCAGGATATCCAGGGGTGCACCAAGTGCCTTCCAGCGAGAAGCACAAGAGACGAGTAGACAGTGACAATATTGTTAATCTCACTGGAGCACAGAGTGAGATCACTTCTGAGTTATGTTTCTTTAATTAGTGATTGTGAATAAAAAGAAAATCACACAGTTGATGACACTTTATTACACACTCTTAACAATAAGGTATTTTCCAGCTGGACTTGGAATAAGGTTCCATGGTATACTGCAAATTTCTGTCTAAAGATAACAGTATACTTCTTCCCAAAGAAATTCTCAGCAGCTAACACCCTTTCATGATCTTGCTCTTTCCCTGATGGCTCGAGCTTTTTGCTTCTTTTTGGTAAATACACATTTGACACAATGCACTGGGCAGCTTCTGCCAAGTGCCACTGAATCTTACTTCTTCACTTGCCTTGAGGTAGCTGTGCTTTAAGAATCTGGCTGTTCAGATGCCCTGAAATGTCTACAGTATTTCAATGGGAAGAAGCTTCAAGATGTCCTGTTTGGCACACAGGAAAAATTACCTGCAGAGAGAGCCATGGAAATGTAGGTGCTGCTCAGTAATGCCCCTTGACTGGGACAGGCACTGCTGACAATGTTTTCCTTCCCCTCTCTGATTCCATTCCTACTGTTTTGTACAGACTCCTTGTGGTCAGATTTTGCACTGTACAGTTTGATAAGTTAGTGCAGATGTGTGTTTGCATGTATGTTCTTATTCTGTATTCCCTGATAAAATTCAGTAAACTGATACCTGGCTTGAGCTTTTTTTTGCCCCCATAGTACTATTTTTATTTATTTCTACAGAACAGCTGGAGAAAATGAAGGTACACTTAGCCCAAGTTTACTTGCTGCTGTAATCTCTTGACCTTTTTTTCTTTTCCCCTCCCCCAAACTGATGGGTAACTGTGAAACCCAAGTTCAGGAATGGAGTTGGAATTCCAGGCCCCAGTCTGGGGGAGGTGACACTTTCAGTCCCTGGGGGGAGAAGCCAACTGCTTTGTTTATCAACATGCAAAGGACAGCCCAGGATTTCTGGTTCTCCAAGCAGCAGCACTGGCAGGGAAGAGAGCTGCTTGCTTGGATGGAAGATGGTTGATAGAAAAGTAGTGATGGCTCACAGGGGGAGAGGAAAAACGTGTTATTTGGGGGTGTAAAGCGGGGGGATGACAAGCTAACAAGGCAATGGAAGCCATGTGAACAGGAAAAGGAGGGCTTAGAGGAAGACAGATCAGGACAGAAGGAGAGACCATCATATTTCAGCCCTGACTATCAAATCTTAGATCATGAACGAAAGTAGAAACGAAGCTCACCTGTCCTTTGGTGAGTTTCCAAATGGATTAGCTGTCATATTTTAAGGAGGGTGTATTCCAGGGAACTTAACATAGAAAAGTGACCATATCAAATCACACATGTATAGGGATTCATTATGGGGGATTTTTATATAAGAGAACACATACACATGCAAAGATTTGAAAGCATTTTGGAAGAAAAACTATTGGAAAAGAGCCATTTTGGGTATAAATCTATAAACAGACACTTGGAGAGATACTCAGTACAAACAATATATTGGAACCAGCCCCTAGCAACAGGCCCCAACGATGAAGAAAATTATGCTACATTGGCCCCAAAACCCCAAAGCCCACAAATCTTTATTAGTAGACACACTGTTCCAAAAAAATTAAGGAGTGTTGGAGGCATAACATTGGGTGCTAGTGGTGTTTTTTGTAAAAGAGCAAAGACTAGGCCCTCTTGAGGAAAAAAGCTGTCAGCAAAAGCTGTGCAATGCAGCACTGGATTGCATCTGTTGACCAAAAATGCTGCAATCTTTTACCCAGCAACAAATGCCAAACAACACACACTAATGGAGGTGGTAAGTCTCCCTGAAGGGGAGCTGTTCTTCTTTCTTTCCTAACTCTGCAGGTTTCTAGGTTGCCTTGGCTTAGTGCATCCTCCCAGGATCATTGGATCATTTTGGATGGAGAGGTCATCTAGTCCAACTGCCTCAGCAAATGCAAGGCAACAGTAGGAAGGCAGAACTGTCAAACTTCGGAAGAGTCCACGAAGACACTGGAGATGTGGCACGAGCTGGAGAAGTTTGTCTTTCTATGATTCCACAGTGTCTTTGGCTGCAGCAGCAGGTTGTCCCTGTGACCCTGTGGATAACCGTGCAGACCTGGGCTCTAGTCTGTCTTGCTGTGAAATCATTCCAAAGGGGAAGAGCTGTTTGCACACAGTTCAATTCCATGATATTAAATCCATTCACTTAGTTTGACTGAAGGCAAAAAGAAACAGAGAGTACTTCTATTTTTAGGATTTTCAGTTAGTTGACTGAGATACATTTTCAGCAGGTTTCCCAGTGTTAAACTTACCCCCTGCTCTAAGTAGTCAAACAGGGAATGCAATTCCTGAAAGGCCAGCAGACCAGGGGAGAAGTGTATGATAACCACTCTTGGTAGGCTGGAGCAGAAAGGAAGCCAGCATGTGACAGAGCCGCCTTTTCTCCAGGCCAAACCCCTGCAACTTCCTCGGCCGCTCCCCATCACACTTGTGCTCCAGACCTTTCCCCAGCTCTGTTGCTCTTCTCTGGACACACTGCAGCACTTCAGTGTCTTTCTTGCCCAGAGTGGCCCAAGCATAATTGACTGCCCAACTCCAGACGACAAAACCCACACTGTGTCTGTGTCTGCTGAAAATCAAGATGTCTCCATTCTCCTGCAGGTCCCGTTCATTAGAATTAAGGTCCACAATAGGATAATATGAGAATATTTTATGTTGCTCGTCTGCCTGGGTATTACTCCTTCCTCAGAGGTGTTACAAGGTATTTCAAGCCCTCTTTGGTACATTTATTGCCCTCCTACTGACAACCATAATTCCCCATGACAGCTATCAGTCATGGGAAAAAAATAGAGTTGGAGGGAGCTTCCTAATGCTCCAGTGACAACTGGGAAGAACAAGTTTGACAACTTGTCAAACTGTCCAGTAGCTTGTTTCTAGATTTGTTCTCCCTGAGGAATACTCCACTCTCCCCAGCTCTCAGAATGAAAGAGAATACTTCTAAGATGACATGGGACCTCTGGGAGACAGAGGACAGGGATGGGGCTGACCACTTCAGGGTACATCTCCATGGGGAGAACAAGGCAATGAGGATCTCCAGGGAAGCTGGAGAAGGGTCTGGCAGTGAGAGTGCCATGGTTGGGAAATGCTCATTCTGCTCAGGAAGGCATCTGTAGGGATAAGCAGACAGACTGGAACTAGGTTGAAGCGGTTCAGAAAGTTTCAAGCCTCTCTTCCTATTGGCTTATCCTGTAGGTTGATGTGCCACTGCTTGAACTTCCCATAGATCCTAAGATGGCGGCAGAGGAAAGCTGCTGTGAAGTTCCCGGGGTGGTAAGCTGACTGACTGTAAAGAAGACATCTTTGGGGATTCTTTTCCCTGTGGTTTTAAAAAAATTAATTTGCCTAGTTTTTACTGTTGTTTTTTCCATCCCCTCTTCCTTACAGGAAGATGAGCAGGCAACTTTCTTCCTTTAGGGATTTGTAAATAGGGAAATGAGACAGACCTATTTTTTACCCCTTGGTATGCCCAGGGGAAGTGTCTGAAGGACACCATGGGTTTGGGCCAATTGTTGCTGCTTCATTAAATCACAGCCATCTACAACTGGCTCAGTGGCAACAGAAGAGCAGTGCTTGTAGTTTGAATCATGGTTTTTGCTGAAGATTTGAAGGCATCCGGATTCCAGTTTTTCTGCCTGTATGAAGGACAGAGGTTCTTTTCTGTAGTAAGATCTATGCCTGGAAAGCTCCCCAGGCAGCCACCAGGCCCCAACATGGCATCAAGGCAGTTGGCAGGAGTCCCCCCAACACCTGCCTCCCAGCCCACACCAAGCCACCGCCTTACCCACAGCCCCAGAGCCCTGGATGCCAACACGGCTGTCCCTGACGCCACCCTGCTCACCAGCTCAGGTGTCTTGCACAGCGCCTGGGAGCCTGGGAATGTTGGAAGCTCCTCACGGATGTGGACATTGGCGCCAGAAGAGCAGTGCTTCTGGCCTGAATCAAGGGCTTGGCATTGGTCCTAAAGCTGCCAGGATGCAGATGGTCTGTTCTGCCAGGCAAGAGACGAATTCATTGCTGTCTGTCTTCAAGGGCTGAAGGGCTGTGAGCAAAAAAAACAGAACCAAGATGAACCTCCAGAGGTCCCCTCCAGCCCACGTTCCCCACTCCAGCTGCAGATCTCATCCAGCTGCTCTTTGCTTCGGTTCCTCAGGTGCCGCGTGGCCACCCCTGGGCACAAAGCTCCGTCAGCCCCTGCTCCCCAGCGGGCTCCCAGCAGCGCGGCCCCTGGCCCTGCCCTCCTCCCCCTCAGCAGGGATGAGCCCAGGAAGCACCAGGAGCTCAGGGGGGTGGAACTCAGCCCAGTGGCCACCAAGCCCAGCCACGTGGGCAGGGGTGGAGCCGGAGGCCGAGGCCCAGCCTGCGGCAGCCGGGGCTCGGGCAGCCCCAGGGCTGTGCCTGGCTGTGGCTGCAGGAGCGGGGACAGGGGCCAAAGAGGGACCCCAGGGTCTGGGGCTCACCGATGAACCTGATGGCCGCCTCTCGCACACTGGCCTCAGGGTCCTTGAGGTAGCTCAGGCCCTGACGCAGGTACTCTTCAGCCCTGCTCCTGTCCTTCCCCAGCTGGAGAGAGAGAGCACAAGGACACGGGCATGTCACAGAGCCCCCCCGCTGGCTGCAGCAGTCCCTCCTGCCAGCACTCAGGGTTGCCCAGAGCCCTCTCTCCCGCTGGCTGCAGGGAAGGGAGAGGGGCCTGCAGAGGAGCCCTTGGGGCTCTGTTCTTGGAGGGCACACACTGGGCTGCAGCTCCAGGCTGTGGGCTCTGGGCCCACACTGTGGGCTCTGGCTACTTGCCAGGATGATATTACTGCTTTGCTTCAGTTTTTCCTTGGTCTCCTCCTCAGATTCTCTGCTCCCTTCCTTTACAGAAAGGTCTTCTGCTGTTCTGTGGTTTTGGGGTCCTTGGGGGGTCCCTGAGGAGGTTTTGGGAGGTCTCTGAAGGGGTTTGGTGTCCTGAGGGGACTTAGGGGGGAGGTTGAAGGTCCCTGAAGGGGTTTGGGAATCCCTGAGGGAGTTTTGGAGTCTCCGAGGGAATTGGGAGGTCCTGGGGGACTTTGGAGGAGGGGGTCTTTGAAGCAGTTTTGTGGGTTTCTAGTGGGATTTAGGGAGTCCCAGACAGTTTCGAGGGTTCCTGAGGGGGTTTTTGGGGTCCCTGAAAGGGCTTGGGGGTCCCAGGTGGGTTTTGTGGGTCACTGAGAGGGTTTAGAGGGTCCTGGGGGGGAGATGAGGTCTCTGAGGGGATTTGGGGTGTTTTTGAGGAGGTTTTGATGGGTCCAGGGGTGGATTTCTGAGGGGATTTCAGGGGTTTTGCAGGATTTTGAGGGGTCTCCATGTCAGTCCTGTCTGGCCATGGCCAACTAAAACTCCTATGAGGCCATTTCCCATCCCGCCACAGCGCCTCTGCGGGCCCGGCGGACCGACCCCAGGGAAAGGGGATCCCAATTATCCCCCCCAAACCCCAGAGACCCCCAAAACTCAGCACACAGAGACTCCAAAGGAAGGGGGGCCTGAGTGTCCTGGACTTGATGATCTCGGAGGTCCCTTCCAACCCTGCTGACTCTATGAGTCCATGAAATTAAAAGGGAGTCTTTTTCTTATCAAAAGTAGCTAATTATAAAAAGGCACTGACTCTTGGCCTTGCAGCAAAGCTGATGAATAATTTTATTCCCAAACCCACTCCCACCCTCCAAAGGGAAAGGTTTTTAAAAACCCATCTGTTCAGGGCTAGGAATTGCCAATGGTAATAGGTTTTATTCCTTGTGAGTTTTTAAATGATACCTGGATTTAAGCAATTGCTCAGAATTAACCTTGAAAAGAACACGCCTATCAGAAAGGTGAAAGCTGTTCAAGTAAGGCAGCAGGAAAAGAGGCAGGATGAAGATTAATAAAGATTTATTTCAAGTCTATCAATGAAAATTTTCTTTTTATTCCACCAGGCAAAACAATACTCAGTTATTTCCCCATTGCAGTGCTCTGCTATCTAGCCGGATTTTCTACATTGGCTTATTAGAGGATGTACCTCATTTTGTAGATGACCTTCTTGACAGCCTGGGAAGATATATGTGGAAATCATGAGTGCTCAGAACTGCATGCTGGCAAAGGCTGCACATCAAATATTCTCATTTGCTGAAGCCAAATCAAGTAAATCCAAAAGAGGCATTCAGAACCACTGAGTACCTTTGACAGGTGTAGTCTCCCTGAGCCTTGGAGAGCAAAGTCTGCTGGTCTCACAAAGGTCTTATAAGGGTTAATTATTTAATCTTTCTGAAGCTCACAGTTAGTAATTAAGTTGTTCATTGAAAAGAAAGTGAAGAAATCAATAATGTTGGATTCAGGGAGTAATTTGCAGCAGGAATGGCCTAGTATCCCACAATATACATAGGAGTATACATACAAAATACTGAAGTCTGAACACTGTTTGTTTTGTGCCCTAAGAGAGGCAGGAAAAAATGTTAAATGGAATTACAAGTAACATATTGTATAACCACCTGAGGAACAAGGTAAGGCACTCCTGGTGCAGCTACTCAGGTGCAATATGAACTGCTATCAGATTATCTTACATGACATGACTCTAATATCCTTTTCTCTTTTATTTTCACAGTATTTTAACCTTTCAGTCACAAAGCTAGGGTAGATAGCCTGCAAGAAATGTCAGTTTCAATAATTATTTGAAATGGCACTGTACAACCTTAGTCCTGCAGATGCCTGTAATAACAACAGAGAATTTAATCTTTTCTCCCTTCTCTCTTACAGCGTTTTCCATGCAAAGTGGATGTTTTGATGACATCTCTGTTCTGTCCAAAATTTGCTCTGTTAGTCTCTTAAAGGAAACAGTCAGACACTAATTTGCCTTCTGTTGAAGCCTTGTCAGTTTCCCCATCCCACACGAATTAAAGATGGCTTGCACAAAGAGGAGAAAAACCGGAACAGCCTGCAGGGAAACCCTGTACCCTTGAGTGTTCCAAAGGCCGATGTTCCATCAGCACATGATACAAATGACAAATTAGCTTACAAAGGGCACTAAGCCAAATAAGTAGTAACCAGGGAAACAGAGTGTTTGGGAAGGTTGATGTAGGAACTATAGAAGGGTTTGCATATGAAGAGAATTAGCAATATTGCAAGGAGCAACTGAAGACGAGAGTGCTGGTAGGAAATTTTGGGAGCTGTAAGGAGAAGATTTTGTAGCTGAGGAGAGTATTCTGAGGAAGAATTGAAGTGATGCCATTAAAAATTGCAAGCTGCTGCTTGGAAGTTTCTATTCAGGTACTGCAAGGAGGTACTAGACATTCCCGCCACATTTCATAACACTAGGAAACAGCACAAAGCCAAGACAAGCAAGAGCATAGTTCCTGTATAACTGCACTGTCCTTCAGACAAATGCAGACAGTGCAATTCATTCATCCTGAATCCTTGCTCAAATCTTGTACCATTGAACTTAAGGATGCTCCCTATGAGAAAAGCCAAGCAAGGAGCTTAAATCCTATAAAATAGAGGGGGCTGGTATCTCCAAAAGCCAAGTTTGCTCAGATAGCTGCAATTACCAATTTTTATTGAATACTGTGTTACTACTTTAGGCTGAACTTGAGCTAGAGTAAAGCAGATAGCCTTCCTTTGGACCTATTAGAGTGCACAAGGTTTGAGGGGTTAAATCTTGTAGAAGAAAATTGCTATTTTAGTTTCAGGCTCTTCGCAATCTTTCAAAAAAAAAAGCTTTCTTTCAGAAAGAAAAGATAAAGCTTTTGCCAGCAAAAGAAATAGGGTTTTTTAATCCTAATTTTAAAGGAGAAATCCAGGTTTTCTAAATGGAAAGCACATCCTCTAGCTAGGAAGCAGCATGTAGATTGTTGTACAAGCTCACACACTGGACTTTTGAGCCTGGAAGCAAATGAAAGCTACATCTTATTTAAGCCCCCAATATCTGACAAAAAATGCTTTACTGGTGTTCCTCTGCTTAGCTGCAGCTCCTAGAGAGCACATATCTTATCCACTGGTCTTGTATCATGTTGTCAAGGGATGCTGCCATATACTTATTTAGACAATTTAAGTGGGATTAATTTGTTATTTTTGCTGCTGTAGACCACATCTGTTGGCCATTTCTGAGCTCTGTAGTAGAGCCAGGGAGCTGGAGAATGTCTAGTTAGGACTTTGTTTCCACCACCTGTCCCCAAGGTAAGGAATTCAGCAGCGTGGTCGCTAAACAACAACAGCTTCCATAACAAGTAGAGGAACACCAAAACTTTATCCTATAACATTACTGCATGCAGCAAACCTTGTCTTCAGTGTACTTCTCTCTGAAATCTAGAGAGGACATATGTCTTGCAGTTATTCTGGAAGTGAATAATTTTGGAATTTACACCAATATAAACCAATGAAGTGAACTACGGTAAGCAGTTCTAGAAATAGTTTGATTTTCTATTTCCTGGCAAGTCACTCGTATTCCTGCAAGGGTCACTATGCCTCTCCCCAGAGCAGCAGTGAGCCATGCTGTAATGGATGAGGGAGACTATGTGAAGGAGACATTTGAATACTATGGGACATATTCTATACTCTCTTGTATTTCCTTTGGAATTATAATAACTGAAATGGATAGAAAGATTCAACCATGAGCTCAGAACATTCTTGTAGTGGATGAGGCCTGCATGGGAAGAGCAGAAAGTCCTTTTAGAGGCCAGCCAAGAAAGTATGTCATATATTAAAGATATTATTTAGCATTGTTTTTCTTAAGAAATGTTCAAGGCTATTGCTGAAAAATACCTTGAGATGAACTGTTCCCTGCTAAATGTAACCATCTTTGTGTTGGCCATTTTCTCCATGAATATGGCAACAGCCCATACACTAACAAAGGTGACTGTTGTCCTTTCTTTGATCATTGCAAATAACCAAGGGGTGTAGATGGCACCCTTCTGGGAACCTTCAGACAGGAGCAGTTTTTTCCAGAGTGACAGCTCATGGCTCTCACTCAGCCATGAAATTTGAGGCTGGAAATGCTGTGTTCAGCAGGACAGTCTCCTTAGTTTTCAAAAGAAGCAAACTCTTAGTTCAAGGCTCACCATCCTGATCTGTCTTGGCATGTTGAAGTCCCTTGATTTCAGAAATTACCACTTCAGTGGGTGATTTAACATGGTACTTTCACTCTTTCATGGATTGCAAGACACTGTAAACCCAAAAACATTAACATCCATTTCACGGAAAGAAGACAGGATTTTGTGTCCATAATGGTTTTTTTTTCATTGCTTTTTCATGTATGCAAAAATATATTTAAAATATTTTTCCCTAGATCATGTTTATACTTTGGTACATAGTATTATTTTTTTATGCAAAAATAATCCTTCTTCTCAAATAACCACAAATCTAACAGCATCCTGGTGGTTAGTGAATATGTAAAGGTCATGGATAGAACTGGGGGCTGGGAAAGGCATTAAAGCTGAAACAGAAACGTTCATTATGCTTTTATGTAACTGGAGGTTTGGTTGCTATTTCAGAGATAGTCATTTATTGCAATCAATTGAATGGTCTGTCTTTGCTCTTTCTGTCAATAAATCAAGATGGATTTTTAATTCAGAATACAGACTTAAAACAAGGAAGGTAGCAGATTGTGTACTTTTTCAGTTGTTTTTTTTAGTGGCTCCCTCTGCACAGAAAAGAAATGAGAAGGTGCTCTCTGCCTTCTAGAAAAAAGTCAGAAAGTAGTTCTGGAGAGCTGAACTCCAGGTCTCAGTTGGCAAAGGAGGCATCATTGTCTCTGTGCTGCTGTCTCAGCCTAAGCTAAGCCCAGATTGAGGTATGATGGCAGTAAGATAGCAGGGGATCAGACAGGGATCATCAATCAAGGGACTTGTGAGTAGATTAAAAACTCGCACCTGAAACTCAAAGCAGAGACTGGATGGACCCGGTTTGCTACATGCAGGGACTTTGGATGAGTTGGAGCTATGCTGAAGGAGAGGGAAATGCTATATTAGAAAGACAGGACTATGTGCAGATAGCTTGCTAGTAAAAATTTGTATTAGAGCTCAGGAACCTCATGTATGAGAGGGAGAAACCCAGCAAATGGTGAGTGAGTCTGTGGTTGGGGAAAGATGTGTGTCTCGGTTCATGGCATGCCAGTGCGCGGGAGCTCATGCTTCCAGGATGCTTCAGACCACATATTACATATCACAATGCATCTGGGTGTTGCTCTTGATACCTTGGAAAAGAAGGTGAGAGTTACCTTATTTTGAACTATCTTCTCTACATTGAAGCATTCCTGGGAAGCTGAATTTACATAACCACAGAATTTTTTGAAATTCATTTCTTCTGAAGTTCCCTACAAAACTGTGATACTGAGGAAAAAAATAAAGAAGTTTTAGAAACATAACATCATGTTTTCAGAATCACATTTGTTCTCTGCTGGAGTTGCAAAATGCGGAATATGTCAAGATTATTTAGGTCAGGATGTTTTTGATGTAGGATCTTTCAATACTTTCAAGCCTAATCAGGAAGAAAGGAGATCTAATCAGTGGAACAGGCAACATCCCTTAGTCAAGGACATCCTGGAACTCGCAAGCTTTAAGGATGTAGTAAATCAAGATGAAATTAGGAAATCACTGCACCCCAAAATCAATGTATGGAAATGTGGGGAAGGAGCCCCTAGACACAGGCTGAAAGTGGATGGTCTATGTTCATGAATCACTGCACTGCATGGCTGCCAGTACTAAGAAATGCTACAGCCTGCACCAGCTATGGGAAAAGTTGACTTTGTTCTGCCCAGCAGGAAGAGTCTATGGGTCAAGAGCAGTGAAACCAGCAGCCTGAGCTCCTCACAGCCAGGAGCTTCCCTTGAAGCTGCCCTGGAATGCAGAGAGTGAAGCAATGCAACATATGAAACCCAAGGTGTGAGCTGGGCAAGTCGGCATTTCCGCTCCATGGCGAGAATAACTGCCTAGAAATTCAACCTATGCTCTTTTGGAGCTTCTGGGACTTGCAACAGATTTTGTGGTAAGGACAAGGGAAATGAGCGGTAGGGTTCTTATTGCCAGGGGGCTCTAGCACCCAAAGGTGATACATGTTCACAAAACAAAGAAGCAGAAAGGAATAAACAAGGGACATCTTTTGAAAAAAAATTCTGCTATCTTAGCTTGGGCAAATGTCTCCACCACAGATACTGAGATTGGTTATGGGATGAAGAAATTCTGCCTTGGAAGTGTAAGTGTTCATCAAAGAAGAAAACCTGAAAAACTTTGTTATTCACACATAACATTTATAAGAGCTATAAATAGGCCAAGCCAGAAGAACATCTTTCTTTTTTGCTTTGGATGATAACCTATCCTTGCAGGCTGACACTACTCCTTTCCCAGCATGACAAGTCTCCAAAGCACAAGCTAGCTCCCCTTGAGTACCTGTAATGGTGCCAAATCTCATGCGAACTCTTATTTTACGTTCCTTAAAGTGAGGTTTGTCAGAGTTTACCTCCCGCCTCCCAGTGCCCATCATTTATCCTTCTTGCAGCTTTAGGACTTGCATGGCAATGTCCTGAGGTTACCATAGAGCAGAGGAATACAATGACTGGGGCTTGCTGCTTGTTTTTTTCTGTACTTACAGCTTTCACTCTCTATCCATCCTCCCTGCAAAACTCCAACAATCTGGCGGAAGTGGAGACCTAGGACTCCACTAGAAACCAGGATTCCACCTACAATTTTGCATTAATCAGTGTTAAATCCCCTGTTAAACATGGTTATGATGCTCCCACATGAACTTTTTGAAGCTCTTTATGCCTTCTGATTTCCTAAGCTGATTTCTTAGGGATTTGTACATGAGTTCAATTCTGGGAATTTCATTCTTGGCACTTATGTCTGTAGAGGTGAACTGCCTGGTCACAATGTTTAGAGGTGCTTCCCATTCGCCCAATGTGCTTAGAATTCTTTTCTTATCCTGAAGTGACCCTCGAATTTCAAGGCTCATAGGGGGCATTTCCCAGGGCTCAAGAAAGAATGTAAATATACAAAAGAATTTCTGATGGTATAAATGATCAGCCCTCTGCAATCTTCACTGGGTACTGGGATGAGAAAAAGCAATTAAGGACATATTGATCACTGGGCTAATTTCAAAATCTACCCTCGGGAGCCTGACCTACTTTGGACTAAGCTTTTTCATTGGCAGTTTCCTCTCTTCTTCCAAGTAAAAGTAGCTGCATCGACAAGGACATGCTTTCTGAGATGAAAGTGGGGAGAAAATGGTGTTCCATAGGCTGGATGCACCCAGCTGTTACCACTGAATGCATCAGTGGTGAGCAGACACATCACAGCTGTCCCCATAACGCACATCTCAGCCCAACCCAGAGCTGGATCCTCCTCATGGAAAAACTGGGTAAAGCTGGGCAAACCCATTCTTAAGTTGTTTTGTTTTTATTTTATTTTTTAATTGGGACAGATTTAGCCTCAAGTCCTTGAGAGACTATAACAATGGGGTAATCTGCAAGGCCTTTGCTTTTATGGAATGATTTACCAAGGGGAACAGCTGAAGGCAAATGTTTTTGCCTCTAGATAGTTGGAACAAGGTATTGCAGCTTTTTCCATACACAGAGCAGAGGCACTGGGCATGAGAAATCTTCTCAGTGCTAGGGGCTGGCTCTATTCACCTCCACCTGCCCCTTGGTCCATCCCAGATGGGCAGCACAGGCTGTACAGATGAGAAAAGAGAGGTGTACAAGTTCCCAGTCACCCTACAGTTGCTCTGCACAGATCTCTCCCTCCCTAGCACCTCCATTTTCTCTTTCCTTCTGGAAGGCTTTCTTCTGAAGGAAGAAAGATGATGATCTAATTTCATCCCAGGAACTGCATATGCAGCATATTGGACCTCTAGTAACGCTGCCACAAATGAGCAGAGCACAGCAACAAGAAAGCAAACAAGAAATTCTGCTTGATAATAGAATGGAAAGGTGGGGGGGAAAAATCAAATATGGTCTGCCTACCTACCCTTGCCTGGATGCCCAGAGTGTGAACTCCATGACACTCATGGTTCATGTATAAACAGAAGCCTCCATTTGAAGGGTTGGGAGGTGGTGCTGCACTGGTGGGCAGGCAGTGCTGCAGTGTGAGCCAGGCTCTGTACTTCTTTCTGCCACTGGCCTGAGCTGACCATGGGCTTTTTACTCCCAGTGACTCATTTTCCCCATCTCCACAGTAAGTTCTGCTCCTCACAAAGGGTAGCAGGCAGGATGAGGAAGGATGTCTACACTTAGCTAAACCAGTTTTTGCTCTTTCATTTTCTCTAGAAACACAGTATGAAAAGGGAAAGCCATCCAGAATTTTAGCAGGGCAGAGGTAAGGCAGTGGGGCAGCTGGGCAAGAATTTTCCAAACAGACTTGTGGAAAGTGGCTTATCTGGAAAACAGCTTGAGACCTAGCCACGCCCCAGCGGGCAAATGCAGAGGTGGAGCTTACACTGGAGCTCTTTGTTAGATATAAAAGGCTTAGATGGGTCAGTGCTGACCACAGTCCCCGGGAGGTGGCTGAGAGAAGCTGTGCAGAGAGCAGAGAGCAGTGCTGGCCATGGGGAGGGCAGCTCCAGCCCTCCTGGTACTGCTCAGTCTGACAACGACTATTTGTGACGCTGAGGACACCTGCTCAGGTGAGTGGAGCACAAATATTACTGCCACCCCACTTCTCCCCATAAGAGAAGGACCTTGAGGAGGGGAAGAGGCATATGATTTTTTCCTTCTATGCTTTTTTAAATTCAACTGCAAGTGGGAGGAGGGGGAGGTGGAGGCTGAAGTCTCAGCAGCCACTTAACAAAGCAACCTCCAAATTAAGATGTAACATCCTTCCCCAGTCACCAGCGAGATCTCTAGGAACAGGCTGTGCCTGTTGAGATTTTCCATCCTGGTTAAGGTTTTTTTCAGTGGTGCCTTGGCACAGTTACCAAAGGATGCAGAACAATACAGAGCATCGGTGGATGCCTGCTGGATGCTAGGCACCCTGGAAGCCTGGGGATGCTGCTCAATGCAGTGTTCTGTCTGTATTCCTCATGAAGACCATAGGGGCAATTTCAAACTGACCCGCCATCAGGAAATTTAGAAGAACGCTTACTGTCCACAGATCCATCAGTGTCACTTACTCCACTGTTACTACCCTGTTGGTGCACCTCTCAGGTTTTGTTTTATTAAGCTGCAGTATATTTGTCAGGCAATGTCATATACATTTCATATATATCAACCTCTTCTCCTACTGAACTCTCCTGAGGCAAGAGAGATTCAGAGTCTGACTCCTCTAATATGTGAGATCCTCAATGCCATTCATACAACAGCTATCAATTCACGCAACACCTCCAATTTTCCATAGTCATTGCTTTTGATTGAGTTGTTCCTCAACTTCAGAGTGTTTGACTTCCTCTCCAAAATATTTCAGAACCCTAATAATCTCCACAAATACTGTCTTCATTTCCTCAGAGGTGAGAATAGTGGGACTGGGTGATGCTGACCGACTCGCCATTCTCCAAGGATGCCCAGGTATCCCAGGTGTGTCTGGCCCAAAAGGAGAACCAGGTCTCCCAGGAAAAAAAGGTGAGACCCCTGTCTTGGTTTAATGAGACTGAAAGTGTTTTGCTAAGAAGGGTGAGTTATGTGGTAGACCAAACTCCTCTCTCTCAGCAATTGTAAATCCGAAATTAAGAGACTCCAATCGAGGAAGTATGGAATAAAAAGAAAAGTAACAACCCTTTATTAAAGGATATATGCGTATTGGCAAAAGCAGCAAAAGAACACAGAAACAACTAAACAATAATCCTGTACCCAAAAGTCCCCTTCAAAAAAGGAAACAGTTTGATACTCCTCTGTCCTCCAGCGCGATTCTAATCACGGTTGGCAGGAGCACTGTTGGATCCTGGAGGAGCAGAGCCTGCAGTGCTCAGTGTTGGCCAGCAGGGGGCGCTGTTTGGCTCTGGCGGTTGCTGGGGGGGGGGCCCAGATCACGGGAGAAGCAAAAAAATGGAGATTTTTCTCCCCCACCAAGGAGGGGAAGGGGAAAAGGGGAAAGAAGGGTGGTTTCCTTCCCACTAAACTCACGCTGTCTGTGGCTGGCTGTGGTCAGGACTCCCCCTTTTTCATCAATGAGCACAAACTCTCCGATGAATTCTGAGCAGATTCAGGCTGGAGACAGAGCAGCGCGCAGGCAAGCCGAGGCCGGAGAGCAGCCAGATGACCAGGTCGAGAGCAAGACGGCCTCAGAGCTTTTCATACACATACACACACCCCCTTGCCGTTAAGGCATGTTATAAGTAAATGAAATTAGGCTGAAATATAGCAATAAAAAAATTTATTGAAGATTTATATAAAAGGCAAATAAGCAAAACAGCGCGCTGGGCGGCCGGGGAGACCCCTGCTCCACTCACGGCACGCAAGTGCAGTAAGCAAAACCAGTAACCTTTATTCCCTTATCACTTCCCCTCCCATAGTCACTTGTTATCCCTCTATTGGATCCGAGTTTGCAGGTCTGGTTCTGGTTGGCTTCCCTGCAGGCCCGTTTCAGTTGCCAGGTGCTTTCCTTTCCATAGTTTTAATTAGTCCTTCATCCTTGAGGCCTAGTGTGTAGCTTAGTGTGTAGGTATCTCCAGATGTCCATCTTGGATTCTCTGTATCGTTCTCGTACTTGACCCTTTGATCCTTGTCCTTCCCTTTGTTACTTTATGCGTAGCTTTTAGACAATATGCTTTTAGAGAAATAAGATACAAAATACTTATTCAGCAAGGCACAATAATTTGTCTTTTCAGCTTAAGAACTGCAAGCTGCAGGACTATCAGCTTGTAATACTGACAGATTAATTAACGATTCTGCAACTTACAGTTCCCCAGCCTTAACAGAACATTGATTACAATAACATATATATATATATATATGTATATATATAGGAGGGGACCCCTGTTGGCCTAGTGGTTAGGATGCGGCACTCTCACCGCTGCGACCCAGGTTCGATTCCTGGTCCCCCGGGCAGATGGAGCCCGTTAGCCCTATGAGGCCATCCATCTATGAGAAGGTCACTCTAAACAAACCTACGTCCTGAGGTCCCGAGCCATCCATCTATGAGAAGGTCACTCACTGCCATTGTCCAAGCTTGCTTGGCCCCGGCAGATGAACCTTAGGATTAAAGGGTGGGCTCAGTTCAGCGCAGGCTGTGTCTCACCTAAAAAATCCATTGCACAGGCTTGAAAGGTAAAAGACCTTTCCCAAAATCTTTGTTCGCGAAGACTGGCCATTATATATATATATATATATATATATATATAGGAATATAACATGCAATACAATTTGATGAGTAAATTACTTTACTACTACTAATTTATTACAGGCAGAAGAGTGAAGTGCCTCTTTCCAAAGAGACGAGGGGAGAAAAAACTCCTCCCCCCCACCCCCCCCCCCCCCCCCCCCACCCACCCCAGCCCTAGAGAAAGGTATCAGCCTCGAATGCAGGTCTGCCAGCTAGTACTTTTGTATAGTCAATTGCCCCTTCCCCTTCCCTCGTTCAACACCTTCTTTTACAGTGGGACAGGCAAAAGGAAAATTTCTGCTTGGATTTTTAGAACAAGTAAACCTATGACACCCCTAAAGCCAATGATGAGAACTGTGATATGGGACGGCATTTTTGCTTTAAGTAGGGGAAGTCAGATGAGGCTGCAGCAGTGGCAGCCTTCGCACCGGCTGCTGTTAGCAACTGGAGAATCAAATAGGAGTGGAAAACATCACCAAGTAGACATGTGCTGGTACACATGGAGTCACCTGTTTCTTCCCTGAGCCCTGTCACAAGTCTGAAAGTCATAAAGTGATCCTGGGGTGCGAAGTGTCATAATTCATTTGTTTCTTTGCAGCAAAATAATCCATTTATTCTCTGGGAGGGAGGCTGTGATGCTCCTGCATGTTTTCTGGGGAATAGTTTGAGAACTGTACTGGCATCCTCTACCCCAGGAAGCAAGGGAGATGGAGTTCCCTCAGGATTTTCATAGCCAACTCATGGAGAAGGTGAATCACATCAGCTGAGGGAGCATATCCACCACAGCCAAATCCATGGACAGGCTCCACGATATAAAAAGCTCATAGAAATTTTTATGTGAACTGCAGATTAAGACTTAAACTGACAGTACCAGTGTAGTGAGGTTTCAGAAGAAGAAAAGGTGTAAGGTAAAAGAGTAAACTATGTTGCAAGACCGAATGTAATTAACAAAACCCATCTCCCTTTCTTCTGTGAAAGCAAAGGCCCAGCTCTCCCGGATTTTGCGACCTCTCCCTTCTGGTCAGTTTGCAACGTGCACATAAAAAATGAGTCTTTCTTTGCAGGAGAAATGGGAGACCAGGGATTCCCGGGGAAAGCAGGACCACCTGGTGCAAAAGGTAATGCGTAACATATTCAGTTCTGATCCATAAATCTCCCCAAGCTCAGGACATGCATTGGGAGACTTGGTTGGCCATAGTCCAAGAAACAGCCCTGAAGTAGCATACTCAAAGCCTGATTTTTGGGTATGGCTATTGCATGGAGTGAGCACTAGAAACAATGTCCTTGAGTGGGACCACAGCACAGAGTAAGATACTACTCTTCTCAAAGTTCACACCGATCCTTAACAGACTCCTAAAATCAGGCCTCTCCCCATTCCCCACTCCTACATTAACCTTCCTCCACCACAAAACAAACCTGCCCAAATACCCCACAGCTCTGAGAACTTTGAAACTCACTGCAGAGCTTCATCTCAGAGGCCTGAAGCAGAGGCTCGATGCTCAGTGCTTCCAGCATCCTCCAGGCTTGGAGTCAGTGCCCGATGCCCAATTGATCAGAAGGATGTGATCAAACCACCAGGAAACATCTATCACAGGGTGAGGTTTTCTTGTAATAGGATGAGCCCCTGAAAAGAAGAACATGTCTGTTGAGAAACTGACTTTCATCACCCAGGTTGTGCTTAGGATCTTCAGCAGGGCATGTGTGCTACAAATATTGAAAAAGTACCTCTTCTAAAGAAACGAGTACAAGGTAGCACCCAGGAACTGAGCACCAGTGCACTGACTAGCAGGGAAAACAGCTTGGCCAAATGCACCAAAGACTTGAACTGAAACTCTAGTAGGAGATGGACAAACCCACTGAAAAAGCAGCTATTGCACAAAATCTCAGAAGTGGCTGACTATAAAGAGAAACCCTGCACAAAAAATCACTGAAGTGGAACTGTGAATCCCCCATACACTTCAGGAGGCGGCACAGCAGTTCTCTCTTCCCTCTATCCTGATCTTCCTGCTGTATCCGAGAGATACTGCTGATCAAGAGAACAGCCAGGCTGGCATGGCAGCAACATCTGGGATGCTCAGTTGAGTACCGTATCTTTGCACCTCTTGACAGGCTCTCTTGTACATTTGGGACATATGGAGGGGCTGGAGCAGCCATCTGGGGAGCCACAGTAATTCATTTACATTGCTCATATGTGATGAGCATTTCCCTCTTGTGTTTTGCAGGAACAGTTGGAGAGCCTGGCTTCCCAGGACTGAAAGGTAAATCATGCTGTGCTGAATTTAGCATGTGAGCTACTTTGTTAAACTTCCACCTTGTACTGTTCTGGAACAACACACCAGATGGGAGCAATTATAGAGAAACGGAAGTACCCCACTAGGGCTCTTTGGTGACAGTTGTGCCCCATCATAGGCTCAGCCCTGGCCCAGATGCTGTGGACAACACCCCTCCCAAACCAGCTGTTCAGCAACAAGTGATGCCCTCAGCTCCAGCACCTGGTGCTGCCTGGCACCATCAGCTTGTGTACCACCCAGCAGCCACCCCATGTACTCTTGGGCAACCTGCAGAGCTGCTTCCAGTGTCTGAGGGTGCTGGGTGTCATTGGGGTAGTTTCAGGGGTCTCTGACTTGAGTTCCCACATGCCCCCCGTGCTCTCCCGAGTCTGTGTAGATGGGCAGGTGGGTCTCCTCTGGTGGGCCTGGGAGCAGCCAGGGCAGAGCTTATATTTATTTAATCCTCATGCCTGGTTTCTCCATGCCTTTCTCCATGCTTAGCATAGATGAGCCAAGCACTTTCCCTAATATCACAGCTCTCCAGTGCAGCTAGATTTGTCTAAGCAAATGATGCCAACTGCTGGGGGAGGAGAGTGCTGAGTGTGGAAATTGAAGAAAAATTGGTGGTGTTGTTTGTCCAACAGGAACAAAAGGAGAGCCTGGATTTCCAGAAATATGGGGTGAGTTTCATCCTAGGTCTTCATGCCACTATCAGCTTTGCAGAGTGGACGTTGGTGGACTACTTACACCAGAAATCAGGACAGGACAGGAATAAGAAAAAATTCAGAGTGACATTAAAGGATGGAGTAAGAAAATATCACAGTTAACCCATTTGCTTCTCACAGGTACATGCAGCTTCTGTGGGTCTATTTTGTACTCCAGCCTGGCCAGGAAAGTCACATCCTCTGAGCACTACTCGGGTCTCCTGTCCTCTGTGTGGGAGAGATAGACCTGGAGGAGGTCTACCTGAGTTTCTTGGAGCTTCAGTGACCTGTTTTCCAAGATGAAATCATTAGAAAGAGCTGTATGGACATGCAGCTACTTAAAAGGCAGTTATACCCCTCCACTTGCTAGAGTGGGAAGCTTCCGTAGATGGGGAGTTCACGCGTGGTAGTGATCAGATTAACCTAATCATTGGGAAAAAAAGGAAAAAGAAAACAAAGAAGCTTCATTTGGCCCATCTGACTCCATGAGCTAAAAGCAGAGCTACAACCTGCTCTGGCTAAAATTGGGTGTTGCATGGCCACAATCACATGCAGGGGCTCAGGCAGATGAGAGCTGCTGTAACACCTGAGGGACTGGGATGCCACTGAACAGCCCCTTGCTGCCCCAGGCACTTATGGCTTATTAATGTAATAAATAAGCACGTGACCCGGCTGCATGGATTTCCAACAACCAAATCCGTTTATTAGAAAAAACCAGCACCTTTTATACCTTCGGACAACATGTGATTCACCTAGCCAACCACCATGGGACTCACACTGCCCATGTGTGTCAGAGTATACTTTGGAAACTGCCAATCCCAGGATGCATCACCCAGCATCCCTGAAACATGTTTCCTACATCTCCCCCAACTTTAATATTTAAGGTGAATCATAGAACAGTGCAAATAATAGAACAGTACATTTTTTAAAAAATGTAAAAATGTAAAACCTTTAACAATCACCATAGTATCACAGAGACCCAGCTCACTGCTTACTTTGGTTCTTCAACAAACTTACTTATTTATTAGAATTTTTCTCTTTAACCTTTTGAACCTGTTTATTATGAACATGAACCGTTATTTTCCTAAGGGGTATAATACAACTGGGATAAACAACAACTTTATTGATCTGAGGGTTTTGGCATTACTGGGTAGTAATTATGTAACCTTTATTTATCTCAGGGTTTATGTAGAAAAGGGAAAACTCAACTCTATTTCAACAACAGGGTAAACGTCATGAATTGAATTCTTCTAGCTGACCGTGTGGTTGAGGTAACGTTACCTTTTTAAGGCTTAGTGTTTAAAGTGCTTATACACTCACACAACTCTCTTTCATTCACTCACACACACACACACCGGTGGCCACTGCACCCATTCCTCACATGCACATCCATGGCTTTTAGCAAAGCTGTATTTTGCCACATTGGTCATTTTCACAGTTAACAGTAGTAAACATCAAATGGTAAACATCAACTATCAAATGGTAAACATCAGCTGTGCTCTCTATCTGCAGTTTCTTCGCTCTGTATAACTCTGGTTCTTGAGACCCCTGGTGGCCTAGTGGTTAGCGTGCAGGACTTTCACTGCTGCGACCACGGGTTCAAATCCCGGTCTCCTGGCCTGATGGAGGTCGTTAGCCCTGTGTGGCCATCCATCTATGAGAAGGACACTCTAAACAAACCTACGTCCTGAGGACCTCACTGCCATTGTCCAAGCTTGCTTGGCCCCGGCAGATGAACCTTAGGATTAAAGGGTGGGCTCAGTTCAGCGCAGGCTGTGTCTCACCTAAAAAATCCATTGCGCAGGCTGGAAAGGTAAAAGACCTTTCCCCAAATCTTCGTTCGCGAAGATGGGCCATTATTATATAACTCTGGTTCTTGCTGCTGCTGTGAGGGTGTACCTATGTAGGGTCTGACACACCTGGAGGGAATCCATTTTAGTTCTTTACCTGTAGATATACACACATATCCCTTCCCCATGTCACGAGGTCCACCAGTCCCATCCATTGCCCTGAGATTAAATCTTTTATCATGACCAGTGGTTTGGGAGAGGAGAATGCCTGAGGTCTGTGTTGTCTCTCATACCTGCTTTTCTCAGCACTGTAACAATTTAAAAAATTTATGACGTATGCTGCTTTCCACAGACACTCCTGTGGGCTACAGGTAGACTCCCCTTTTCTTTTGTCTTTTTAGCATGTCCTTTAGGGTACGGTGCACTCTCTCTACCATGGCCTGTCCCGTGGGTGAATGCGGTATGCCTGTGGAGTGAGAGATCTCCCAGTCTGTCAGGAAAGTTTTGACTTTTGCTGAAGTGTATGCAGGGCCGTTGTCAGTTTTTATCCTTTTTGGGGCCCCTAGCGTTGCAAAGCAGCTAAGCCAGTGCCTTATTATGTCCCTTGCCTTTTCCCTAGTCTGTGCGGTGGCAGTTATGTATTTGGAGTGCGTGTCGACTGTAACGTGAATGTATTTCAGCCGACCAAACTCTGGTATGCGTGTAACATCTGTCTGCCATACCTCATTAGCTATTAGTCCCCTGGGGTTAACTCCTTCCTGAGATGGCATTGGAGTTATTTGCTGGCAGTCTGGACATGACATAACTATGTCTCGAGTCTGATTGATGGTAATTTGAAATTGTCTCTTCAGAGAACGTGCGTTCTGGTGGAAAAAGGAATGAGACAATTTAGCCTGCTCAAGCGTTCTAGGCACTGTTGTGAACATAGCTGCTGCATCTGCCCTTTGGTTCCCTTCTCCTAAGGGCTCCGGCATTTCTGTGTGTGATCTAACATGCATTATGTAAAAATCAAACCTGCTGTGATTGACAAGAACCCATACAGCATGTATTTCAACGAGTAAATGTGGGTTTACAACATCCCAAAGGAAGGAAGCCTCAAAATGTGAAACCAAACCTGCTGCATAACAAGAGTCATTAACAATATTAACAGGTTGATCTGAAAAGAGTTCCAAGGCAATGCAAATAGCTGCAAGTTCTAGGATCTGTACAGAACCATGGTTTATGGTCTGTACCTCCTGTTCCCACTGTCCTGTAGCAGGGCGTACCCATGTCACTGCAGCTTTTTTGGACCGTCCTGATGCATCAGTAAAGACCGTGAGGCCTTTTACTGGCTGGTGTCGGCATCTGGTTGTGGCTTTTAAGGGTAAGTTGCCCATTTCTGCCCAAAGCCTGTGTTTAGGGTAGTGAATGGAAATGTCACCATCATAGCCTGCCAAGGCAGCCTGGAATCCAGTGCCTTCGGCCAGCAGCCAGTCGAGGCTGTCCTTCATCACCAGGATGTAGATGATCGATGGATCCTGTCTGTCCAGCTCTTGTAGCCGTCCTCTGCCTTTAATGACAAGCTTGACAAACATTTTGTTAGTTGTCCACACAGTTTTAGGTGGTGAATGGGGCAGAAACAGCCACTCCAGGATCCTCAGTAGATCTGGTTCAGTTTGGTTCCACTGAAACAAAACTGCAAATGGCTGGAACCTGCTAGGAACAAGGGCAAGGTAGATTTGAAGTTCAGGATTTCTCCTTCTGCCTTGTCTGCTCTCGATTGCCTTAGAACATGTCTTTAACACCTGCTTTGCCTCCATAGTCAGAGATCGACTAGATGTCAAGTCTGGATTGCCTTTCAGCAGTTAAAACAGGGGGTGCAGCTCCTCTGTGGTCAAGCCTAAAATAGGTCTTAGCCAGCTGATGGCTCCTAAAAGTTTCTGCAATTCGTTTAAGGTTAAAGTGTCTTTTACCTTAATCTGAAGTGGCTGGGGCGAGATCTCCTGCTGCGTGACCCTCCATCCAAGGTAGGTCCAGGGCTGAGATCGTTGGATCTTCTCTGGAGCGACCTGCAACCCTGCTTCTTGGACAGCATTAGTCAGAGCAGTAATAACAGTCTGTAACTCAGTGTCCTTGGCCATGGTGACCAAGATATCATCCATGTAGTGGTAAATGATTGCTGAGGGGTAAAGTCTTCTGATAGAGTAGATAGCCTTTGCCACAACAGTCTGATATATCGTCGGGCTGTTTCTCATCCCCTGAGGCAAAACGACCCAGTGGTATCTCTGCGTGGGCTGTGTGTGGTTTAGAGCGGGGATGGAGAAAGCAAATTGTGGCACATCGTTAGGGTGTAGAAAAACGGTGAAGAAATAGTCTTTTAAATCGATTACCACTACCGATCATCCTGCTGGAAGCATAGCAGGTGAAGGAAGCCCTGGCTGCAATGCCCCCATAGGTTCTATCACTGAGTTGACTGCTCTTAGGTCATGCAGCATCCTCCACTTGCCACTTTTCTTGGGTATGCAGAACACCAGAGTGTTCTGATTGGAGGTTGGCACTATACGTCCTGCATCGAGTTGCTCTTGAACTAGTTCTCTTAAGTGAGCAAGCATTCCTTTTTCATGGGCCATTGATCGACCCATATAGGGTCATTAGTTTTCCATGTCAGCTTAATCTGTCCTTGGAATGGCTGGTCAATGGCCCTCATTGAAAAATCTGAGCATCTCCATGAGATGCATGACAGCGCCAAATTGTCCCAGCACATCTCGTCCCCATAATGTGCATGGAATAGGGGCAACAAAAGGAGCTACTCTGGCAACTTGTCCCTCTGGCCCCAGCACTGTGTGTAATTGAGCACTCTGCCTAGGCCTTTGTGTGCCTCCAACCCCCTGGATAGTCGAAGCAAGATAAACAGTAGGCCAATCAGTGTCCTTAATGATTGTAATGTCTGCTCCTGTGTCCACCAGGCCGTTGAATCTGTGTCTGTCTATCTGACACGTCATCATCGGCTGTGCTGCAGAAATGGTCCTTGCCCAGAATATTTGAGGCTCCCTGTGCTCCTGAAAGCCCCCGAGCCCCCTTCCCCCTCCCCAGCCGGTGACAAGCTGTAAAAAGGGATTAACTGGGCAAGCCTTTGTCCCTCAGGTATGTAAAAGGGAGGCACTGGAGTCCATGCCATTATTTGTATCTCGCTGTGAGAGTCTGAGTCAATCACTCCGGGTAAGAAAAACAAATCCATCCTGGTGGTTGATGACCATCCTATTAGAAGGGCATGGATTCCTGGGCTTAAAGGGCCCCAAACTCCTGCAGGGATTAACACTACGGCAGTAGTTGTTATAGTTACTGTCTCTCTGGAGGCCAGGTCCAACCCAGCGCTATCTGAGGTGGCAGTGAGCAGATCAGTAACCTGTTTTCTTGAGCCATATTTATTTGTTGAACCGGGGCATGCGGTCTCACGCCCCGTCTCCAGTTTCCCTGCTGGGAAGGGTTTTTTGTCCCCCACTTCCCATGCTGACCTTTTTGGCATACTGTTGAGGGAGGTTTCTTGGGGCAGTCCTTTTGAAAATGATCAGCAGCGCCACATCTGTAGCAGCTGCCTTTCCCTCTTGTCCCATCCTGCAATCTTAGCAGGGCACTTAAGGCTGTTGCTAGAGAGGCAGTATGATGTTCAACAGATCCGACACCCTGGCATGCTCGAACCATCTCGGCGATGGTGCAGCTTTCCCTTTCAGGGATAGTCTGCAGAGCTCGCTTGCAGCCCTGGTTCGAGTTCTCATATGCCAGCTGCCTAAAAAGCATCTCTCTAGCTTCTTCATGTTCTATTTGCCTGTTTAAAGCCGCCTGCAGCTCAGCAAGGAACTGAGAAAAAGATTCAGTTGATCCCTGCAGGACCTTTCTGAAGGACAGGTTGCTGTCTCTGTCCATGCTAGGGATCTTTCTCATCGCCCTCAAAGCCAGTTTTGCGATCACCTCATATATCTGCCGGGGGTAGCCTACTTGTGAATTTGCTGCCACATACTCCCCCTCTCCTGCCAAATGACTACAAGTCATGCCTGCTTGTGAACCTCCTGGGTCATTTGCATATGCTGAGCAATTCTCCTGATAGTCAGTTACCAGACACTGTACTGAGTGGTAGTTAAAACCATTTTCAACAGTGTCTTCCAATCATGTGGGGTAAATACGTAAGTGGTACTCAGTGTCTCCAGATGTGAAAACGTGTGAGACAAGGAAACACCAGTCTCTTTAATTTACTGTCTCAGTTCCTTTGTCACCTCATAGGGCAAGCTTTGGAACTGAGGGTTTTGGCACGGCCGGTATATAACTGGGCATGCTTTAATAACCTGCCAGTCTCCCACCTGCATTCCCTCCTCGCGGTATCTTTCCCACTGGTTAACTGACACCCCCGTGCCTGTCCTCTCGCCCTCACCCAGAGGAACCGCCTCCAGTTCCTCCTATCCATCTTCTGATGCCTCACTATCCGTGACTCCGATATACTCGGCTCCCTGCGGCGGCATGGCAGAAGATGGCGGGGAAGCACCTCCCCTGTTGCGCACACAGTGGGGACAAGATGGTTGCGGGGCCAGAAGAGACGGCTCAAGTTCTGGTCCGTTTCGCGCGCAGGATGGCTGCGCCCATGTCACGTTTCTTGGAGCACGCGGCCGCAAGTCATCGGTGACACAGGGGGGTAAGCTTCCTGGGTGCCCCTCCCCCATGCCACGGCGGGAACCTACACTTCACCCCTGTATACTGGATTCGCAAACTAAAATTCCCGTCCTATCTCCGCAGCTCGCACCAAAACCGGGACCTTCACCATAACTTACTTCTATATCACCTGCCCCTTCTATATCACTCTGTCCCTCATGGATCTGCCGATCCTTTGCCAGGTGGTTATATTTAAAGCTTCTACAAGCAGCAGTGCTGGTGCAATGAATTTTATCCATTGCAAGAGATCTGTTATTTCTGTGCGTGTGATCTCAATAGGACACTGTCTTAGCAAGAGACACAAGGCTTCTGTATCCCTTTCTATGTCCCGGGAAGCCAAATTCCCCATGCTTTTTTACCTTTTCTCTTACTGCTTTCATCTCACGTGCGTTTTCTCGCTGCTTGCTTTTTTCACCAATTCGGTTCGGCTTTCGGTCTCTCTGCTTCTCGGCTTTTCGCTGCCTCAGCTCTCGGCGGTTTCGTTTCTCGCCGCTTCTCTTGGCTCGTGTTCACTGCTGCTTTCTCGGCTTTTCTTCTCCGCATCCTTTCAGCTTTTTGTTCTCCGCCACTTTTCTCCTGGCACATGCACTTGCAATTTTTTCGAGCTCGGTTCAGTTTTGCGTCCTTCAGCCACGTTCTGCACTGAAGTCTTGACGCTTTTAAAGACGTCTGTTTTTTTTCTCGGTATGTGTCCCTGAGCCCTAAAACGAGCTAGTGGCAAACACACTCACAATTTTCCTTGCTGCAAGGCAGTCTATTTTTCCCTGTTACACAGAGAAGCCCTCACATTTAGGGCACCATGTATGGCTTATTAATGTAATAAATAAGCACACGACCCGGTTGCATGGATTTCCAACAACCAAATCCGTTTATTAGAAGAAAACAGCACCTTTTATACCTTCGGACGACACGTGATTCGCCTAGCCAACCACCATGGGACTCACACTGCCCATGTGTGTCAGAGTATACTTTGGAAACTACCAATCCCAGGATGCATCACCCAGCATCCCTGAAACACGTTTCCTACAGGCACTCCTCTTCCCCTTTTATGTTTACTGGGCATGTAAAACATTTGACTAATAAGGAAAAGGCCAAGTCCAGGACCAGACCCCCATTAGGATGGACACACATGCCCACAAGACAGCCTGGTACAGCTGTGAATCCATGCATCAGACAGCACACTGGGTCACCTGCACCACCAGCACCACCATCTGAGATCATCTCCCAAAACTTTCCCTATGACGGATACAGATGCAGCTGTAGGCTGGGTTGTCTGATAGGGACCATTCCAGTCACTTGTGAATCTGAGATTCTGTTAGCAGGTATGGTTTGGGGAAGGAAAAAATGATGCATAATATGTACATATATGTATACATATATATTTTATATATATATATTCAGAAGTGTTTTCTGTCTTGGGGAAACCTCAGTGTGGCCCTTCAGTACTTAAAAGGTGCTTATAAAAATGCTGGAGAGTGACTTTTTACATGGCCATTGACAGGACAAGGGGAAATGATTCAAAATTAAAAGAGGAGAGATTCAGATTAGATATTAGGAGGAAATTCTTCACTCAAAACTGTTTGAGTAGGGTGGTGAGGCACTAGCACAGGTTGCCCAAAGAAGCAGTGGCTGCCCCCTCCCTGGAAGTGTTCAAGGCCAGGCTGGACTGAGTTTGGAACAACCTGGTTTAGTGGAAGGTATCCCTGCCCATGGCATGGGGGTGGAACAAAATGACCTTTAGGTTCCTTCCAACCCAAAACAGTCTGTGATTCTATGATTCAATCCACAGAGGATGATCTGAATGCTGTTCACCGCTGCATCCCAGGGAGCTGTTTCTCTGTATTACTACTCCTTTCCTGACAACTCCACACACATTCTCTGTGTCCTCCAAACATTTTGGAGTCTGGACAAATTCCTTCTCACAGCAGCTCCATCACCCAGACCCCCAAGAGAGTCATTGTGAATGAGAGAACTCTGAGCACCTTAGACAACCTCTTGGAAGGTGCCCATCTCCCCTGCAATATATGGACTCAGAAACCATGGCAGGGTTTAGTTCCCAGCAGCCGCATGCCAGGGTCTTGCAGTGTTAAGAGCTAGCTGGGTGCTGAAGGGCTCCAAGCCTCAAGGCTGGTGTGCTCCCTGGATGGAGTGAGCACATTATAACTCCTTCCACTTGATCTCTTTCTCTGATTTGCACAGAACCCAGGAATTGCCAAGAACTGTTGGGCAAAGGGAAGATCTTGAGCGGCTGGTACACCATCTACCCCCAAGGTTGCAATGCCACAGCTGTCTTCTGCGACATGGACACAGATGGTGGGGGATGGATTGTGAGTAGGATGAGAGAGGGAGGTTTTTATGTTGATATAGTGATTTTTGTTAAGGCTGCAAAGGGTGGCTTCAAAATAGAAACAAATGGGAGGAAAACACAGACTGAGCAGACAGCTGAGGTTCACATCAGCAAGCCAGTGTGAGTCCCTGTGTGGATGCAGGAGAATCTCCCAGGAGTTGTCTCTGGGAGCAGACCAAGGGCCACTCCCTGCTTAAATCAGCAAATCATTTCCTCCTCATTTCCAAGGGCAGATGGAGGACATCTTTATTGAGGGACTCTTATGAGGTTTGCTCCCCAGAGACCCACAGGAGTGTCCTGATGCAGGGGGCTGTGTACGTCAAGTGCTGTGGATGCTCTGGGTGAGGGATGGACTGGTGTGGCTGAGGGTCTCCTTTCCTGTAGGTTTTCCAGAGGCGCTGGGACGGGTCAGTGAAATTCTTACGAGACTGGGATTCATACAAACGAGGCTTTGGCAATCAGCTGACAGAGTTCTGGATGGGGAATGACAACATCCACTTCCTCACCTCGCTGGGTAAGGTCTGCCTCTGTCCAGGTCTGGGGCCATGAGAGTCCAATGCCTGTACCACATTGGATCATTAAAGACCTCTGAGCTTCTTGCATCCATTTGATGCCTCCCACTGTTAATCCCAAAGGGGATGTAGGTTCTTGCAGACCATTACATACAGGAAATTGTATTCTTAAAAAACAAACAAACAAACAAGTATTCAAGAAAGAGAATGAGCTGGCTGCATGATCTATCCTGGAGACAGGCCAAAACATTTTCCTACTGAAACTGGTTATATTGGCATCATGTTGTCCACCTGAAGGCTTTGAAGTCTGTATGCAGGCTTCCTGGGCATGTAGCTTTCAGTGTTCACGACCACCCACCATCATATCTGAAAAGGTGCTTCCCAAGAAAACCATCATATGTAGAGGAGGTTCTGTGGGAATATTAAATAAAACATAATTTCTCAAGTAGTGGAAGCTCCTCTCAAGATAGCTCATGGCTCATTAAAACCCCCACCCTGACATCCAGGGACGTATCCACCATAAGCTCTGCATGACTGCTGTCAACCTTCTCTTCTAGGACCCTGTGAACTCCGCATTGACCTGAGAGACTTTGAGAACAACTACTATTTTGCCAAGTACGCTTCATTCAGAGTTTTGGGAGAGTCTGAGAAATACAGACTAGTTCTAGGGGACTTCCTTGGTGGAAATGCCGGTAAGTTTGAAGCAGCTCTCCGGGAAAGTCTGTTTTACTAGAGCATTTCAGAAGTGCTTGGCATCTATAATGCAGAGCTGTATCATGCAAACTCCTTGTATCAGCTACATTTTAAAACAGTTTTTTAAAACTGGCCATGGTACCTCTAGTGCATGACCTCTAGGTGCAGGGAAGGAAAGAGACACCCATCACAGAAATGTGACCCAGAGCATTACCTACAAGCCCAGCCACATGGTTTAACAGAAAGTGTGGAGCCTGGTCCTGAGCAGCACCCAATCCAATTGACCTTCCCAACAGCTCTGTAGCAGGCCAAGTTCTGCTTCTGATTACTTTGGTAGGAAATATTTGACCACAAAGTTTGACATTTCCAGGGCTGGGGTGCTGTTCAGCTGTTGCAGCAACAGCACTGCATCCTCTTAATACCTGATGTTTTGCTTTTCTTTAAAAAGCAACCAAATTTTCTTCAAAATTCAATATCCCTCACAAAAGAATGAGTGAAATCAACACCTGAGAGACCAGTGCACTGTGTTTATGTGGCTTTTTACACTGCAATTCTGTCTAGTATTTCAGACACCAGTGTGTCTGCAGAGAACCTGAACAGTGCAAGAGAAGCGACACCTATGTACATGCGAGGAGAATCTGACCCATTTGATTCACAGGCACAGACAAATTGTCCGCGTGTTTTGGCAGAGCTCAGGATTCTTCTTTTGTTCAGAACCAAGGAAGAAACCTGGGCAACTGGGGCAAGATTACAGCGGAATTTAAAAAATTTGCCTTGCACCCAGCAAGGGCCACTGGTGCCCAGCAAGGTTGCACAGGCATATCAAGGTCCTGTTTGTGATCCTTACTGCAGTAACTGTGAATGTGTGCTCTCTGCAGGAGACTCTTTATCATACCACAGGGACATGCCATTTTCAACAACAGATCAGGACAATGACATGAGCTCCTTTAACTGTGCCACAGAATACAAAGGAGCGTGGTGGTACAATGACTGTCATTACTCAAACCTGAATGGGATGTACTGGATGGGTGTGCATGGGAGCTACGCTGATGGTATCAACTGGAAGACGGGCAAAGAATACCACTACTCCTACAAGCGAACAGAAATGAAATTCAGGCCAGTCTAATATGGTGAGAGGGTACCTGACTAGCACCAAGAGGTGCCACTCACCAGCCAAGAGAAGACAGAAAACATAAAGTTTGAGGACAAAAATAGACCAGGAAGGTTGTGCCTTCTATGTAGAACAGACTTTTTGAGGCCAGAAGAGATCAGTACTTTTTTGAGCTCCCATAAGCTCCACACTCTCACCCTGACTACCTCCAGCAGCCGCACTGATGTTGAGCTCAAGCGTCTTTTTCTGAAAAGTGCTTTACTTTGATTTAAAGACCAAGTGATGGGTGAGGCCAATGCATCTGAGTAAAGCTCTCTGATATTATTATCCTAAATGTAATTACTGGTAATTTTCAGTCTAATCCATGTATATGAAGCCTCCAATATTCTTGCAGCCTCTTTCTGTTGGACCCAAGATTCATCTGAAAGGCACAGAATTCCTGACCCACCCCCTCTTCCTGCAGGCTGTGATGAAGCCATGACGTAGAACAGCATGGAAAGGACTTGAGGGTCCAGCACAGGGCTGTCAGCATCACCCCTTCCCTCCTTCCCTCCTCAAGTGCTCCAAAGCCTCATGTGGGACCCCAGTTGCTGGAACCACAGCAGAGTTGCTCAGCACTTCCCACCACAACACAGCTGCAGTTGGCCCAAAGGCCAGTTTCAGCCACTCCGCCAGGGCAGGTTTCTTGATCTCATTTGCCCCTGCGGACCAGGAATTCTATGCAAAAGTCTGTGTGGTACCAAGACACTACAGCAGGTACCAGTGTTTTCCATTTCACCACTTCTCTCCCCCACAAGAGCTCCATTTTAGTTTTCTCCCGCTACCAATCTGATTGGCATGCCCTCAGCAGGAGCAAAGTCCCACAGCATCCGGCTGTATCTCATTCATCAGCTTCTGATACTGTCGTCCAGGAGTAGCATCTCAGAGAGGCCCAGGGTGCTGCCACGACAGCTCTAGAGATCCACAGACTCCTCTGCAGAGAGGTACAAGCAGGTGCTTACAACCTGGGCTTTAACCTAGGTAAAAGTGCTAAATCCCCTCTCTTTGCTATCCTCTAGCTTCTCTTTTTACTACACAGAAACTGTCAACATTTAAATTTTGTTTGTGAAGGACACTGGTGTCTGAGGGATTAAGAGAACACCAAGAGCAGTTTACCCAAACTCATCTATTTGATATTCCCATACCACGATATGACTCCATAGAGGAAATATTCAGGTATGACAAGCCATCAGCAGTGCTAGGTGAGGATCTTGCTTGCAGAGTGAAATTATCCTGAGTCCTTATGCTGGTTTTGGCTGGGGTAGAATTCATATTCTTCACAGTGGCAAGTATGGGGCTGTGTTTTGGATTTGTGCTGAAGACAGTGATGATAATATAAAGATGTTGATATTATTACTAAGCAGGGCTTGCACAAAGTCAAGGCTGTTTCTTCTTCTCGTGGCAAGGAATTTGGGAGGAGACACAGCTGAGACAGCTGACCAAAGGGATATTCCATACCATATGACATCATGCTCGGCATTGTGGCAGTTTGAGCCATGTTAGAAATCCAAAATCCAATTTTCAGGCTTCTCCACCCCCTCCCACAATTTATGCCAACACCGAAGAGAAACTTTCAGGCCAGAGGCTTCTATAGGGGAAGGGGGAAATATATATACATTTATTTACACAAATAAATACTATACAAACTAAAGACAACTATATATATATTACATCTCTATCAATCAGTCTTTTCAAGCCCCTCCTTTAAGTTTAGTCCAGGAAAGAGCCTTTTCAAGGCTGGAAAGTAACCAGTCCCTCTGTGGGAGTGTTCTGGGCCCGAACGCTCCCCCCTCACCAAGTTCCAGTTGTTTGTTGTAGTCTCTCCTCCTCCTGAAGTCCAGGAAGATAGCTTTGAGTCCTTGCTCTCCTGCCGCTGTGTGATCTCTCTCTCTCTCATACCTCGGTTCGTAGGCTGCTGCAGTGTGGTTCTGCTTATCAAGTGTCCACGTCCTGGCATGTGGATTTCTCCTCAGGTTTTCGGTTGTCCTGCGTGGCAGAGACATCCTCCGGGCCCCCCTTTCTCTCTCTCTGGGGGTCCGTCTCCAATTTCACTTGGGACTCTTTCTCCCGAGCGCCGGGCCTACCTCCACGGCCCGTCCACTTGGCTCAGCTTCAATGCTGAGCCTCTCCTCTACTTACAGTGGAGGGACAGAAAGCCCCCCTCCACAGCTCAGCTGTAGAAAAGGAGGGGGGAGAAGGCTTGGCTACAAAAGCCAGCCTCTCTCCTCTTACCTCAAGTCAGATTCAGGTGCTCACGTGAGTCTCTTCCCTCACTGCACACACTCAAAATGCTGCCTCTAACTCTGCTCTGGGCTAGGCAGAGCTGGGGGGGCCGCAGGGCTCCCCTCTTTCCCCCCCGGAGGGGAGAGAGGGAGCCCAGCCACCCCCTGGCCTTCCACACCTACACGCAGCAGACACCAACAGCAGAACTCTTGACAACAGTTTCCGGTGGGCTGTGTATATACGACTTTTGAGCAGAAGCGAACAACATGAGTGGTGATTGGCTCTTCAGGGAACACTGCCCTGGCACCCAATCACCTCTGAGTCCCCCTCTTCTCGAGGGGGGGCCAATCTCAAACCATGACAGCATATAAAGTAGGGGAGAAGAAGGAGAAGGGGGGGACATATGGACTGATGGTGTTTGTCTTCCCGAGTAACCATTACACGTGATGGGGCCCTCTTCTCCTGGAGGTGGTTGAACACCTGTCTGCTCGTGGGAGCATAATTCCTTGTTTTGCTTTGCTTTGTTTGTGTATGCAGCTTTTGCTTTCCCTATTAAACTGTCTTTATCTCTACCCATGTTTTCTAGCTTCTTCTCTTCTGATTCTCTCCCTGATCCCACTTGTGGGGGAGTGAGCGAGCTGCTGAGTGGGGCTTAGTTGTTGGCTGGGGTTAAAGCACAACAGTCCCCTAAGCTGCAGCCCCTCCAGCATGAGTCCCAACCACTCTGATGAACAGGAATGCTCCCTGTGCTGATGTAGGCACGTGGGGGAGAGGGTTATAGAATCACAAAATGGTCTGGGTTGGAAGGGACCTTAAAGAGCATCTAGTTTCACCTGCCCTGCCATGGGCAGGGATGTCATCCACTAGATCAGATTGTTCAGGTCTCCATGCAACCTGGCCTTGAACAATTCCAGGGATGAGGCACCACACCTGCAGCAGTCACTGAGTTGGCTTGCACTAACTCCAGCCAGGAAGAACTAAATTCAGGATCCAGTTCCCCAGATACCTGTGCATACAGAGCTCCCACCTCTCCTCAACAGAAGGGTTCTGATTCCTCCATGACCTCTCACACCTGACCAGTGAGGGGAGAGGCAGGAAACAGACTTGAGATATCCTGAAGAGATGTTCCCCCAACTGGCAGGACACCATCTAGTCCTTCTTGCTTCCTTTCCTCTTGCCAAGGGTCCCCAGAAGAAAAGCAGAATAGCCCCAGTCACTCTGTGACTGATTCTGGCCACTGATCATCTCAGAGCTTTTTCTCTGTCTTGGAAAGCTCGTGGATACTGTTTGCATTTTGTGTTTGAAACCCCTTTTCTGCTTGTCAGTAGATCTGGAATGGGCCAACCCTGAAGCCCAAGAAATGACAATGTCCCTGGAGCTTTCTCCACACATTTCCCTTGCTGCAAACGACAACCGAGTCTGTGAGAGTCACCAGGAGCAGGCTGAGACAGGCTACAGGGTGTGGGAAGAGGACTTAGTTTCTACCACATCATGGAGCCAGACACACACTGAGAGGCTGGAAGCATCTCTGATGGCTTGTTGATGCACAACCATCTGAAAGCAAAAGCAGGGCCAAAACGGTCCTCTCAGGGCCCACCCAGTCCAGCCTCCTGGCAAGATTGAGACTGCCTCAAGCAGTAGCCTCGTGCATCGCCAGGGATGTGGGAAGACTCAGCAGTCCAAATCACCCATGAGATTACTGCAGGACAAGGGCTGCATGGAGGCTCTTTCCAGGGAGGAATACAGCCACGTGTAAGTGCCCAGAGATTTCACAAATCTGAAAGCTGACTGATATCAAGAAACTGGACTTTCGAATGAAAGGTCTTCCTACCTAACACCGATGATTATCCTGTCATGATTTGTGTTTGGATGCAGCAGACCCAGGGGTGAACACCTTCCTCCAATTTTCAGAGGTGTCCCTGTGAGAGGGCTGCATCTGAAGAGATATGTATGAGTCAGCATAAAACAAGCTGCAGCTGGGAAAGGGAAATCATTTCACTGTGGTTTTGTCCTTGGGGTGGAAAAGATGAATTCAACACCCTATGCACTACATTCGTTGTGCTGCTGTTACCTTGTGGCCACCCAAACCAAGTGAAGGGGTGATTTAACACACCAGCTGACCCTGTCACAAACCACGGGCACACAGAGGCAGTGAACTCAAAATACCAATCTCATAGGTAAATAATCTTCTGTAAGTTACTCCTAACTAAAGGTTTGTTCTGCTAGCTGTGCTGAGAGAGCTCAAAACTGCTCATTTAATTGTTGTTGGTGCCTATGGCTGGAAACATGACATTTCAGTAGCACAAGAGAGCAACCCCAGGATGATTAAACACAGCAGCCTTGCAGCTCCAGCCCCTGCCAGTGCCTAGGGCTCTTGGCCAGAGGATGTGCCCACCCTACAATACTGGGGTGGGACAGCTTCTGCAGCAGGCTGATCTCACACACAATCACCTCTTGGTCCACATCGTTCTTGTAGTACTTCACCACCATCACTTTACAAGCAGCATCCTGGGTCACCTGGAGCCAAGGTTGGAGCAGGACATCTCTTAGACTCCAGAGGTCAGATAGACCTTCTACACAACGGCATCCCTTCCTAACCAAATGCATGAATCTCATTTCCCTGCTGCACAGGGATTTGCAACACTCATTTGCACATAGATGCTGCCCCTTCCATATAAGCTCCACTCCCAGTGATGCCTGCCTGGGTGGCTGGGGACAGCTAGGTTCCTCCTGTCACAACACATTACAACACTGTTTCTCTGGCAAAATTTTTGTGTTCCTTGGGCTGGAGCAGTTTCTCAGCCCACATTGGGTTACCACAGAGCTGACTTTTCCCAATCACAGTCTGCCCCACATCTCCATCCCTATTTCCTACCTGGGTCAGATCACTGCACAAGGCTCCTGGCCACATTCCTCAACCCCAATTCCTTCTGCACCCCTGCCCACAGCCAGCTCCCTTCCACCCGGGCTCTGCCAGAGAGACACAACCAAGAAAGCAAAGAGCCAGCTCATCTCATGCTGACCTGAAACTCTGCAATGAATCACGAGACGTATCACTCCTAGGGCTTCCCCAGCCAGGGATACTGGAAGCTAAAGGACAGAAAACAAAATGTTTCTCCCCACCTTACAACATTGAACAAGACTGAGTAGGCATTTTTAGGAGATTTTCTGCCCCCCAGAGAAGTACCAGGGCTGCCCAGTGCTGAATGCAGTGGGTTCATGGAGGGAATCCCTGGCTCTCAGCCCTGAGAGGACCATCCAGGACCCCTGCACTGCAGCTCATGTTATCTGGGTTGACAGTCTAGAGCATCTCACGGGGTATTGTGGTACTTTAACATTTCTATCCTCAACATCTGTTTTGAGAAGACTCGTGTATCAAGTGTGGCCCCACACTGATGGCCTGAGAGCTCCTCCAGGGCTAGCAGAGAATCCAGTCACATGTTTAATTTTGTCTCATTTTGAGGTTTGTGAGGATTTGTGTGTTTGTTTTAATAGAAAAATAGTTTTGACACAGCATGAGCTGGCTTAAGAATAGCACTCTTAAAATAGTCCCCGAATGTCACCCATTGCTCCCTGTGAAGGGTCACTTTGTGGGTAAGGTTACCACCCAGGTGAGCAGAACAAAGAGCTGCATATAAAACATACATGGGCTGGAAGGAGAGAAGGGTTCATTATAATTAGGGTCACAACACAAACTGTCTTGGGAGCAACATGAACTGCTGCTTCCTTTCTGAAGGAACACAACATGATCATCAGTGTTGTCACTGGAACAACTCTACCTCTATTGGAGTAGGTCATGAGGAAGCCAAGGCTCTGATCTCTTCACCTGAAGGGACTTCACCACAGACTGTGGGTCACTGATCAGATGGAACTGATCATTAACTGTAATTGCACAGATGTAGATACAGGAGGTGCTGTCAGTTGTCCATGCCCACAGAATGTGAGTGCCCTTATGAATACAGGGAGAAGCTGAAATCTGGAAAAGCTGAAATACTTTCTGAAGAGCCAATACTGAGTTTCAGTGAGATGTGTTAGCTCTGCCCAGTCTCTGGTGGGACACTGAGCCTCAGCCAACCCACAAATAACGGCTCCTGAGGATGGGCTTAGCCAAAGTACAAAGGATGGCAAAGGCAGCAGGCAGCCAGAACGGCAGTGCCAGCACTGCAGTGCCAGCACGCTGGGGAAGTCATGCCCCTGAAAGGGAAGCAATTTGGAAAAGCATGTTGGCAAAGAGCTCCAAAGGACCATCTCTGGTGATGCTTACCAACAGGAATGCTGCTGTCCAGGGCTGCAAGTCCATGGGGCACTCGCTGATCTAAGAGCATCAAAAGTCATCAAAGCACTCAGTTACAGTCGTGCTCAAGTCCTTAGACAAATGTCAAATCCCCACGAAGGACTGTCCTTGTCCCAAGTGCCCTTCCACTGTCTTCTGATCATTTGACCCACAGCACTTCATTCAAATTTTATTCTTTTACATTTTATTTACATATCTTTTTCTGCTTCTATTTCAAGAATTATTCTCACCAGATGCTGAAGAGGAGGAGACAGTGCCTTGAGAAAGCAAAGTGCATTTATTTATCTGACTTGCATATTTTCTGCCTTTCCACAGCCAGATCCTGCCAGCCTGGCTCCAGTAGTTTCACAGCTGGGCACATGTGCCTACACCAACCATTTACCCTCAGTATGTCAGAGCATCTTATACTGGCCTTGGAGAAATGTGCAGTTATGGTGTTTATCACAGGGCTGATCAAACTAAGGAGCTCAAGGCAATGGTAGAATCAGGCCCATTTTTTTTCTACTGTGTCTGTGTCATGTCCCAACAACCAAGAACAATGTCAGCAGACACATTCTGGAGAACTGCTGGAAGGAGAGACAAGGTGGGCAAACATGCTACACTGCAAAGCAATGTGACTCTCAGAGAGGACGGCAGAGTCTCACTTCCTAATAGAAAGCACCTTCTTCCACTCTGCTCTTCACAGAGCAGTGATCACCCAGGGGTATAGGGAAAGAGCCCCAAGTCCCATCTACTCCCCTCAAATAAGCAGTGGCACTCCTGGGCTGAGGAGCAGCACTGGTGGGGGAGCAAAGCTAGCATCACCCTGCCTGTGCTTGCTCAGAGAGGATTAAACAAACTCCCACACAAGTGAAACATGGTTCAGAGAGTGAATCAACAGCCCCAGCGAGAAAAGCACCTGCATCCTGCACTGGCCTGCAGGGAGCCACAGGTCTCTCACCATGAAAGCAGCAGAGGTAGAAGTGGTCGGACCAGCAGACTGTCCCATCTTGACCT
The DNA here is from genome assembly GCF_003984885.1 of Neopelma chrysocephalum. Lineage (NCBI taxonomy): Eukaryota > Metazoa > Chordata > Aves > Passeriformes > Pipridae > Neopelma > Neopelma chrysocephalum. Next base: position 60,823 of record NW_020897888.1, read on the forward strand.
TGCCCCAGGTCCCCTGCTCTTTCCCAGCATCACCTTAACACAGGGCAGCGGCCGGTGGAGGTGATAGAGCAGGTGACACACAAGTTTAATTTTATATTCTTTTTTTCTATGTATTTTGCTACTTTTGACAACAAAATCTGCACAGAGCATAAATATCCCCTAATCTTATCCAGCATTCAGTTTAGCTCCCTGACAAGCCTGTGTATGGCTAGGTGACCCTATCGAGGAACATTGACTGATTGTGTCTTCCCATCTGCTATTTGACTATGAAAGGGGAGATGTGCATGAAAGGCAATGGGCTAGGTATGCAAGTGGGGGTGTCCTGTCCTCCCCTACCCCATCCCACATGCCAGAGCGAGCTGGGAAGGAAAAAGATGAGGAAATAAGCTTGGGGACAGGTTTCTCAGGTGAGGCACCACCTACCCAGCCTCAGCATCTGCTCAGCTCCTCTCACACAGGTCAGGGCCTCCTGCAGTTCAGTTTTACCTTGTAGACCCTGGAGAAGAAGCCACTGCCTATCAGCTCAGCATTGAAAGCCTCCCAGAACTCCAGCTTCCTGACAGCCGTGCGCAGCCTCTGCCAGTGGCCCAGGTGGTAGTAGGTGTCAGACGACTCCCCATAGTACTGCCTGGGGTCAGAGAGCTCCAAGGAGATCAGCCATGCCTCGCACATCATGGGGACAGCAGCTGGAACACAGGGGATTCCACAGTGAGGCAGCAGCGGCACTTGGACATCACATAACTGCACAAGAGCCTAGGACTGAAGCCTCAGGAATAGAGAAAGAGGAGATGAGACAGCAAGATGATGCACTGGGAAGCACACTTGGGAACTGTCTCATGGTTAAGTCACCCTTCAAAAGTCATAAGGCTTAGTTTTGCCTTATGCAGGTTGTATTTAGACTTCTTTAGACTAGGACTTTAAATATGTCAAATTAGCATATATTCACTTACATCTTCTAAACGTTTACCATAGATAAGATTCAGCACCTTCAACACACAATAGTGCAGTCCAGGAAAAGTCCAGAGGACTCGATGATGTTGAGTTAAAGCTATTTTGCCTAATTTGGGCCTTCAGCATAGGTCACATACCACATCCTAATGCCACATACGTTACTTCAGAGCTTTAGACAGTGCTTAGCTACTACTGCATACATCAGGCCATGGATTGAGTGTGCCAGCAGGAAAAACTCCCTTTTAAAAGGGTTCTCACTTGGCAGGTGACTACAGTTCATTATAACCCCTAAAGAATCACAGAACAAGGAAATGCCCCAGCAGCTCTCCTCCTGTCTGAGTATCTCAAATTTGACTCCAAAGCCCTAGTGGTTCTGCTGAATTGTCTTCCTTTTACAGTGCTCTGACTCTCACACATCCCTCTGCAGTCCTCTCCCTCTGTTCTCCTTTTTGCCTTTTATAGCAACAGGCTCACACTCCCCCACCCAAAGCCATGCGCCATCCTTCCCCTTTTCCTGCATCACTTTCCTCTAGTTACTTCCAAAAACACAGGGGAGGCAAATCCAGTGGAAAGTGTGCATCTGATGCCCTGAGTGAGGCAAATAATGCACTTCCTTCTGGATCATTCTAAACAATTCTTGGTACATTACAAAGCTGTCTGAGCACATTCCACCTCCCACCTGGGGATCTGGCAAACTGTTTTGCCAGAGACAATGGTCAACACTTCCAGCTGGAGCAAAAGGTAAGCTCTTGCCTCCCGAATTTTCCGTCCTAGGTCTTGCACCGTACAAGGAGATGTATCAGCACTCCTTGATCATACAATCACAGACCAGTTTGGGTTGGAAGGGACCTTAATGCTCATCTTGCTTCAACCACCTGCCATAGGCAGGGACACCTTCCACTAGACCAGATTGCTCCAAGCTCTGTCAAAGCTGGCCTTGGACATTTCCAGGGATGGGGCAGCCACAACTTTTCTGGGCAACCTGTGCCAGTGCCTCGCTACCCTCACAGGGAAGGATTTCTTCCCAATATCTAATCTAAATCTCTCCTCTTTTACAGAATATTCTGAGTTGGAAGAGACCCACAAGGATCACTGAGTCCAACTGCTAAGTGAATGGCCCATACGGGGATCAAACCCACAAACAACCTTGATGTTATTAGCACTATGCTCTAACCAACTGAGCTAATTATTAGTTTAAAAATATTTCCCCTTGCCCTATCATTATCTTCCCATGTAAAAAGTCACTCTCTGTCTTTTCTGTAAGCCTCCCTTAAGTACTGAAAAGCCACAATAAGGTCTCCCTTCTCCTCTCCAGGCTGAACACACCCAACTCTCTTAGCCTGTCTCCACAGCACGGGGGCTCCAGCCCTCAGAGCATCTTCATGGCCTCCTCCGATCCACTCTAACAGTCTTTCTTGTGCTGAGGACCCCAGAGCTGGATGCAGATCCTGTGGACTACTTCATGACTACTATGGAGTGAGACAAAATCTGCACTGAGACATGCATAAAATATTTGCACTAGTCACCTCATCCACCCATGGTCCCTCCAAGACCCAAGCAGGGACCTGCCAAATGGGCACAGAAAGATGTGGCGACAGGGCCAAGCAGGGGAGGAATTCAGGAAAAGCTCAGGGCTGGGATGTCGTCGTCGAGACAGGCACCACACTGGGATTTCATACAAACATTGTTAATTTAGTTTCCCCTAGTCAGCGTGTTTCACCATCATTGGTCTCCTTATTATATACACGTTAAGATTGGCTGCTCTATAGCTTCTGCAAACTCAGGGTGACTCAGCAAACAGTCCAGGCTATCTGGCTATCACAGCTGCCCTGCAGCTCCGTCCTCCCTGTCCACCTTCTCATCTTCATTGTTTGCATTCCTTCACAACTTCGCAGCTGCAATGGCTCAAATTCAGGGCCCAAGCTGTCCACAGCTCAATTGCCACCCACACTGGTACATGGGGTCAGACAGGCAGCCAATACTGAGCAGGACAAGGGGGTGGGACATGCGAAAAGCAGGCAAGCTCCAGGTTGAGACTCTGGGAGGTGCAACACTGGGAACATCAGCACAAACCTCTGAAAGCAGCCAGCCCAAAGCTGCCACTACAGGACAGTCCCCCACAGACAGCAGGACTCCAGCCCCAGCAAAATCAATATGATACATGGGTTCCTACCTGAGCACAGGGCAAATATCTGCAGGGCCACAGCCCTAGCACTGTTCATGAGCAGAGGAGTCTATGACCATGATTGGTGCAGGGCACACGAAAGAGATCCCAGGGCCACTATTTTACACCTGCTCTGACCCAGGGACAGGCAACTAAGGGACATCCCATGACAGGATGCAGCTGCAAAGACCTGCCTGGAGGTTTCTGCAGAGATGGTCACTGCTCCTGAGAGCCAGCACCACCTGAACTGCTGCTGTACTCAGTGCTCTCCACCCAGCCTGCACCATGGCACTGCGCTGGCACATGGGAAAGGGCTCATGCAGCACAGAGGACAGGACTCAGCTACCACACCCAATGCTGGTAAAGCTGCCCTGCTTCAGCTATGTCACTGACGATATGACCTTCCCACAGGGACAGTCCACCCAGATCCTGCACGGAGGTCTATCTGATGTGAATCACACAAGCTTTGGCACGGACTGGGGCATGGGGCAGCAAGGTAAGGCACCGGCACAGGCTGTGCCAGGGTGCAGTAAAAGGCTTCTATTGCCCAAGGCCATGCTCAGTAAGCAGGGCAGGGAGCAGGAGGCCAGAGGCAGGAGTTGCTGCAGCTCTGGGACAAGTGGTGCTTCACACTCAGCCAGACACAGAGGAGCTCCTCCATATCCTGCATAACTGGCCAGGACATCAGAGGATGCCTACAGGGTCTTAGGAATCCTGCTGACCCTAAGATGCCAACAAAACACAAGAGAAGGAGTGGCAAAGGGTCATCCTGAGCATCAAACCCATCTTTCAGAGGGCCTCCTTTTCAGAGGCCTCTCTGTTCAGTGCTTTTCCTGTGTACCATCTCCTCCTTCCATGACCTAGTTCATCAATTGCCTCTTTGTCCAGTAAAGAATCTCTGCAATATCCCCAGCATGCTGGAACAGCCCCTCACATTAGACAGCTGAGTGGGAGTCAAGTCTTTATTTTCTTCTTATAAATACAGATGTTTATCCCCAGATTAGTGTTGACACACAGGCTGGGGGAGAAAATGGCCTTTCAAAATGCCAAGATTTATTTGAAGGCTTCCTAGGAGCCAGGGAGGAGAGAGGGTATGAGAACGATGGGGGGCAGAAAGGACAGCACACAGGTAGGGCATATCCTGGCATCACTAGCACGGTTCAAAACACCCAAACCCCTACTTTAATCTGAGCCCATAACTGCACTGCTCCCAGCTCCAATTCAACCTACAGTAGTGAGACCAGGTTTGGGCATAGGAGGAGGCAGGGATAAAGGGATACTTGCATTTCATTTGAGCGTGAATGCATTCTTTATAAAATGAAATAAATTAATACAGCCCAGAAGTAGGCTCAGGATAACTTATTGGCAGGATAAATCATTTTCACTTTGCAAATTCAAGTGCTTCGGGGCTGGGATCACACCCTGGATTGCAATCCCAGATGTGATTTAGCTGCTCTGATTTCAAACCTATCTCTTGTCATAAGAGAGAATCTTAGAAAAGATATAAAATCTACTTCTCCAGGAAATTTAAACAAAAAGGAAAGTCACGAGAGAACTGACAGCTAAAGTGTCCTTTTGCCGAGTGGAAAATACCAAATAATGGGAACAAGGGTCTTAAAAGGTCGAGCAAATGGGAACTCAGATGATCCAAGAGGACAGCAGGTGTTGGCACAGGTAAGTATAGGTCTTTGTTATAAATGGCCCCTGTGTGACATTTGAAATCTGAAACCCTTTGAAATCTGAAATAGTTAAAAGACTTCACCCACATTACGCTGAAGGACGAGGACCTAAGCAATGGAAAACCCCATTAGGGCACATTCTTGATCCCACTGAACTTATAAACAAGATGCATGTTCTTCAGAAAGCAACCTAACTAAAAAGCAGAAAGTTTTGGGGTGAAGATCTATGGCTAATGCTCTCTACAGGGGGGAGGCCAGCTCCTAAGATCTTCTGGCCCTGTAAAACAGTATTTCCTCAAAGCTTTCAAGGAAGAGATTAATTGTAACTTTAGCAATGAACATTTTTGAAGCTAAGTGGAGAGTCCCACTTGAAATGGCTTTTGCAAAGCTCCTAAAGACTCCTGTCCTCATTTGGGCGAGGATAGAGTTCATTTTCTTCTTAGTAGCTGGTACAGAGACAATGGTCAAAAAAAGGGTGATTCTTCATCACTCCCAGCTGGAGCAAAGGTAAGCTCTTTCCTCCCGAATTTTCTGTCCTAGGTCTTGCACCGTACAAGGAGCTGTATCAGCACTCCTTGATCATATAACCACAAACTGGTTTGGGTTGGAAGGGATCTTTGAAGTTTATCTGGTTCCAGGCCCTTGCCACAGGCCGGACACCTTCCACTAGACCAGGTTGCTCCAAGCCCCGTCCAACCTGGCCGTGAACACTTCCAGGGGTGGGGCAGCCACAGTTTTTGGGCAATCTGTGCCAGGGCCTCTCTACCCTCACAGGGAAGAACTTCTTCCTGACATCTAATCTAAATTTCTTCTCTTTTAGTTTAAAACCATTCTCCCTTTTCCTATCACTGTCTGCCCATGCAAAAAGTCACTCTCCCTTTTTTTTTTTTATAAGCTCCCTTTAACTACTGAACCACCACAATGTCTCTGATACACAGTGCTATTTTGGATTTAGTATGAGAACAATGTTGATAACACACTGATGTTTTAGTTGCTGCCAAGTCACATTTACTCTAAATCAAGACTTTTCCATTTCCCATGCTCTGCCAGTGAGCAGGTACACAAGAAGCCACAGAGGAGTACAACCAGAACACCTAACCTGAACTGGCCAGAGGGATATTCTATTTCTATAGAATATCGTTGTTGTTATATTTTACTCTGTTTCAGTTATTAAACTATTCTTATCCGAACCCATGAATTTTACTTTTGATTCCTGGTTCTTGTGCCCACCACAGAGAAGGGGGAGTGAACAAGGAGCTGCAGGCTGGCGTTAAATTACAACTTGCCAGGCCAGGATGTATAACAACACTGAGGCAGTTAATATGCTATGCAGTCTGGTGTCTAGTACGGTGAAGAACAGTCAAGCACTTAAGTCTTCCAAGAACTTGGCTGTTCTGCACCAAGTTTTGGACAATTTTAACCCAACCACCCGTGAAGGTCCCTGTGTGGGGCCCTCCCAGTAACACTCGCGAAGCACAGAAAGTGCTACAGCACTGCCAGGAACAACTCTGGGGGTTTTGGAGGAAGAGAAACAAGACAAATTAAAACACATTCATCAGGGAGTCAGCAGAGAAGGCTTCCAGCTGGCTCACCTTGCTAAACAGATGATCAACAAGGCACACAGGTTCTTTTGACATGGAAAGTTTCAGAAAAGAGTAGAAAAAAAAATAGTTGTAACAACTCAGAAGTCACAAGTTCAGTCACACACATTTACTGTCTATCTCTGCCCCCTTTGCTACACTCTTCATGCGTTTTCTGTGATTTGTATTTTAATTCTGAAGACTTGTGGTACAAGACCCCTAAGTGATGTCAAATGGCACTTATTTCACCAGCATATATAAACTTCATTTTCCTGGCATTTATTTGACGCTAGACAAATGAAACAGAAGAACAGAGCATGTGGGTGCTTGAAAGGAAGCGTGTGGGAACAGTCAAGCATTCAAACTGGCTAAAACATCGCCAGCCCACCTTCTCCAGCAAGAAAAATACATTAGGATGAGAAAAGATACTGTGACCGTACTGCTGAAATGTTTGAGGCGTCATCTAATGGCAATTACCATAACTTGCTGCTTTTTACAGCCCAGAAATGAGGGCTGGAGGCTGTGGAGTGACCAGGGAGGGAGGGGGACACCATACTGTCACACAGCACATGAAGGGCTGGACTCCTTGCAAACTCAAGCATGCCCCACAGCAGGTGAAAGCCATGCCTTTAATCTTTGGTGTTTCCAACAAAAACCCCAAAGCCAAATTTCAAATCTCAACCACTCTGTGTTGTTCCCAGAAGCCAAGAGATTATTTTTAACTCAAGGATTGTTCTCAGTGCAGATGGCCAGAGCCCTAAGCTAGAATAAAGGCAAGCTCAGGCTGGTTGCCATGGACTGCTGGTGATCACCCCACGGGGACTGAGCCTCAGCACACATCTATCTCCAAATGCCAGAAGACAGAAACAGCACTTACCTGGGTTTGCACTCTATTATCTCAGCACAAAAAAACCCTCACCAACCAGTACTGCTCCTTTTCAGGGAGAACATGGTTTCCTGTCCTGCAGATCCTCTCCTGTGTGTCTTGCTTGGTCTCCGTCTAATTCCTTTCCGTAAAAATCCCCCAGGCTGGAGATGGCCACGTGCTGTGCCACAGACACACCAGCAGCTCTCCACTGCAGTAACACCTGGCATCAACAGTGCTTTATACCTTTATAAGCTACTAGAGTGGGACCTGGTCTCTCCCATCTATTTCTGAGCAATGCAAAGCTCCCCTGCTGAGCTTCACACACAAGCTCTCACCACACTGGTGAATAGTGAATCAAGATCAGGGACCGTGCTGGAGCCATCGATCTCCACGGACCCTGCACCAGTCCGAGGCTGCAGCTGGGAAAGCACCTGCGGCTCTGCTCAGCACCATCCGAGGCCGGCAGAGCAGCCGAACCGCTCCATCCCGAGGCTGCTGCTCCCCGCCATCGCCCTCGGGAGCCGCTCCCCCAGCCCCAGCCCGCTCCCGTTAGAACAAAGCCTCTAGGGACTGCAACCAGCTCGGTCCCCATCCCCAGAGGAGGCGCAAGGCAGCCGGCGGGGCTGCATTAACGAAGTGGACTCGCCTTGCAGCAAACCCGAAGCTCTACGCGAGGCGAGGGCTCGGTTCCGCGAGTCCCCACACCGGGGACCGTGGGCGGTGTCGCTGGAGAAGGGAAAGAGGAGATTAAAAGGAGCCCGGGGAGTGGGACGGCGGTGCCCCATGTGGTACGGCCCGCCCGCTCCGGAGCTTCCCGGCGGGGACAGGACGAGTACGGCACGGGGAAGCCCGAACGCCCCGGGGCAGCCCGAGCGGCGACTCACCGGCTGCGGCTCCTGCGGGACGCTCTACCCCCGACTCGGCACAGCCGCCGCCACCTCCCCGGGTGAGCCCACCCGGCCGGCCCCGCCCGCCCCGGCGGTGCGACGGAGGCACCACCCCCATGCCCACCCCAGCCCCTCCCCAGGCGACCCCACCCCTCCGGTTTCCCCCCACCTCTGCCCCTCCCGGGCAAAGGAGGGCAGCCCCGGCCCCCTGGGAGCAGAGGCAGCTCCAGCCCTGCCATGCACGCGCGTCTCCCGAGGAAACCGCGGGCAGATCCCCGACTGTTCAACGTCAACAGCTTCGGCCACGCACACAGGCACCCACACCCACACCCTGCTCCAGATCTCCACGAACCCGGGGGACAGGAGCACGGCGACCCCCTCAGCTGTGCATCCGGCACAGCAACGTTTCCCCGTCAATACAAACGATTCTGTGACACGGGTGAGGGTGCCCTGTGGGTTTATAGCAACCCTACTACGTCCTCGTCAGATAACCTAAATAAATCCTGGGTGGTCTCAAACAGGAGCTGGTGGCAGCTGGGACTTGAACACAGCTGGTGACAGGGAAGGCTGCGCAGCCACAGCCAGAAACATCTGTGCTGCACTACTGACTCTGGTGACACTAGTGTCTCCCAACACCTCCAGAGCGGGGCAGGGCTCCCAAGACAGGAAATATGTGACCAAGGCACGTGCTCAGCCCTCAGTCCCTGCCACAGCACTCCTGAGCCCACTGAACAGCAAAGGCCAGGGAGGGGTGCAGGCAGGAAGGGGCAGTGAGCCCCCTGCCCCCTCTCTGACCCTACTGGTTCCCAGGGACGCCCCATGATGCCCACACAGAGTCAGGAGCAGTGTTTATCCAGGCTGTGATACAGTCTGCAGGGGAGATACCTGGAGCAGCCACACAGCCTCTCCCAGATGAAGATCCTTAAATCCCCTCTGCAGAAAGATGAACTAGCCGGGGTAGTTTCCTCCAATAAGAATGAAATCAGGTGGAGCGAGGATGGCAGAATGTATATGGCAAGAAACTTCATTTTAGGGATGTCACAGACCCTCTTCCCCTGAAGCACCACAGACCCCTCCATCAGAGCTGGGAGAGGGCACTGATGTGTGGAAAGCAACATCCAGCTGCTGCAGATCACACATTTTGCCACATTGCCCAAGGCCTAGAAGCCCCTTGTACTTCTACATGACAGCCAGCAACCAGGGAAGCAACAGCAATCCCTTCTCTGGGATGTCCAGGGGTCATGTTCACCATATGAAAGGTCAGTTCTGCAGATCGCAACAGAAGACACAGTTTCAAAGACGCTTTCTGGTACAGAAAGACAGCATTTAGACGTCACCAGTGTTAATGCTTTTAATGTAGACACCTCACTTTTAGGGTATGTACTGCCTATTTACTGTGGCCTTGTAAACACAGCTGCTAAGATGCAGCTGAACAATGAGAGACCATTTCCAGCAGTGTCCTCCCACTGAAATGTGGGGGCTGAGCATGGCTCCCTTGGCACTCACTGCACCAAGATGCAGGGCACCAGCAACCTGCAGTGCTGCCGACCCCAATGTCCTCACAACTCAGGCCACAACTTTGGGCTATGAACACCTCCCCCAAATTGGTGACTGTTTCAGACACGCTTTCTTCACAACCAACACCACAAATACAGTGGGAACAAGCAGATTTGTGCATGTGGCACCAGCAGCTCATCAGCAGACTGGCACCCCAAAGCTGTGCTCTGGGTACCCATGGCTCCGTGGCTCCATTTCCTTTAGGGGAAATTGGGAAAGGAATTAACAGGGACTGAAATCAACTCCATTCACAAGGCAGATGTGTCAGCACATCCAACAGGCTGGCCAGGCAAGTCCATTTAGGGGGTGAAGCTCTCATGACCAAACGCTCACACTAGGATGTGGATGCATCCTCATCTGCTTCAGTATTCATTCCCAGGCATGTCTCTCCTTGCTACAGTTCAGTCTCCACTTCAGGCAGGGATGGCCCAGCTTGCTGCCCAGCGACCTATCCTGATTTCCCTGCCCACCCTCCTGCCTGCTCCTTCCACAATATGCATCAAGAGTCACACATTCAGTGCTAAAGTGAGAACAGGAGTTCCTTCCTCTCCTTTTGCTTTTCTCAGCAGACATTCCTTCACAGGCTGCATACCCGCGTGACCAGCTGTGCTCCACAGAACACCCTGCTACATTGTCCTGTCTCATCTATGAGCATGGATCATTTTTCCTGCAACAAGCAGCATGCTCTGGCAGGAGCTGTCTACTCCCACAGCTTGCAGGGGAGCAGCGAGCTGTCGAGCTAGCAGCAGCAGCTGTCAAAGCAGGGAGGTGGGCTCAGGCCCAGCCCAGCTGAACACAAAAGCAGCCAGATGGCTCAGTGGCCCTGCTGTCCACATCATTAAAGGGAATGAACACCAGACAGCAAGGCAGCAGGAACAAGCAGACAGTGTTGATGGCTGAGAAGCACCTGTATTTTTCAGACCTAAACTCAGGGAAACACAGTGTCCTCCAAAGCAGAGTCTCATGTCATGCTGAAGGTCATTCAGTGCAGTGCAAGTTATTTATTCCTTTTGTGCTCCTCAGAAAGTATCTTGTGCGATCACACTGTGCAATCACACCACCTCCACGTGTTTGTTCTGCCTTTGACAATTTTGGGGCTCACTTCTGATTTTGCATTTGTCAGAGGAGTGCACCTCAGGGGTGCACGGTTTTGTGAAAACAAACAGCATGTGGGGAAGTGACTCTGTGCTCCCAGTGCAGGAGGTGCTGCCGCCTTCAGCAGACATTTGAGAGTCTAGACCCCAGAGCAACTGCCTCAAGGTCCAGCAGTGGGAGAGGCTCTGGTGGGAGACTGCACATTCTTAGACACCAAGAATACACCATACCCAACTGTAAGAAACCTTCAAAAGGAGTCCCTAATCAGTGCAGGAACTGCCCATGTGTGCCAAAATATCTGCTGTGGCTCCTGTTGTCAATATGAGATGTGGGACAACCAGGAGATTGTTGACACTGAATAGAGCACCACCGAATTGGGTCCTGACAAGAAGGGGTATGTTTATAGCTTGAGAAATTATGTGCATGAACCATTCTCATACCCCAAAGAAGGAAAAATCTGGTTGCTGTGTAACCCAGCAGGCACTGTGGCTTAGTATGGTCCTTTACACAAGTCTGAGGTTGCTGCTGAGCTCTGTCCCACACTGATGCCTACTCCTCCCACTAGCCATGTGCACCCATTAGCAACTGCTTCCAGGACGTTTTCCTTGAACATCCTCTGAGGACTGGTAACATTCCTGCCTGCTGGCCTGGGCAGAGGCAGATGTGTTGTCCCTTGACACACTCCCAAGATGTGGGATCTGCTGCACCCTGTGCAGAAATGGGAGAGGCCTGGACTCTGGTCGGGGTGGCATGTGCAAGGGAGACCCTAGCCTCACCTCTCCTGCCTGCAAAACATGATGCTTACAGGTTGCTCTGCATGAAGAGCCACTCCTGGCGGGGATAGCCCACCCACTCCTGCACACTCACTCACACACAGGCAAGTTACCATTTTCTGGATTACAAAAATCACTCCTAGCTTTTGGCAACCCTGAACCTTACTCACAGACGGATCAGCCACCCTCCTGCAAAACACAGCTAAGTGGCACCTAATCTGTCATGCATTGTCAGACCATGCCCCACTCCCAACTGCATTGGAGGCATTGCTTGCAGAGTAAATTCAGAGCAAAGAACACCTGCCAGAAATGCATGGACTGCTCAAGATAAGAAAAGCCAACAGTAAAAGCGAAATTTCTGAGGGGCAGAGTCCCTCACCAGAACTCATTGACACCCTCTGCAGGCTGCACAGCAGCTGGGTGGTCCCTCTAGTCTGTGCCCACTCCTGCCTGCAGCATGGTGCTGGGGGTCCTGACAGCAGCCTGCCAGCAAGTGCCACTGACAGATTTGGTGCACCCCAGTGCACTGACCACGGCATCTCTTGAGGGTGCAGGGTCCAGAGCCACAGTCTGCCACTCTGGCATGGTGTTGGTCCAGAGAGCAGGGGTGGCCAATGGAGGCAGCCTCATGCTGGCCAGGCTGTGTGGGGCTCAGCCCTGGTTTCCTGCAGCAGCTCGCCCTGCTGAGCTGTGCAGCCACATCCCTCCTCAGCAAACTGCCACATCACGGTCACCGTGCCACCAAACCTGACCTCCTGAAAAATCTTATCAGGAGGCTGGTGCTGTAACACTACTTTGTGCAGCTCTGGCAAGCCTGCACATGGACTGATGCTACCACTTGGTCACCTGACTGGCACAAACCGTACCATGCCTTCTGCACCTCAGGCTCAGCACTGTGCTGCTCCCTGCCCTCCGCAGAGACATGGCTTCTTTGTCCCTCCTGTGCCACCATACTGAGATCTGGCTCAAGACAGCATCTAGCATGGCCCCAGGAACATCCACCCAGTGCTTCATAGGGACAGGAGCACCAAAAGACAAGGCCAAACCTTTCCTCTGACATCCGCCAGGCCAAAAAAAAGATTAGGGTTAAGTTCTTCCAGTCAGACACTGCAGCCTTCTACATCACATCCTCTGTGAGCCAAGAGACCTGCCCCACAGTGTTCTCCTGGGCTACACCAATTCTGCAACCCTGAAGAAATCCAGCTGTTGCTCGAAGGCACAGCCTCACCTTCCCCTGCTTCAGCTGTCCTGCCTTTCCTCCTGTGCTGGCAGCAGCCTCTGCACAGACTCTCTTGTGAGCCAGATCTGAAGACCAATCCCTCATAAAATTACTTCAAGAGGAAGAAAGCAGAACTCTTTTTTAGCTGGCTCAGCTCCCTGGTCTTGGTCTTTATGCAATGGCACAAAGCCGTGCCCAGAAAGGGAGCACCTGATCAGGGAGGGAGTGCCCCCTTCTCCTACCTCTGACCTGGCCATACACAAGACAAAGTGGCCAGGTAACCTTGGCCTCACTGCAATTACAGGGCCTGCTTCCCACATCTGCTGCCTTTTTGGCCTCTGCAGTACAAACAGGCCAATGTCCAATGCTCCTTTTTTTGAAACCTTGAACACCTTCTCCCATATTTTTCTCCACTTGCTCCATGTGTTGGAGGGTCCTCTTCCAACATAAATTTGCATTTTTTTTTTGTCCCAGGGATGCTCCCGGGCTGCCAGCTGAAAGCAAGGGAAGGGAGAGAATGCAGTGTCCAAATACACTCCTCACTCTCAGCAACACTGCTTCAAGTCTCAATGCTGTTCCATGCTGCCACTGCAAGCAGCCAGAGAAACACAGGAAGTGGAGCCAGGCAGTGCTGCCAGGACCCACCAGAGCAAGCAGAGCGGCCAGGGGGGATGCACTCTCAGGAGTTACACGGGTGAGCACTGACAGACCTTGGTCTCAGCCATGGCTCACCAGGGAGCCAAGCTACACAGCTGCCTCGACACCTCCACTGCTGCCCTAGAGAGCACCCAAGCTGAGCAGCAAGGCAGGACTGCTGGCATGCCTCTGAGCACGGAATTATTGCTGGATCTCAGAAGCGCTCTGGGAATTTTTGTAAATGAAGATACACTGATCCTACTTCCTCCAAAGAGGGAAACTGATGTTACACAATTACTATTTATACTGAAGTTTATAACTGACTATATGCTTAACTCCTCTTCCTATTTTGAATGTTAGAACATTCCACTGTCATCCTGCCAGCTAGGACCCAGGGCTCCTTACACCAGCTGTTCCTTACCTGACACAGACAACAGACACCGATTCAGGGAAAGGCAGCGCTGCGCCCTATGCTGCTCAGTTCATAGAGGACAAGTGTCTGATCTCTCCACTGTCAGTGAACAGGAACTTGGGAACAGTTAACTTGGGGCAAACAGAAGAAGGATTTACATAATTTTAAATGAACAGACAAAATACAAATGCAGCCATCTAGAAACACAGGACTGCACTGTCCGGATCCAGAGGTCACTGCAAGCTGCTCTTTTGTCCCACCATAGCCAAGGATCTGGCCAAGGAAGATTGGAAGGAGCCTGTCCAGCTGGAGCTGCCCAGGGCTGACAGTCATAAAGTAACACCTAAGGAGGACTTGTCTTCTCAGTTTAGCATCTTTGGATGAGTTTATTATTGACAGGGGCGGGACAAAACAAGACCGTTTCTTTCTCTTTACAGATCTTGGAAAGCCTTTTCTCTTTGTCCCACCTACCAGCAAGTACTTTCATTTCTGAAGATACTAAGAGTCTTTTTAAATGCATTATTTTATTAGGATTGGTTTACACAAAAGGTTTCAGTAAAAAAAGCTTTTTCTCACCACAGGCTGAAAGTCTTTGCCTGTGTCACCTTCTGGATTTCCCTAACCTCTTCATAAAGCTTGGCAATGAGCACAAATCCTTTCTGCTTCCCTTAAAGCCCTTGATTACACAACCTCACTGCCATTACTTGTAGCCTAACTCTGCAAAGCTCTTAAGGACAGAATTTAGACAAGCAGTGGTCTAAAAACAAGGTCTGAATCCTGCTTCACGCAGCAGAGCCTTCACCCTGAGCCCAAAGTGGACCCACTCCAAGGATGAGTTCCAGCCTTTCCTCTCCACTGCAAAAGCAACAGTTTCCTGCTAATGTGTTTCGTTTTCTTTGTATCATTTCAGATTTTAAATTAAGACTTCTGAAGACTCTTCAGTGGTTTATGAAAAAGAGCCTACTATGTCACAGCCTTCTCTCTGGGAAGGTGGGAAGGAAGTTGCTTGGGCCTCATCCTTTCAAGAAATAAACCTGCTCAGGAGCACTAAGCCAAAACAGTTTTAAAAACAAGAGACACTAAAAAATCAGGGATTTCAAAATCTTAATTATAATGAAGCTTTACTGAAAGCCCAAATCTGGGAGAGCAGGAAATTAATTTAAAAATAACGTACTTGAAATACTGCTCAGAACTCCTCTAAGTATATTTTTATTATACTAAATTCATAAAGAAAGCATAATACTGTTTTAGTCCTAATGCACTAAAAACATTTTTTTCAATCAAGTGACCAGTCTGTCAGGAATAAATTTTATCAAGTTTCAGACAAGAAGTAGGCAGCATCTCTGTACATCTTCAAGTGGGAACCTAAGGACAAAATCAGCTCTAGAGAAGCCCTGGCCAGAGCCACTTGCTCACCGTTAGAGCCTGGTGCTGTCCTTTCATCAAGCCAAGACAGGTCAGATGCACCTGACACCAGGCTATCTTGGGGCCACCTGACCCAAGCCCATCTCCCATGCTGCTGCTGCCACTGTGTGACTGCAGATGGTAATAGGAAATGTGAAAGTGCTGTTTCTGCATTACCATATCCTTTAAATCTTCCTTTAACAGCTCCTTTGATGTTCAGTAATGTAAACCTCTTCCTCTCTAAAACATAAACTTCTATGACATTCACACACACCTTGTAAAGTCTCTGCAATATTTTGAATAACCTGACAATGTACTGACCCTTTGGGGTAAACCCAGACCTTTTTTGCATGTTGATACAGCACTCGGCATAACAAGATCAAACTTAATCATAGTTACCAGTAAGTTTACTTACAGCCACACTGGCTGGTCCAGCCCTGCCCAGTTTCCAACACAACTTTCTCCATCCCCTCTTTTGTTCAGCACTGCATTTTCTTTGGGGTATCTCCTGGGGTTCCCCTCTGGAACCAAAACTTAGAGAAATCATCCACAACATGATTTCATGCTGCTCTTGACTTGCTCTCAGAGCAGCCTAAACTCCCTCTCATCCCAGTATGTCCATCTGCAGAGCCTCTAGAGCCACTATGGGAATATGCTCTGTGCTTGTCACACACCTGCATCCTCCTGCCAAGAGTGATGGGCATCATCCAGACCTCTCCTCTGCCTCTCCCTCACTCCACCGCTCCTCTCTGGAGAGGTGGACATGAGCCAACTGTTTTGCCAATAGATGGGCGATAGAGAGGACACAAGACACCAACAGAGGGAATGGTCTTACTTTACTAACAAACTTAAGGCAACACAGAAACAAGATAATGCATTTCATATGGCAATAAGCTTAGCATGTGCACCATTTTGACAACAAACTAAGCAAGGTAATGCTTCATTACTATACAAGCAAAGAATAGTGATTAAGAAAGATACGTCACCAGTTACCCCGCCAATACATTACCAACATCCAGACCGCTTAATTCGCTGGGGAGCCCCGAGTCACAGCGAAGGGTTGGAGAACCACTCCTGGTAACTGGGAAATCTACACAGTGTGTCCACTTGCAGGTGAGTCTCCATCTTTGCTGTGAGGGGGTCCACAGAGAAGATGCAGTCAGAATCATTTGCATATTTTGTCATGCGAAAACACCTGTGACAGTCTTCTTGACCACCCAAGACCAGGGCTTGGCCAGAGCCCAGGTCTAGGTTGGGCAAGGTTCCTGGGTGAGGTTCCTAAAGGTCCTTAAAATATCTTGCAGACAGTCACAAGACTGTACCACAATTTTTTAAGCATCCAGTTTAACAGACAAGATTTAGCAAAAGATGTCTCAAATATATGGTTTGACATAATAACGCTTAGCATAAGCAGTTGAGCTCATCTATGCATAAGATTCATACTTAGCACAAGCAATCTAACTAATCTATATATAAGGTTTGCGCATTTTCCTATATCAAGTAAGGACAGCACAGGATTCATCTCTAATCCTGTCTCAGGCCCTGGCACTTCAGCGATAAACCCCAGTGTGGATCCTCACCCTGATTTCCTCCTGTGCTATGTTCTCACTTCCCTCGCCTCCCCTGGGCACTGAGCCCAGATCCCATGGCCCCTGGGGGCTGGCTGGGCTTTCCCTCCTCCCTAGCTCTTCCTTCTCACCCAAACACACCACGGAAGGGACCGGAGCTGCCACCACTTGTCCCCGCGAAGGGCAGCACCGATTCAGCAGCAGGAGGCAAACGCTGCAGTGGTTTGAAAAGCAGCAACCAACAGCAAGGCCAGGGTGGGGACGCGCCGTCCCGTGCCCAGCTTCTCCCCCCGGACCTGCGGGACGCTGCGGTGTCGTAGCGCCAACATGGACCCTCGCTAGCTTCACCTCCGAGCCGCACGCCGAGTTCCCGGCGTCGAGCCCGGGGCCGTGACGGCCGGACAGCACGGAGGGCACACCGCTTGCCGGGGGGGGCTGCCGGCGGGACGGGAACCGCGGGCACGGCCTGAGCTCTCCGCGGGGCACGCAGACCCGCCGGCCATCCCGGCACCCCGCCTCGCCCTGCAGAGGGCCCTGCAGCGACCCACTGCACCCCAGGGGGCTCGGGAGGCGACGGCCCGGCCCGGCCCGGCCCGCGAGCTGCGCCCCGGGCTGCGCGCAGGGAGCCGCCATGACCGAGCCGCAGCAGGGCTGGTGCTCGCGCGGTCACGTGAAGGGCTGTGGGTCAGCACGTGACGCTAAGGCCTGGTCACGTGCTCGGTGGCCGCGCGGGAGCGCTCGCGGTGCGGGTGCCGTGAGGATGCTTCGGTCGCTGCTGCTCCCGCTCCTGCTCCTGCTTCTGCTCCTGCTTCTGCTCCCACCCGCCAGCGCCGCTCCTGGTGGGTACCCTCGGCCCCCGGGCCGGAGAGCCCCGGCCCTGCCGTGGTCGGAGCCCTCAACCGACTTTCCCGGGCCCCGGGCAGGACCCCGAACCGACCTCCCTGGGCGGTAGCCCTCAGCCGGCTTCGGGAGCCCCGTGCGGGAGCTCCGAGGTCTCGTGGGCCCGGGTTCCCGGGCTGGGCCGTGCCGTACTGGCTGACGATGCCTGTTGTCGGTTTCCCTTGTGCTGACTGTCCCCCCTCCAGCTGCCCGGGCGGTGTGGCCCGGCCTGGAGGAGCGGCTCTATCCGCAGGTGCGGGACCACTTCAGCTTCGAGACCCGAGGCAACGAGACCTTCCCACAGCGGTACCTGGTGTCGGGTAGGTCCCCGGAGGTGCTGCGGCCTCGGACTGGATTTTATTCTGCTTAAGCTTTAACCACCCCTGCCCGGTGGCAGAGCAAGAGCCAGAGAGCTGTGCTGGGCATCCAGGAGTCAGTGTGAGCTGAGGGGGGCCAGCCCTTCGTTGCAGTGAACCATTCCCCTTCATTGTCTTTATTCTCCTCTCCTTTTCCTTATCCTATACTCTTTACAAAGGCATGTAGTGATAGGATAAAGTGAACTGGCTTTAAACTGAAAGACAGTAGGTTTAGATTATGTATTAGGAAGAAATCCTTCCCGGTGAAGGTGGTTAGGTCCTTGCACGGGTTGCCCAGAGAAGCTGTGGCTGCCCAATCCTTGGGAGTGTTCAAGGCCAGGTTGAATGGGGCTTAGAGCAGCCTGATCTAGCGGAAGGGGGGTGGAACTGAATGGCCTTTAAGGTCCCTTCTAAACTGTACTAGTCTGGGGTTCGCTCCTTGCCTTCTGTCCTGGCCATGGGGTGCAGGGACAGGTTTGGGGACCAGCGTCTCTGAAACAAGAGCAGGCTAGAAGCAGCAGCTGCATTAGGCTTGCACCAGAGCTGGCTTTGGTGTGTGTGTGTGTTCAGTTGACCACAGCATCTCTTACACAGGAACTCGGTGCTCTGAGTGCAGCAAGAAAAGCAAATAGTGACTGAAATGTTGCACTTTGTACCCACCATTCTTAGGAGTGAAGATAACTCCTCTTGGGTCAGTGGTTTGCGTTATTTAAAACCCTGCAGCTGTAGATAGCTTAATCCATGCCAAACAATGAGTAGTGCCAGCAAGGAGCCAGCAGTGTCTTCCTTTCTAGCCAAATAACAAGTTATTTTCTGTACCACTGACAGTAAGAGAGACAAGGCCTTTCTAAACAGCATGTGACTAAAAAGACAGCAGTTTCCATCACCAGTGTGACATGTTTTTCAACTCTGCCTACTCAGAGCAATCCGTGGAGCAATTTGTGGGAAGAGAACAAAAGTGGAGCTGGGAATAGCAGCAGCCCTGAGCACTGCCCAGCCTGGTGCTCACCTGCTTCTGCCTCCCAGCTGCATGTGGGGCTTCAGATGCTGCAGCTCACCTTCACATCAGCTGTTGCTCTGCAGCTTATTCATCACCTGTGCCCACTCATGTACGTCATGAATTCATGGATCAGTTCAGCCCAAAGATATGGACACAGCAGCAACACAACAAGGGAGACTTCACTAATTAAGTGGCCCTTTTTGAACAGAACCTTGGGATCACCTGGTTTAAAGCATTGTGTAACTTGTACTTGTCTTCTTTTTAAAGTGTTACATTTTATCTGTGTGTCCTGGGCAGAGCTGAATAATATTTCTGAGGAGCAAAATATTAACATTACAGTTCTGCTGGTTTACGAAGAGTTTCTTATTCAAAATTCCTGTGAGCAGTTCCATTTCCCTCTACTGTTTTTTGTGCAATATGAGAGTTTTCAGGTTATCAACAAGAAGCTAAAGGAGACTGTTATTTCACAACAGGGCATCTGATACTCTTTAACTGAATTAAACTGAGTTTAACTGGCAGTTCCCCAAGATTTCAATCCAAAAATAGATACCTTTTTAGGGAGCCAGTCTGTTTTGGCTTTGGCTCCTGTGAATGGTTGTTTACTCGGGGAACCATGAAGCATATCAGGAGAAAAGCCAGTTATCTACCGAATACTCAAAGCAAATGCAGCACAGACAGCGAATCAGCCTCCTTGTTAACAAAGAGCAGCAGTTTCACTAATGAGAGGTTTCAAATCCCATTCCAAGCCAAATCTGGCTTTGGCAAGTCTATGTTGAGAATGCCAAGAATTAAATTCAGGCCTCTCTGTTAATGGAAACAGCCCCACGTGACATGCTGCAGCAACATCCGTAGGACAACTGCTGCAGAGGGTCTCTTTGGATGATATGGTAGTGTATTGAAATCAACACTTAACTGATGGTCTGAGGTCTGTCACTGAAGAAAACTATTTATTATCCCTCCTAATTCCTGTGCAATTTATGACTAAACTAAAATCAAATGTTTGTTAAAGTCAGCAAGCATTAAAACAACTGTTTCTTAGATAAGCCATTATTGACATCATGGCTCAACTTGTCCTGCTAGGCTCAATTTGCCTTCCATTTTAAACAGATCTGAGGATGAAGCACTTCATCTTCATATATCATCATATATATATATATATGTATGTATATATATATATATATATATATAAAATGTGTGTGTGTTACATACATAACATATATCAGCATATCGTCGGCAGTGTGTCCTGAGCTCATTCCCACAGAGTGAGGGGGGGAATTCTGCCCCTCTGCTCCAGTGAGACCCCACCAGCAGTGCTGCATCCAGCTCTGGGAACCCTAACACAAGAAGGATGTGGAACTGCTGGAACGAGTCCAGAGGAGGCCACGGAAATGCTCCAAGGGCTGGAGCCCCTCTGCTCTGGAAACAGGCTGGCAGAGCTGGGGGTGTTCACCTGGAGAAGAGAAAGCTCTAGGGAGACCTTATTGTGGCCTTTCAGTACTTAAAGGAGGCTTGTAAAAAAGAGGAAGATGACTTTTTACCAGGGCCAGTAGTGATAGGACAAGAGGCAATGGTTTTAAGCTGACAGAGGGTAAATTTGGATTGGACATAAGAAATGCTTTGCTGTGAGGGCGGTGAGGCCCTGGCACAGGTTGCCCAGAGAAGCTGTGACTGCCCCATCCCCTCAAGGCCAGCTTGGATGGGCCTTGGAGCAACCTGGGCTTAGTGGAAGGTGTCCTTGCCCATGGCAGGGGAGCTTGAACTGGATGGTCTTCCAGTTCAAGTTGGGTCTTCCTCCCAACTCAAACCATCCTGTGATATGTAATTTACAGCTTTATGTGACAGCAGGAGCAGCAGAAAGATGAAGCAATTCCCTAATGTCAATTTTGTGGGAAAATGATCAGTGCAAGTGTTTAGGATAAGTTGGGCTGAAAAGGGAAATTGCTCTTTTGGGGAGCAACTATTTGCAAATGACTTGCAGAACTTGAGATTTTAGTTCTTTTCAGGCAGAAGTGGAAGTTTCAGGCCATGTGCTGATCTTGTGGAAGCTCTTATTTACAGCCACCCAAATGAGAGATTTCTGGAGCCTGGCCTTTTTAACACATTTCTGTCCCAACTCAGGTCTCAGGAATCAGCCTGTTCACAGAGTTCTTCCTTGTTAAGCTCCTGCCCAAACTCACCAAAAATGAAGTCACTTAATGCACATGTTTTTTGTAGTGTTTGGGGGGGACTTTTTGTGCTGTTTGGTGGGATTTTGTTTGTCTGTTTGTTTTTATTATTTTTAATTTTTATTTTTAATTTGCTTCTCTCAATTGTCTCAGCAAAGTTCTGGAAGAAAGGATTTGGGCCCATCTTTTTTTATACTGGCAATGAAGGTGACATCTGGACTTTTGCTCAGAACTCTGACTTTATATTTGAATTAGCAGAGGAACAGCAAGCACTTGTCATTTTTGCTGAACATGTGAGTATTTTAGTCATTATGCTTACTGTAGAGTCTTGTTCTGTTTACTGTTACCAAATTCAGCTTTCTGCAGGTCTGGAATACTCTTGCCATGAAACGGAGTCAGACCTGCTGTAACCTTTTTCCTCGTAGTAGCAGGTCTTCTTTAGTTAATCATGGTTTCTGAATAATTTTCTGCTATGCCTACCAGCACCCCAGGATACAGACTGCTGTTTCAGTAAAACCTATGCCACAGTTATTTGCTTTTGTAAGTAGTTTCTACAAGCCTCAAACTCCATGCTGGAGTAGAGAGTTACTTTGTTTGGATAATGTTTAATCTTTTTAGCCTGCAAAGTCCCAAACCAACTTTTCTCACACTACTCTATTAACACTACTCTATTAAATCTACTATATATCAGCTTAGGCATGAAGAGATTATCCTGTTCCCTATTCTAGTTGGGGATTTCAGGAGAGAGACACATGCTGAGAGCTCATCTGGCACACACTGAAGTAGCTTGTGTAGTAGTAGGACGTACTGTACATCCTCTTCAGTATCTGTCCTGAAGGTCTCTATGTAGGAGACATTCCTCAGTTATGAACAAGTTAGAGGACACCTCATGCTCTGTTATCTCTTCCTATCAGTGCACACTTACCCCAGCTCTATGGTGACAGCAGCGGAGACCCAGACCAGCATTGCCGCAGTGTCTCTCTTTCCTTTCAGAGGTACTATGGAAAGTCTCTTCCGTTCGGACTTGAGTCAACACAGCTGAAGAAGACTGCTCTGCTCACTGTGGAACAAGCCCTTGCTGACTATGCAGTGCTCATTACTGAGCTTAAGCAGCAGTTTGGTGCTGCAAACTGCCCTGTCATTGCTTTTGGAGGCAGGTAAGGTTTGTGGGGGCTCCTGCCCTTCTCTGCATCCTTTCCCAGCCACAGTAGATCTCTTCGGCTCTCAAGGAAGTTCTCAAGGCAGAGTTTTAAGCTATTTGATAGAGAGCAGATGTGCCTGTGCCTCAGCTCCCAGGAGCTCATCACCAGGTCCCACTCAGCTTTCCCATCAAGCATTAGTCTCCAGTTGTGGTTGCTTTGGAGAAGCACCCCTGACTGGATGTTTCTAAGCTGCTTCAATGTACGAGTCATCCAGAACACTGACCCAATTTTCAAGAAGGGCAAGAAGGAGGACCCCAGAAACTGCAGGGCTGTCAGTCTCACTTCACTGCCCAGTAAAATCATGGAAAAAATTATTCTGGGAGGTATTGAAAAACACATGGAGGATGACACAGTCATCGGTCATAGCCAGCATGGCTTCAGGAGGGGAAAGCCTTGCTTGTTAAACCTGATTTTTTTCTGGGAGAGGGTAACCAACCTAGTTGATCAAGGGAAGCCAACAGATGTAATTATTTTGGACCTCTTCAAAGCTTTTCATACAGTCTCTCACAGTATCCTTCTGGACAAAATGTCCAACCCACGGCTGGATAACCATGGTATGTGATGAGTGAGCAACGGGCTCACAGGTCGGCACAAACAGTTGTAGTGATTGGCGTGACATCAGGTTGACATCCAGTCACTAGTGGGGTTCCACAGGGTTCCCTCCTCAACCCGGTGCTCTTCAACACTTCATTAACAACTTGAATGCAGGACTGGAAGGGATACTAAGAAAGTTTGCCAACGACACTAAATTGGGAGGAGCTGTCAAGTCCCTCGAGGGCAGAGAGGCCCTGCAGAGAGACCTCAACAAATTAGAGAGATGGGCGATGACGAACCCTGTGAAGTTTAGCAAGGGCAAGTGCCGAATTCTGCGCCTGGGACGGGGCAACCCTGACTGTGTATAGACTGGGGAACGAGAGGCTAGAGAGCAGCTGCAGAAAGGGACATGGGGGTCCTGGTCGACGGCAAGTTGGATGTGAGTCAGCAATGCCCTGGCAGCCAGGAGGGCCAACCGTGTCCTGGGGGGGCATCAGGCAAAGCATCATCAGCTGGTCAAAGGAGGTTATTGTCCTGCTGTACTGTGCACTGATGTGGCCTCACCTTGAGTCCCGTGTGCAGTTTTGGGCCCCACAATATAAAAAAGGCATTAAGCTGTTTGAGAGAGTCCAAAGGAGAGCCATAAGGTGAAGGGACTGGAGGAGAAACCTTATGAATAAAGGCTGAGGTCACTTGGTTTGTTCAGCTTGGAGAAGAGGAGACGGAGACTCATTGTAGTCTTCAAGTTCCTCATGGGAGGCAGTGGAGGGGCAGGTACCGATCTCCTCACTCTTGTGACCAGTGACAGGACTTGAGGAAACAGCTGGAGCTGAGTCAGGACAAGCTGAGGTTGGATATCAGGAAAAAGTTTTTCCCCCAAAGGGTGGTTCAACACTGAAACAGGCTCCCTAGGGCAATGGTCACAGCACCAAGCCTATCTGAGTTCAAGAAGTGTTTGGACAACGTTCTCAAGCACATGGTAGGATTCTTGGGGTGTTCTGCGCAGGGCCAGGAGTTGGACTCGATCCTGATGGGTTCCTTCCAACTTGGCATATTCTGTGATTCAATGAAAATGAGAAATTCCTCCTGCAGGATCAGAACATTTTACATTGGAAATACAGGAAACTAATAATTGGTGAAATATTCTTCCCGGGGGCCACCCAGGTTTTTATGAAACACAGCCTCTTTAACAGCATCCATCCATTTTCATTGTAGGCCCCTTCATAATTCTGCTTTGCAACCTGCTGCGTGGCTACCCCTTGATTCCTTGCAGCAGTCCTTCCCCAGAGTGCTGCATCTGGGTGGATGTGATGTCCTTGTTTCTTGATGGATCCCCACTCTTGTAGTAGAGGGATGCTTCCCTTGAAAAGGCTTCCAGAAGTACAGGGCCTCGAATTCAGTCACAGTGAGCTAAAAAGCACTTGACCTAACAATTATCATTAAGCCTCCAGCTCACTGTGGTGTGATGATTGAACTGTTGATCTCGGGCGAGTTTGTACTGTGACTATCAGGACAGTGGCTAGTGTAGAAAGGCCTGGGAGCTGTCCTGGGATGGGGAGGTGGGAGAGGGATTCAGCAAAACCTGTGAGCTGGCTGCACGTTAGACTCAGCTTTGTGTGTGTAAATAAGGGCTCAGTCTGCAGCAGCCCTTAACACACTAAACCCACGTGAAGGACACTGAAATATGGCAGTGCTGGAGCAGCACAGCATTTCCCATGGGAGAGAAAACCCAAACCTCTTCTGGTGCTTATAACTTTGCCAGACTAACCTGAAACTACTTGTGGCAGGTTTCGGCTAATACCTGTTTCCAAGACCAAGGCTAGAGAAATGCAAGCTGTTTTACATATGGGTGCTGTGGGAATGGTATGTACTGCAACCACTTGAAGTGGTGGGGAGGGAGCCTGAGTACCTCTAAGCCTGGAATTAGACCAGGTTTAACCTGTGTTTTGGGAATGTCATTTGTCACCCCCAGGAGTGGCCTCAGAATAACTCCGCTACCATCAGCAAATGAGTAAGTTCTGTCACCTTGGGTCTATGTAGCAGCCCTTGATCCATGTGTAGATTGTGGCCCTGGCACTGAAGCTACTAAGATGGCTTTGAGTTTTCTTGTGGCATTTGTTCATGTCTCCCCTTCCCTATATCTGATCAACTATGCAGCAGCTATTTGGTGTGCCCAGGAAGAATACTCTCCACTTGCCAGGACATGAGAGGGCTGCCTCTTCTGCCATGTTCAGGGACACCCTTTACCAAGAGCCTGGATGGTCCTTATTATTGTGTATGCAAAATGTACAGTGTGTCTTCTTCCCCCACTGAACAGTGACAGCTTTACTTGAGCCATACTTGGCTCTACTGTGAAGTTGTCGGGACATGCTCAGGGAGGTGCAGAGTTAAATACTGAGGCAGGATTTACATTTGTCTGCAGAAGTAAACTGAGCTGCTGTGTTCCCACCAGAGCTGGTGTGAGCATCTGGAGAAAGGCCAGTAAGAAAACACTGTGTGCTGCTCTCTGACCATAACTGGATCTTTTCATGTGAGGATGAGGCATCACAGATATCCACGAGCATCATGCATATCATGAGCATGCAAGAACACATGAGGCATCTACAGATATTCATGAGCTTCTTGTACCTTGGGCTGGGTGAGCCTGTGAATGCTGGCCTGAACTTCTGAGGTGTTACAGCATAAGTTGTCTGTTAAAGGAAATAACTTGTCCTTTCTTGGCAGCTATGGAGGAATGCTGAGTGCTTACCTGAGGATGAAATACCCAAACATTGTGGCTGGAGCACTAGCTGCCAGTGCTCCTCTGCTGTCTGTAGCTGGGCTTGGAGACCCCACCCAGTTCTTTAGAGATGTCACCATGGTAAGTAGCATCTCTTTTCAGGAGCATTATATTCTTGCCTTAGGAATGCTGCCTCTTTTTCCTTTGCCATGTGTTTAAACAGACATCTGTCTTCACAGCATCAGTGCTGAGCAGAGAGTGCAATTAAATGGGAACCCACAAGGAAAAGCATCAGCTGCAGGTGTGATGGCAGAGCACTGCCTTAGCTGGAGCAGCTCAGGGTCCAAAGGTGCCACTTTGAGCAGCACAACTCAGTGCTAGTACCTTTAGTAGCACTAAGAATTCACTTTCCCATTTAGTGGCTTGACCATATTACAGCCTGAAATTTTTCCTTTGTGCATGGCTGAACCCCTTTTGGGTAACTTATTCTCAAACTCTCTCCCAAAATGCTGTGTTTTGCATTGGTACCAATGATTCACAGCAGCTCCCTAGTCCCAAGGAGGTTGCATTTCAATGAAGAGCTTGGAAATCTTCATGTCACTACCTAAAAATGTGCAAGGTGTCCTAGGTTCTCTTAAACTAAAATTTAAGCATGGCTTTTGCAGTTTGAGGCCATAGGACCCATAGGAAGATGGTGTTGCTTAGAACTGACTTACATTCAGTTTATAAGGAAAGAAATGTACTACCTGGTTGTACTGAAATCTTGTCTGATGGTGTCTCTTCTGCCCGTCTTTTGACATGAATTTCTAGATCTGGGTGACACAGATGGCTTTGCATGAACTACCTGTGTTGTTCCTCAGTCGGGGTTTGGGTCTGTACCTGGTGCAGGAGCCACCGAGCACACAGAGCTGAGATCCACCTGCTCACGTTTAGTGCCCTTCCGCCCAGAAAGGGGTGCTGGGCGATAGTTCACTGAACTGGCACCTCTCTTTGGGGAGTTTGCAGGCTTTTATACGAGTTACAACAAAGAAGTTGCACAAAACTTGTTAATCGGTCAACTTAACCAGTGCTTTTCTGGTTCACTATACCAAGGTGGTCAGACGATAGCATGTGAGGTCCCTCAGGGGTCATTTTTACCTCAATAATTAGTCTTAGATTGGCTTTGGGCCACCTTAATCCTCTTCTTCCCCATCCCCCTTGTCCAGACGTGATTCATCTTTGTTGACATTAACATATCCTTGCCGTTCTTGTGTTACTTTGCTGTGATTCTCCACTTTGAGGGCTGAGGACCACACCTGTGTGTGCAACTCGTGGTCTTTTTGCTTTTATTTATATACTTGAACACCTCGTTTCACTGCAGAGGATAGATGGCTTTACTACTAAGTATAGAGAAAAGACTATAATGAAAATAAACACATTTGAAACTCTTACGTGTATAAAAGAATAATAGACATCTTGTCTTAAAGTTATACATTTCAAAACAAATGTAATGCCACTTAGTTATCTAAAAGGCCTTGCAGTAGGAATTCTTCCCTGG
Organism: Neopelma chrysocephalum; assembly: GCF_003984885.1. Classification (NCBI taxonomy): domain Eukaryota; kingdom Metazoa; phylum Chordata; class Aves; order Passeriformes; family Pipridae; genus Neopelma; species Neopelma chrysocephalum. The sequence continues at coordinate 88,008 of NW_020897888.1, forward strand.
TTGAAGCTAACTTCCTCTCAGCAGCCCTGTTCAGCCAGGAGCTCTGTCTTGCTTCAGCTGTGAAAATGCTGTGAGTCATTAAACAGCACTGAAATTAGGGCTTTGACCTTTTCACTTGAAAAAACTTTCCAATTAATTTAAAATTTTCTCTCCAGCTGTAAATGAGGAGCTCAGCTCTGGGCTGAGCTCCTAAGCAAGCACTATGTGGTGTTTTCAAGGTACTATCACCTTCAATGCTCTTATTTGCAATCTGTGCATCTGAAATCTGAATTGAATTGTTCTTCTTGGTGAAAACACCCCTGAGAGCTGTTAATGGTAATGAAGGCACAAACCTTTCCTGAGTCACTGTGGAAAGCGCTCTCTTCCCTCTGTCCCTCCAACTGAGTCAGAGTGCATAGTCTCAAAGCAGCTTTCTCTGTGACCCTTACTGAGCTTTTTCAGGTCACTTCATAAGCCTCTAGCTCACAGGGAAAGTGAGCAAAGGGCAGAAAGTTGATTTTGCATTCATAGTACTACGTTATATATGCCAACTGCCTGCAGCTGGCGGAACCCCTGGTGTGAGGGCTGCACATACAGCCCCTGCCTGCTTCCCTTGAGGTTACTGCTGCAGCAGCTGCGCAGGCCATCAGCTCACATCACACATCTGAATTGGGTGTGAGTCAAGAGTAAAACTGGCAGCCTGAACAGGAACAGCTTTCCTTGGAATGGCTGCAATGCCTCCTGCCTCTGCTCAGCTCAACTGAACTATTTCTGGCCCATAAGGGCCTGGGGGCGAGCTGAAATGGGTGCTGAGTCCTTCATGCCGGGCAGTGCATGGCAGCAGTCCAGCAGTGCCTAGAGGAGCTCAGCCATCACAGCAGCCAGAGCAGACCTGCTCCTCTGTCCTAGGCCAAGCCATCCCCACACTCTGATTGGAGCCATTAGTGTAGACAAAGATCAATAAGCACATCCAGAAGGAGATTTGGAACTCCTAAAGGGATGCCCAGGTAACTGTGGAAAACCCCATAATGATTTCTTTAAACATAGTTATCAGACAAAGGCAGAGTTAGGAAGAACAGAAAGGTCCCAAATCTATTTTTTATTTGAGGCTGGGTCTTTATAAGAAAAATGCCTAGCTAGTGACTTGTCATTACTTAACCATTGCTCTAGCAGGGTAAAGGGACCTTGGAAGAGCCCTAATAATTCTTATTATGAAGCACTGGTTGCCAGCAGATCTGAATCTGCCTTACAAATAGAAGAGAGAATAGAAACAGCTGGAGTCACTAGAGCCTTCAATAACAGAAACTACTTGTTCAACATTAGCCAGCCACAACTCTTCAAGCATAACTTAGAGAGCTTTTTCAGGATCAGTAATGGTTTTCCCAAGAAAAAGGACATGGTCATCTGGCAGGTCACTGGCAGGTTTAAGAAAAGCAGGTTTTGGTTCTGTACCCTGGATGCATAACTGACTTCTCCATGGCTCCTTCTCATAGACAAAGTGCAGTGGGAAAGACTCTGTTGTGTGTTTAAAAACAACAACAAAAACCTTCTAGACCTCGCAGCCTGGCCCACTCTCCCCATGTCCTGGCCAAGGCATGTCTCCTCTTGCTGCTTCATGTTCAGTCTGATGCTCCATCAAGTGCAGAGTGTTCTGTCTGACAGCCCAGCCAGACCTGGTGGCACAGCTGCTGCTTGGCCTGAGGTGTGCAGAGTATTGGCTTCTACTGGGATGTGATGACTGTCTGGAGGACAAGGCACTGGTGTCACTGTTCTTGAAGATGCAGATGACGTGCTGACCAGGGGGCCAGTTCCCCTCTCATCTCCTGATCCTTCTGGCAGTTCTTCCTCTTGCAGCTTCTACAAGTATCTCCTCTGTGAAACTGTCAACTGTGACATCTTGGGCACAGACCCCATGTGGTATAATGGAATCGTTTATTACAGTTCTTTCATGGTTTATATACCCCGTTACATCAGCAGTAAATTCCTGTTAGTAACTTTCCTCTATATCTACTTTTTAGTTAAGCATTCACTGAGCATGAGAAAAATACCCCTAAGCAATTTCTGACACACAAAGATACATCTCACCACGTCCACTTTTATCTTGCCAAGTTCCCTTAAGTTTCTCCCAGGGTCATATAATCTCGGTTCCCTACAGTCAACCTGTGTCTTTTCTGTCCCTTCAGGATTTTCAGAAGTCCAGCCTAGGCTGCGTCACAGCTGTCCGCAAGGCCTTCCAGCAGATCAAGGACCTGTGCCTGAGTGGAGGTAAGGAGAGAGCCCTGCAGACAGCTCTTAAGTGCAGGCAGCAGTCCTAGGCAGTCCCAGCCACGGGGAAAAAAGCTGATACAGCTTTACCTCAGCTAGCTCTTCAGTTTGTTCAGCTAAATTGAAGCAAATGCCCACATGGCTGCCTCTTTCTGCTTGCATGATTGATTTATTTTTTTAATTAATTAACAATTTCAGTTAGCATTAAAATTAGCAAACCGACACCAAAACATTAAGCAACTCTGTGGGGATTTGCACGGTGTTAATGAAACAGTTTTTTCTGCACCAAAGTGCAAAAACTCTTGAGGGGAAAAACCACCAGTATTTTATGCTAGTAAAGCCACATGTTTTGCCAGATGCTTGTCCTCAACACCCACACTGTTAAGAGCTGTTCAGGTGGGTATGACAGCTTTGTGGTCAACTCACTGGATAGATGTGAGAAATATATGGAGAGCAGTCTAGGTCCTGAAGCAATCATCCAAGTCCCTTCCATCTCCAGCCTCAGACAGTTAGGACAGAGAATGGTGAAGACCTCTGCAATGGCTCCTAAGTAGGCTGGACTAGATGTCGTGAGCTCATGCAGCATCTCCTGGGAGCCCTGCGTGGTATTGGGATAGCTGTGGTGACTTCTGGGTCTGTCCTGAGGCTTGGTCTGTGGTGCTGCATGCCAGGAGCCGTGTACCTCCTGGCTGCTGCTGGTCCTGGAACTGCCAGAGGAGCCTAGGGTCCAAAACACTGTTTAGCTTTAGGTCACAGCAGTAAGAACATTCGTGTTAACTAGCCAAGCTCTTCCAGGTCTGCCTGGGGCTATGCTTACTGCAGCAGGGGGATGAGGTGGTCATATTTAAGGCTTAGACTCTCAAGTCAGTATTCAGAGGAGGTCCCAGACCTTGGGTCTCCAAGCAAAGACAGCCGGGCTTTGGTGGTCAGCTGTAGAGCAGGATGGGGACAAGGAACTGCGACTCCAAAATGTGGAGGCTGAAAATGAAAATGAAGGGAGCAGCTTTCCCCAGCAGAAGTGCAAAGGTGTATCTGAGTACATGAGTGCATCTTGAAGGAACGTCTTCAAAGATGAATTTCCTGACTCCAGGTGACCTGTGCAGCCCACTGAGGTTTGAAGGCATGTCTCAGGAGCCCTGTGTGAGGGCTATTCTTGCTTGGCAGTTCATAGTGCAGAATGCACACTGCTCCCTAGGAGCATGGTTTTGGTGACTTTTTTTTGTTTGTTTTGTTTTGGTTGGGTTTTTTTTTCATTGTAGTTTGTGGTTTTGTTGTTGTTGTTTGGTTTTTTTAAGTTGATTTTTTCCCCCCTGCCAGGGAAAGGGGGCCTGTGGGTGTGAGCAGGAGCAGCCATCAGGGTACCAGCGAGGACAGGCTGTACCAAGCTGTTCTGCTCGCTGTGCCAACCAGGACCACTTCTGTCCCAGCAGGTGCTGATTCCTGTGGGCTCCCCAGGGAGGTGTCAGTGGCTCCAGAAGGGGCAGAGTGTGGGCCATGGACCGCACGAGATTGTGACACTGCACAGGGAGGCTGTGCCTAAACATCCACCTGTGTAAATTTAGATGTAATGTGTTCTTTCCAGTAGAAAGATGTTACAGCATCTCCATACTCCTCAGTGAAGTAAGATGTTGAAGCTTGGTATTGCTTTCCCTCTGTTAAAGTTTGTGCCTTTGGTTTTCCTTGCTTCTGCAGCCTATGATGAGATCAGCAGCAAAATGGCCACATGCAGTAAGATCTCTAACAAAGAGGATGTTTACCAGCTGTTTGGGTTTGCTAGAAATGCCTTCACCATGATGGCCATGATGAACTACCCTTACAAGACTGACTTCATGGGTCACCTCCCTGCCAGTCCAGTGAAGGTGAGGACATTGGTGCAAGGGGGTGACTGGAGCTTAGGACACTGTCAGGCACACCCCATCGGTGATGGCGACGGGAAGGTAGTGGTGGATGTTTCAGCCCTTCAGCTCTGGCAGTTAATCTACACATTTTAAACTTCTCTGTGACAGTGACTGCTGCATTTGAAATGCTCATGAAGGCAGGTTTGCTGGAATTGCTCCTACCCTGCTCTGCCTTTACCTTAGACATGAAAGCCCATGTAAGCTTGTTAACTTCAGCTTTTAAACACCAAAAACCTGCAGCTTAGAAAAAAAAAGTAGTTTTGTTGTAGCCCATCTCAACATGCTTTCATAGATGCATTTTTCTTGGTAGGTAGGGATGGAGATCTACAAATCAGCTCCTTTTTAAGTGTCACCTAGGAAGGTGACGTAGGTATAATGCAGAGAAAAATCTGCTGCTCTGGGGACTGCAAAACCTGTGAACTTTCAAGAGAATCAGAGATGGCAAAGTGTGGGAAAAGGGCCAGGTTCTCAGGGGGTTACAAAGACCTCTCATACACCAACTGCTTTTGCAAGGTTCCAGCTTTGATCTCAGATCACCACTTGCGGTTGCAATTCTTGGTGTCTTCAGGTGCGTTGACAGCCTGCTGTTCCCTGCTGGCTTCCAGCATACCATGCCCATGGGACTTCATTTGCTTCTGTGGCTCCTACCTGGAGCAACACGCATGCTGTGCAAGAGATCACACTGGCTCTGCTGCACTGGGACTTGGGAGATGCTGCCTCTGGCTCCAGTTCCCTTCTATGGTCTGTTTAATGACCTCTAAAGTGGAAATAATTATTCTACACATTCCCTTCACCCCTTGAAAAGGGCATTAAAATATTCTGATTGTAGGAGGAACTGCTGTGTGTCACTGTGGCCCCTCCACAGCTGCTTAACTTTGTAAAGGAACTGTTTGGCCTTGCCCAGTCTACTTGTTTCTATGTATTTTGTTGTTAAAAAGGAGGAAGATAAAAACCTCCAAACCTGTTGCATTAGGCCCTTGGAAAGCTGCTGAACCACAGAAGGTATAAATGGTAATTTTAATGAATCTTCCAGCTTAGCCCTTCCTTAGAGCAGAGACTGGTAACTGTTCTGTCTGTCATTTGCCTGTAATGTGTCTCACCCAGGTCGGCTGTGAACAAATTCTTGCCCACAGAGACCCAATTCAAGGCTTGGCTGCTCTTGTTGGTGAGTTAATATTATCAGTTTGCTCTTTTATGCAACACTGTGTTTTCTAGAAGCACCTGTCAGTAGAGTTGTTGCGTTGCTATGTGTCAGGGGAGCTGGTATGGCTCTGATCTCCCACTGTGATGTTTTGCCCCTTGATGATTCCCACGGTGGCCCACAGGTTCATTCTCTACCTTTCCAAACTTATCCTTGTCAGATTTTCAGGCACTGCAGTCCCATAGCCTGTCCATGAGATGTGGACTTCTGAGATAATTGGTTCTTTTCTAAAAGTTTACCCCTACTCTGGGGGTTACAGGCTCAGTGCACTTTCTGAGGTCAGCTTGTTAAGGACAAAGTTGTCATCACAGTGTCCTGTGGTCTTAATCCAGTGGCAAGAAAACATATCGTGTATATTTATCTCTGTGAGTACTTATTTTATCAGCCAGTAGTGTTTGTAAGGAAATTATTAATAGAGATAAAATTCAAAGAACTTTCGAAGACTTCCTCATAAAATCTCTCAAGTTGGCTGTTGAAAATGAGTTCTACCTTGGTCATTGTTCAGAAAAATGGGTTCTGAACAGCAACAAAAAATTGATTTAAGGAATTCTTACAGGTTTAATGTACTTTAGTAGCATTGGAAGCTAAATGTACCAATCCCAAATCACTGCTAAAGATGTTTGACTGATACCTAGAAGAGTTGTTAAAACACTAATGTCTTAGCAAAGATCTACTGGACATATTCACATGCTACTCCTCCTGTGAGGCAGAGTGGGACTCTTGTTTCTTTGAGATGAACAAGCTGAGGGTGGATTTCTTCCTCCTGGCTGTGGGGGAGCATTTCATACCTCTCACCATCTCCCCAGCTTCATTCACTCGGGGAAGTTTAGTCATGCCAGAGGCATGATTGACCAGAGCTTTAGGTAGGGGACTGGCTTTCTTCCATACCTGCCCCTCTACATTGTACAGGAAAACACTGTCCTTTTTCTGCATGTGCTGCAGCAACTCACCTCCTGCCAGGTAGAGCGTAGTGCCATGGGCTGTGATACTGAACTGGCAGCAGGTGAATGGGGACAGCATTAGCACTGTCCAGTGATTGCTTACAGGACAATAGTACTCCATCTCCTTGACGTGAATCCATTCCTCCACCTGCAGAGAACCAGACCAACACTCACCCATCATATCACGCCTCAAGTGGCATCACTGTCACATCAGGCTTGCTTGGTTCATGATGAAGGAAACTAGTGTCTCAACATCTGTTTGAACACTGTGGGGCTCAGGATGCCAGATTTTTGATTCATGTTTAGCAATCAGAGCCTCAAAAGAAACTAAATAAAATGCCAGAATGGCACACCTTGGAAGGAGCTTTCTTCTTGGGAAATAAGAGGATTGAGCTGAGCAAGGTACCACAGGGACCTACTAAACCTGGCATAGTCCAAGCCCTACCTACTATCTGAGTTTTTAACCCATTACAAAAGAATTCATCTAAACAGGGCAATAGGGCATTGAATTGGGGGCAACAACCAAGTTTGTGTCATCTGGAGGAATTTGTCAGCCTTGTTGTGCAGTTTCTTGTTATAGACTCATTCCTTCCAAGAAAACCATACCCATCATGGCAAAATGGAGCCAGGCCCTGCCCCTGAGCTTTTACCCTCAGATATGGGAATTGCCAAGTGATCTCTGAAAACTCAGTTTCTTGGCTTTGGGGAATCAGGTTCTTCTAGAGTAACCCTTCCAGTCCCTGTTAGCCCTCTTCCCAGAGGGCTGGACATTGCTTTCCCTCCTTTCAGAGATGGGAAATCCAGGTTTGAAGAGACTTCCTTTGCATTCCAGGACTTGAGCTCATCTTTCCTAAAATTAGGCTAATGCCATCATTCCTCTTTGCATTTGCCAGTGTTTCTCCCCGCTCTCAGCTCATACAAGGACAATCAGGGGGTTAGTGTATTTGGGGCAGAAATTTGACCTGTTTTACACTTGGATTTTGCTGTGTTAGTGGCTGTGCCTCCACTGTATGTGTTCTCTATTTAAAAGAAATGCACTCTGGCAAATAGAGAGTGACACCAGGATAGGCTCTGCTGCATGTGACTGTAATGGCAGAAATGTTTCCATAAGCTTATTGTCCTGACTTGCAACTGAGCCGGTCCACTAAGGACCAAAAATAACAGAGTTACTGGTCAACCTGTTGGAACAAAACAGGGCCTAGCAATATGGAGAGCCTATTTTGGATCATATTGGGGATTATAAGAGCAAATTAACTTACTCCTCTTAGTGTCTTTCCTCCAATGCAAAAGATCTTGTCCCTGAGTCTGACCATGCCGTGATTGCAGCAGATGAAAGTCAAGGTGCTGTTGCTGATCCAGCAGCGGAGGCGAGGCGGGTGGCTGTAAGTGTCTCTTAAGGTTTTGCCCCCAGAGAACTCTCCTAGAAGGAAAGCATGTCTTGAAAATCTATCCATCATCCTCCCCAGCAAATCTTCAGCAAACATTAGCAGAGCTGATGTTTTTTTCTTTGAAATACCTAAGGAGCTCAGGTTTAAAATTTCACATCATTTAGTGTGAAATATAAAACCAGAGCTTCTTAGGTATTCTAAAGAGAAAAAAACCTAATACAAACCAGTTCCAACTCTTTTGTAAATAGTTTTCCACAAAATATTTTTGAATAAAACTTGTGGGGTATTTCAAGGGTAGCCAGGAACAGCTTTAATTAGGGAATTTGTTTCCAGCATGAGCAATCCAAATGGGGTTTTTTTCTTCTTTTGAAAGAAAAGTATTCAGAGCATTTTGAACTTTGGATGTCCGAGAGAAGGTCGGAACCAGTCCCCCAGTGCTGCTGGCACTCCAACAGGCACTGACTGACTTGTATAGTTCAGGGGTGCATTATAGAAAGCTCCTTGCAGAAGGAGGATGCTGATATGGGAAGGGTCAATGCCTCCAGCTGCCTGTCTATGGAATTCAAGCTGACAGCCTGTTGAATTCCAGCCTGCTGAATCTTTGCTAACAGGAAGATGCTATTCCAGGTTGGCCATAAGCCCCAGCTCACCTGGGCAGAGACACTTTTGTCTGCATGGAGCTTGTCTTTAAATCCTGCTGTAATGCTCTTAATTGCCCCATGCTTGGACAGGGCTGTGACCAATTCAAATTTGCCCACTAGTTAGTCCACAAGTTCCAAAGGAAAGGAATGCTGGTGGGTAGGTAAGATCTCACAGCCCAGGGGTATAGTGTTACCCAGCCTAGATCATATGGGATGTTTGAGGCTCTGTGAGGAAGTTTTGTCTTTGCTCTCTGGTACAAATTGCGACCATCAGAAGTGAAATGAGCTGCCTGTGGCACTATGGGCCAGCTGGGTCAAAGCAGGGACTTGAACCTGAGTCCCAGCCATTCCCCCAGCTCTTCCATTATCCTTCTGCACTGCTGGGGTACAAGTTTGCATGTGATGTCCCTGCCCCTGGGGCTGCAGCATACAGGCCATCAGAGAGATGTGCCCTTTGTTGAAACTGTGCATTTGAAGTTAATTTGACTAAAATCACTACAGGGATTCTCAGCTGGCCATAAGTGGTTTAGCAAGCAGGGAGCTACAGCAATTGCAGGCTGGCCCAGGACTTTTAACTGCAGAGGCGCAACACAGTGCTCTTCCTAGGAGTAACCAGAGGCTATTTTTCAAGTCCAAATTAGAAGCCACAAAAGCTAAAGATTCTACAGTAATTTTCTGAAGTGTTTACCCCAAGCTGTTGTACTTGACCATCTCCCAAAAAGCCCTGTAAGAACTGAGGATCCTGTGTAGGGCAAGAGCTGTACAGGCTCTGTAAGAGGTTAAGAGCCTGCATTTTGCCTCTTTTAGTACAAGTGAACAAAGCAGCACAGTAGGGTTGGTCCCAAATCTTCCATTCAGATTCATAGCAGGGTTTAGTCCCATCCCCAACACTGACAGTCTGCTCCTGGTTTACCTTCTCAGACAGCAAAGCTTTGTGATTCAGGATTTCAAGACAGATGGGGTCACTTTTAATGTCTTGGAAAGAAAAGAATTCCTGCCGCAGGAGGGCAGTGAGGCTGTGCTGACACAGCAGGAAAGGGACACTGGAGCTGTATTACTGGTGTGGGCGCAGGCTTAGACTCTGACATTAAGATGGTAGCAAAAATCAATGCAACTGTATGAAAATATGCTGCTATCACTGCGATATAGAGGATTCCCTTGTCAGTTGTGCCAGCGTGATCAGCAATAGGCGTGGGGAGAGGAGCTGTGCACTCCCACTTGTTATCAGAGGGCTGGTACCATTCCACAGTATGGGAGAGAGTCCCCAGCAGTGTCACTCCACCCACAGCGAAGATGCAGTCAGACAGCACATCCATGTGGAAGCATGTCCGTCGCTCCAGCGTGCTGGCAACCTGGAGCCAGGACATGTTGCAGGGATCAAATCAGAAAACCTAGGATCACAGCAGATGATGGTTAGCAGAAGGCAGGTGGCTGGCTTACGTCTTGTGTGGCTTCAAGAACTGCTAAATTTTCCCTGGACTGAGGAGGGTTTTGTATTCAGACCTGGACAGGCTCCAGGCACATCCAGTGCCAGCCAGCTGGTGGAGCAGCTCCTTCTCAGTGAAGCTGAAGGCTCAGTTATGGCCTTCCTGCAGGTCTGCAGGGGTCTGGGAGCAGGTTGTGGTCTCAGCTTGCAGCAAGCAGGAGGTGAAACACATAGGCTTACTGAAATACCTGTTTGCTGTTCTCAACTTCACCTATTCCAACAAGCTCAACCTCTCACTACAGAATATTGAGGAGACCTTCAAAGCTGCAGAAACCCTTCTGGTGTGGGAGGTGATCAGGCTATGCTTTTGCTTTCTGGAGGGGTGCTTGAACTGCGAGAACTGCCTGGATGTTCTAAATATCCCCAAGAAACTTGGACCAGATGAGCTGGGACAGAAAGCCATGTGCTACGTGGGGCAGCATTACAGATACTGGCTGATCCTCAGTGCTAGAGAACAGCAAACAGCAGCTGGCATGTGACAGCTAAGAACCGTTTGAGTGAGATTTCAACAAGCACCTTTTTGCATCTCTGTTGTTGTATGAGTGTGTAGTAAAGAGCAGGTGAGCTCTGCCTGCTGCTCTCACCCAGGAGAAGGCAGGAGTGCTTCCTATCCCCTCATCCCTGCTGGCATTACCCCAGGGCACAGACCTCTGCTAAGGCTTGTTCAGCAGTAAATACCTCCCCGAGCTTGTTCTGGTTAGGAAGCCCTGGTTGCTGAGCCAGGGCAGTATCTGCAGAGCCACAGTGAACGCTGGCCTGGGCTGTACCTGGCAGTCAGTGCCGCAGCCCGTGTCCTCCAGCATCCTCCATTCCACTACTGCTGAGCTGCCTCTGGCCTCGGGGCCCTGGAAGGGAGCTGCTGTGGCAGCGGAACTCTTGGAACTCAGTACAATGCTGAAATAAGCCCCCTGGAGCATGAGGAAGAAAAACATGCTGGTTTTTCTAGCAAGCTTCCTGAAGCCATCTAGGAAAACAAAATCCTGCACAAGTCTTTTGACTCTCCAGACAGAAGGGGAAGGTCCTGGGAGCTAAAGCATATTTGCCTTTCAAGGGCAAAACCAAGGGAGGAGGAGTTCTCCAGTGAAGTGGGAGGCTGTACCTGTGCCTCCCCAGCACCAATCCCATGGCAGCACCAGTGGGGACAAGGGCAGCATTCTTGGGGCTGCTCGACTGACTGATGTGGACCTGGCCAAACCTGCACTGTGAAGTTGGGTACAGGTTAGGATGACAGTTTACAGCAGGAGCAAGGTGAGACCAGGGCAGGGCCTTACTGCTTCCCAGACAGTTTGGAATCTGTATTCTCAAGGGCTTTCAGTACTGCACAGTGCACAGGGAAATATGTAGAGGTGGGAGATCTATGGTGGGCAAGAGGAATGACACCCTCCCCTCCTCACCCAGCCATTTTTCCAAGGGGCTAAAGGTTTCTTGTGTCTCACCTCATTTGATGGCTGCTTTCCCGTGGGATCAAATTTGCACTGTCCCCTGATGACAAAGAGGAAGTCGTTGATGATGGCAACACAGTGGTTTTACACTGGCACACAGAGGTCCCCAACATTGTGCCAGGTGCTGCAGCCCACATCTCCTTGCACACACGGTTGTTGGCGGCTCTGCCACCAGTGACCAGCAGCACAGTGGAGCTGGAGCGGAGACTCGTACTCTGCATCTGCAGGATGGGCTGAGCATATAGCTGTGAGTGGTAATCCAGAGCCTCTTGCAGGTACCTGTGACAGCTACCTGAGTCCAGCCTCATAAGAGGCATTCCCTCGACATATCTCTGCAGGTCCCATAAAGGAATGAGAGGGAATCTTATGCACTTGAAAATTTCTGCTACATCTTTCAGCTGTGCATGGTCCTGCTGCAGCCAGCTCACTGCAGCTCTGAACAGTTCCAGCTCAGTGCATCCCTTGGTGTTGGTCCTGTCCAAAATTTCACAAAGGGTTCCTTGGTCCAGGTCTTTCCAGCACTGAGGATCAGCCAGTATCTGTAATGCTGCCCCACGTAGCACATGGCTTTCTGTCCCAGCTCATCTGGTCCAAGTTTCTTGGGGATATTTAGAACATCCAGGCAGTTCTCGCAGTTCAAGCACCCCTCCAGAAAGCAAAAGCATAGCTTGATCACCTCCCACACCAGAAGGGTTTCTGCAGCTTTGAAGGTCTCCTCAATATTCTGTAGTGAGAGGTTGAGCTTGTTGGAATAGGTGAAGTTGAGAACATTCCTCAGCCCAGCAGCACTGACGGCCTTCAGCTGGATGTTGCCGTCTGAGCTCCCTGCTCCCATGGCCTTTCCAACAAACGGGATCTTGCAGTAATTGCTTGCTGAAGCCAAAATTATCTTGTGGGTTGGAAAGCAAACCCCTTCTGCCTCCAGAGGCACGTCACACAGCACGCTCTGTGAGCGAAGGCTGCTGAGCCCTTCCGGGAGTTTTGGCACGTAGGTGTCAGACATGAGCCTTGCCATGCTGGCCTGTGAGCCAAGCAGCACCACTCTGGGTGGCACATAGCCCTGGAGCAGCCCCTCAGTGCGTCTCCTAGGCAGCCTTCTGCGCTTCAATCAGTGGTTCCATGCTGCGAGGGGGCTGAGGCTGTGCTGCCCACCCTGCAGATCCACCTAGAAAGCAGCAGCTGCAGCAGTTTCCTTCTCAGCAGCCCATGCCTGGGGCCTTGCAGCACAAACCATTGGATGTCGTGCAGAGCTGCCTGGGGCTGTTTGCAAGTGGAGCTGGTGGTGCTGATTAGCGCACAAATCCACAGTGTTTGTGGGGTTTGCTGTTACACTGGCAGCAGCAGATGGCCACCAGCTTAGCTGCAGTCCTCCTCCTCCTATCTGGTAACTGCCCATCCACACAGAAAGCAGTTCATTCCTGGGCAGCTCCTGGCTATGCTTCCCTGGCCGCCTGCTCAGCTATTCTTTCATCTGGGCAAGCCTGCACATGCCATGCTTCCCTTTGTGAACAACAGTCAAGCAAAATCCCCTCTGCGATGTGCCACCCTTGGCCCTCTGACTAAATTTGATCAATTCAGGCACAGCTCCTTTCAGGGCAAGGTTGGGAAGGTCTCAGTGGTTGTGTCCTGTTCAATTTGAAGCATTCAACCAGCATCCTGTGCACAGCCTGCTCCTGGGGGTTTGGGCTGTTCCAAGGACTAGTGAGCGACTCACTGGCTTTTGGCAAAAGGAGAGACAGACGAGAGCACCTGGGAGTCCCTTCCTCTCTGTGAATATGACAGAAACAAAGTGCGTCCTGCAGCCAGACCTTGGCTTGGTCTTGGCCGTGAGGTTGGGCAGTTGGGCTTTTGTGCTGTGTCCCTACCTGGCAGGGGTGTTTTACAACAGGCTTTGTGCTATGTTCCCACCTGGCAGGGGTGTTTTACAACTCTTCCGGCTTGGCACCATGTTACGACATATACCAGCTGTACCGGTCCTGTGCTGACCCCACGGGCTGTGGCATCGGCTTGGATGCGGAGGCTTGGGACTACCAGGTAAGGGGTTAGAGACACCAACAACTTTCAGCTGCTGGCCTGGTTATCCCCCCACCCCATGACAGCTTTTGTGCTTCTCTTAGGTTTGCACCGAGATCAACTTAACTTTCAACAGCAACAATGTGACAGACATGTTCCCCGAGATGCCCTTCACAGAGGCCATGCGGGAGCAGTACTGTTGGAACAAGTGGCACGTGAGGCCACGAGCACACTGGTTGCAGACAAACTTTTGGGGAGGAGGTGAATTGTGCTGACTGCTCATTCCTTTGTGTTTCCCTGTAGCTGTCTGCCTGTCGCCCTCTGCCCAGCTAAGCCCCATGAGGACAGGCACAGCGCACTAATGGGTCCTGGCAGAAAGTCACAGCCTTGTGCTGACTTGAGCCAAACAGAGGTTTCCCTATTCCCTTAGGACAGAAGTGGAAAACATAAGAACTGCCAAGAATTTGTTCTGTTCTCCAGTGTTTTCTGTTCTTGGCCATGTTTGCTGCAGTAGCCAAATACATTTGGATAACTGCACAGGAAGGAGACCTCTCAATTATTCTCTCTCTGGATTTCAGACCTGAGAAGTGCAAGCAACATCATTTTTTCAAATGGAGACTTGGACCCGTGGGCTGGAGGTGGGGTAAGCATGTGCACTCGTGCACCCTGAGCACAGAGCAGCCTTTGCAGGTAACACACTACCCCCTCTTCTTTTCAGAGCAACGCTGGCGATCCAGTTTTAGCCCATTTGAGTTTCTGCGAGCAGCTGTTTTATGCTGAGCCACTGAGGAGCCTCAGGACTCTAACGATGGACACAGAGTAGTGTCCATCAGCCAGGAACACTGATGGAACAAACGTGGGTTCAGTAGTGCAGACATAGCAGGACCTTCTTTACCCCACACCCAGGGTCTGAACCACAACCCGGTGTGTTTCTGTGTCCACATGTGGTCTCGGTGCTGCCGGCCAGGTGCTCCTGGCTCTCTCCAGTCCCAGCACACTTGGTGAGACCAAGCCAGGTGCTGTGAGCAGTGACTCAAACCAGGCATGTTTTGGCTTAGATTCAGCAAAACTTCAGAGTGCTGGCAGGGCTCAAGTTTAAAATTTAAAACCAGAAGTGACCCAGAACTGGATTTTGAGCTAGTTGAGCTCCTGATTTAATGCAGAAGTTCTTTGTTCTAGGCTGGCTTGGAATCCCAGCTGCAAGAACAACAGGCTGCTTAGGGTGTGTGGGCCCAAAGGAGACTTATTTCACTCTGCCAGGGCTGTAATCAGCTGACAGTTCCCACTTTGGGGGCAGCCTTCCCTTCATTTGGGACAGGTGATCTGGCTCATTAGGACTGTTAGCTGTGTGCACGATACCAGCCATGCTTTTTCCTTAGTCTTGCCCAGATCATGTTCCAGTTTTCAGAACTGATGTCCAGTTCTTCCCAGTAACTTGGTGAGAGCTGACCTCTGCTCTTTCTCCTTCCAGATAAACAGTAGCCTCAGCCCTTCACTGATTGCACTGACCGTTAAAGGAGGTGCCCATCACCTTGATCTCCGGTAAGTACTAAATTCTCCTTTGGCTGACAGAATTCTGATGCCCCAGCTGTTTGATCTCAGCAAGCCACAGCCCAAAGAACGAAGAGATACTTTGGAACCACAAAATCATGAGAGTTGTTGAGGTTGGAAAAGACCTCTAAGATCATCAAGTCCAACTATCAACCCAACACCACCACCATGTTCTCTACTAAACCATGTCGTCAACTGCCACATCCAAGTTTTTTTGAACACTTCCAGGGATGGTGACTTAACACTTCCCTGGGCAGCCTGTTCCAATGCCTTACAACCTTTTCTATGAAAAAAAATTCCCTAATATCCAATCTAAAGATCTGCTGTTTCAACTTGAGGCCGTTTCCTCTTGCCCTGTCACTTGATCCCTGGGAGAAGAGCCTGAACACCCCCCTGGCTCCACCCTCCTATCAGGGAGTTGCAGAGAGTGAGAAGGTCCCCCTTGAGCCTTCTTTTTCCAGGCTGAGCCCCCCAGCTTCCTCAGCTGCATCTCATCAGACTTGTGCTTCAGACGCTTCCCCAGCTCCATTGGCCTTCTCTGGAAACACTCCAGCTCCTCAATGTCTTTCTTGTTATGAGGGGCCCAAAACTGACCTCAGGATTTGAAGTGTGGCCTCACCAGTGCCCAGCACTGGAGAAGTACTTACAGAGGACTGGATACCAGGCTGTTGGCAGCCCAATGTGGAAGAGCAATCTTCCCCAGCACAGGGCTCTTCCAACCCTCCAGGGATGCTGGGCTGTGCAGAACTTGGCACTCGGCTCACCTACTGTCACTAGATCAGGTTCTTGCACAGGGATTGGCACAAGTGTGTGACACCCTGCAGCAATCAGTCATGTGAAGTCATCTGGTGCCTCCTGGCATTAGCCATCAGCCTTCGGGCCTGGAGCAGAGTGGGAAGCAGCCAGTGATGCAAGGGCAAGCTCAGGGCTCCTGCCCATATTTAGGCTGCTGCTTAAATGTGAAACACAAACCAGTCAGTAACTGTCCTTCAGTTTCCAGGCTCTGTCTGTGCAGGAGGCAAAGAGCTACTGCCCAATGACTGATGCTGCTCTGCTCTCTCTAGGGGACGCAACCCAGCTGACCCGCCATCGGTCACAGAAGTGCGCAGGCTGGAAGCCAAGATCATTGACGGCTGGGTGAAATCTGCGGGCAAGGAGTGGGCATGGGAGCAGCACGTGGGAGCTGCAGCGGGCAGCCAGCTGTGAGCCCTCCATCCCCACAGCCCCCAGGCAGTGCAGGCTCTGAGCCCCTCCATCCCCACAGTCCCCTGGGTGGTGCAGCTGCTCCAGGACACAGCAGCCTGCTGAGCTGGGTCCAGGCTGGGTGGGACACTGTTCTCTCCTCTGCCATGATGGTGGAATTTCCCCTTTCCAAAGTGTCCCACCTGCACCTCATTGAGCATCAAAAGAAAAGCAAAAGGCCAAATCACTGACTTGCAACCAAAACCACACTGTTTGGAGTCCATGCTTGCCTGCTTGGAATGAGCTGTTACAAGGGGTAGGAATAAGAAAAGCTTGCCTGGAAGGCCCAAGAACTATCACAGCTCTAAACAAGATGATTGCATGAGGCACCTTAAGCTTGAAGCTAAATTATTTTTAGAGAAAAAGTATTAGAAGGCTAATGGAAAAGCAGAGGTATGGTCATGACTGACACAGGGGGCTCCACTGGTGACCAGTTATGTAAAACAGACTGTCAGCCTCAGCCAGGGCTATGGGTTTGGGGTATTTTGGTTTTAACTTGCCCAGGAGATTCCAGTTGCTGAGATGAAGACTTACACAAAGTAATCCTGGTGTGCAATGCTGCCACTCAAGGGCTGTGTATTAGTGACCAGTAAAGCACACTTCCACTGAGACATTTTCAGAGCTTTTTAAAACAAATTACAAGTTTATTAAAGTGTGTGATATCAAAGTTTATTAAACTGTGTGATATAATTCCATGGCTTGGAATATATAACCGAATGTATAACCGAAGAAGATAAAAAGGGTTCCTTCTCACCTTCCCAGGTGGAATAATGCAGTAACTCATCTTTGCACAGAAACATGGATTCTTGCCTACTGGAATGACTATGCACCAATAATTACTAGCATAATTGTAAATGGATCAACTGAGGCAGCCAGTTGATTACTAGGGTTTAATATTTTTGCAGTGATTTTATTACTTTAGTGGAGAGGCTTCCTGGGTCCCCACAGGTTTCCATTGCTTGTGCAGCACAGTCACAGCAGTGCCTCAGCTCTCTGACACTGCCCAAACAGGCTTTGTGTCAGTGTTTGCACTGCTGGGCCCTCCCTGGTCACAGGAGGGCTGTTTCCCAGAGCCACTGCTGGTATTTCACAATGTTCAGGTGCTGACAAAGGACCCACATACCTCTGCCCTGTTCTTAAGAACAAAAGGCCAAAGCTTGTACCCCACCCCCTCAGAAATGCTGGAGAGAGCAGGAACAGATGGATCCATTCCTTTGTCAACTACTTCAGATATGTGTAAATGAAGGACAACGTGGAAGACCCGATTAGTCAACTCCAGTCCCCAAGAAAGCTGCTGTAAGCCTGCCAGTGGCACTACATCTTCAGAAAGACCCAAATCCTCTGTTCATGCAGATGAAAGCCTCCACTGGCCCTGCTCAGAGCTGCCACCATCCCTTCTGCTCCTGCTCAAGTTAGGCTTTGTGTTCGTTGCTCCAGCTGTGGCTTGTACAAGGCTGCCACACCCAGCCTTACTGAGGTGCTGGACTCATGTTCATCCTCCATGCTCAGAGCCCTCAATGTTCTGGAATTCAGATTTGCTGTATCCAGGCATTATTCAGGATTAGCACCACAATAATAAAAAAAAAAAGCAGAGAGCAAGGATTGCATCTTGCTTGTATTCCCTTTCTAACAGCACCCTTAAGTCCCACAAGCAGGCACCCAGTGACACCAGCCCAGCAGTGCATGAACACAGCCAGGCTCAGGGAGAGTCTTTTTGGGAAATCAATGCAAGTCACCCTTGCAGTCAGGGTTGGGTTTGGGCTTTGGAGGGAAAGGAGGCCCAGGTGTCTGCTGACCTTCCAGAAGGGCAAGAGTTCTTTAATCCCCTTATACTGGACTACACTGAGCTCCTATTTTCCTCTTACAGATAGTTCTTGCCCCAAAGGAATCCACATAGCGTGAGGAACACCCACTGACTGATATGGATGGATGAATAAAAGGCTTTCAGACACCATGGCAAAGAGATAAACATAATACATATGGACTTTCAGTACAGATGAGCAGTGCTAAAAAAGAAACCATGGCAGAAGTCTGAAGCCAGTGCCACCAACATCCATAATGTGTTGAAGCCTTGGGCAAGCAAGCGTGGGATGTAAGTGGAAAACCCTGGTTGTGTGGTGCTGTCTGAGCTGAAGGGAAGAACCACAGCCACACAGCAGCAGTCACTGCTCATGAGCATCATGGGAACACTGCTCCTGGCTCAACTTCAGGGCCACAAAAGGAAAATGGGGTGCCAGCAGGAGTGACCCAGACCAGACCATGACTGCAGCCCCTCCCCTATGCTCAACAACCCAGTGGGGTTGTTGAACAAAGGCTCGTTTGTTCCATCGTCACATACCAACGTGGCAAGTGGGGGCAATGTGAGAACATTACACAGAACAGGAACTCAGATTTCAGTGGAAGCCTCCAGACTTGGACAGCAATCTCCAGCAATATTATAGACGGAAAAACCCCAAGCCCTTCTTACCATATCCAAAGTCAGAAAAATCTTAAATTTTCTGTTGAAGCAACAAGTTTCATGAAGCTACCCTGTCCTGTCCGTTTTACTGGTCTTGTTAAATATACTGAGTGTGGCACTGGAAATCAGGAGCTGACTTCCCTGCAGGGCTATTTCTAGGAGCGCACAGCTGAAGGGAAGTCCTAAAGTGCAGGAGAAATTCACAAAACTGTAAATGTGTTACTGCAAAAACGTTTCCTGTTCTCATCCCTCATCACTGCCAACATCACACTGGTATGGAACTGGAAACAAGGTGTACTCTTTGTCTAGTATTTGGAGGAGTAAATACAGGTGTACCTGAACTTGGCGAAATGCGAAAATCCTGTTACTGGAAAGTCCTGTGAAACACGAGGGGGCCTCTCAGCCAACACCAGGGACCTGGCAAAACTGCCAGTTTCTATGACCTGTAATGAGAATTCAGCTTTCAGAAGTTCAGGGATTAGATGCTAGCTGTGCCCCATCCATCTGCTGAATTTTCTTTGAGCAAACAGGTCTGTATTTTTTTCCTAAGCTGTGGCTCAAAGCCCCAAGTTTGAGACTCCCAAGTCCTACAGCCATGCAGCTCTCTGTGGCTCTGCCGGTGCCCGGCTCTGTTCCTCAGTGAAAGCCCAAGGGAACAGTAGTGGGGCAGTGGGGCCAAGGGTTGTTTTAGTTTAATTAGGCGGGCACTCAAGCTCTTGGAGAGAAACCACTGCAGCTCTTTGTGCAGAAGGACAGAATCCCGGCTCAGTGGTGGCCTTTCCACAACATTCCACTTCAGCCAGGAGCATCCCAGTACACTGAAACATCAGAGCGGGTTACGGACCAGGAAGTTCAGGCTTTGGAACAAGGAACCACAGAGTGCTCAAAGGGAAACTTTTGATTTTCTGTTGTGCTGGGGGAGCACATCGTGGAATAGAGATGAGCTGTGGAGCTCAGAGACTGACCTGACACAACAGTTGGTTAAGAAAGTAAAAATAAATAAGCAATTAAAATGACCTTTGCAAGAGAACAGGAAGAACAGATGAGCTTTGTTCAGATTCTTTAGTTTGTGCCATTTCGCATGTGATACAGGGGTGTGAAACATGCATTTGTTCTCAAGGGAAGCGAGAACTGAACAATCTGAACTTCAGGTTTAAAGGTTGAGGACAGTAAAGCCACATTTTGCAGAGATTCCATGTCCCAACAAGAACTAGGTAGAAATCAGATGGACCAACAGGCTCAGCTAAAAGATAAGATATGTTTGGGAAACTGATGATTTATTCTTCTCTCCCTTCCTTTAACTCATTAGGAAATGAATTATTACTCTCAAGCCAATCATAAGGCAAAAATAATATAATGCAGACTCCCGCAGTCCCATTCGTAGAATCGATTACATTAAGACTAATGTAAGACTTCAAGAACAGAATATTTTTGGTAAGCATTTCTGTGTATTCCATTTCCTAAGAAATGTCTCTGTTGCCTCAATCAGGCAGCTGTATGGGTGAAACACCAAACCCCAGAAGTTTCACAATCCATAGCACAGTTATAATTAAGGGTTCAGTACTAGCTTCAGTCAAAGGCACAAGGCCAAAGCAACACAAGTCACCAGGACCTGCGTAGTGTCACTGAATTTATCTTTTTTTTCTTTATTCTCCAATTTTAAGATTAGCTTTTAGCGAAAGCTCAGCTGCTTAGCAGCAGAGACCTGCTCCACAAACAAAAACACTGAAGGTGTTACCTCCCACATTTCAACAGCACCTTCCTCATTTGCTGTTGTGTCAAAGAAAACAAAAGTATTGGCAACCAATCAGTTGTGCAGCCAAAGGCCACAGTGACTGGATTCCACTGCACATGTATGTGAGAAGCTCATTGCAGGGGTTACTGCTGGGAAATGAGTGGGAGGAACATTAGCACTCTGCACTGACCTGTTCTGTCCTGCCACTCCCAGGATACCTTTGATGATACAAAAGGTGCATTAAATAATTTGTAAGAGTTCTTAATTTCCATAACCCATCATTAGTACATGGAATGATAAATATTCTCTAAAAGACTTAAATAGTGGTCCCAAGGGTAACTTGTAACTCCAGCAAACAAAATGGATCAGCATAAAACAAAGACGTATCCTACTTTACAAATCGAAGGTTTTAATTACTATAAAATACACATACCTCCCTCAGCCATTCCAGTCAGACTCAATCAGTTCTGTCAGTGGCCCTGGTGTTAGTGGGGACTGGACCTCCCTGCTGCCACCACATACCTGTTTGTGCCCATCACACCCACTGCCACAGGGGAAAGGGCATTTCAGTGAGAACAACCTCTTCCAGAAATATGAACAAGCACATTTCTGAGATCTTATCTGTGAATACAGGACTGTCCAAGTAGCTACAAATCCAAAAGGACAAGCACTAAAGAAAGCTCATTTCCAAATTCATGGTTTAAAATCTATTGCACATATAAAAATGAAAGATTCCAGGGCTCCAATAAGATTCTTAAAAAACCTGGGTCTGCTTTGTCTTCAAGCAACTGAAATGGATTTCTCTAATTCTACTGGGACCTGAAATTGCTGTAATACTTTCAGACTGTCTGCTTTTAACACTACTATCGAAAATACTTCTAACCAATGCATTACTAAGGAAAAAAAAACCTGAAAATTTCTCCACAGTCCAAGAAATTATGAATAACATAAAATGTGCTGTACAGTTGTAAGCTTGAGTCAACAAGACTCACCTCATGACGTGATATCTGGACAGGAAGGGACGGAAGGAGGCTGATAATTAATGTGCTCACAAGCTTTCCCAGTACCCAACCTCAGAAAGCAGCTTTCAGTCAGAATACCTGAGTCTAACTGATGCAAATAATACATAAAATGCACGTGTAGTTTCACTTGTATTTCACATTATCTCCTGCATTCCTGCAGATAAGTTAAAAAACTGCAATACCTCTAAAAAATTATATACCACTTTGAGCCAAACCAGCAGCAAATTCCCTTTCACCATTCATTTCAGCCTCAGCTTGAACAGACTGTTCAAAGTGCTCTACAAAAACTAAGACCCTATACAATGGATGCTCTGCTGCTGCTTCCTTCTGCTAAGGTGATGCAGCACAGCTTGTGAGTTTGGAATGAGATCAGAGTATCAGCAGCAATACTGACAGCTTTGCTTCTACCTGGGACAGCACTACAGCTCTTTTGTTTATTCCACTTTGCACCTGAACCACTGTCACATTCTGACAAAGGAATGGCTCTGTAATCCAGTGTTTCAGTGAATCCAGAATAAACCAAAAAACTGTAGGCTTATTCTTGCTCTCCAGGAACAACCCTGTGCCCTAAGCTGACTCGCTGCATTCCCAATATATAATGAGCATTTAGTAAGACTGACATAAGTGAGTTCTGGGTCACCAGAGCCCCATGAATGTCGTGGTCCACACTGCAATTACTCTCTGAACCTTGTCATCAGTACTAGGGAAACCAGCTTCATATGGCACAGTTTGTTCATCCCAGAACCAGGGATTAGATTTAAGACTGACATGATTTCTTCAAACCAGAGATGCTTTCCCCAAGGTTTTGTTTGTTGTTTGAAGCCAAAAAAGGTGCAATATAGCATCTCTCCTCAAACCCTGAAAAGTAAAGTGACTTGGAGATAAAAATGCCACCACTGAAAGGTCCAGTGTTGCAGAGTCTATGCTGGCACCCAGATAGGGAGTGGATGAGCCTCCGTGTTAAAGATGTATTTGTCAAGGTTGATTAAGTCTATGTCATCTGAAAACAGCAGAAACATGTATTTGAGTGTTTCCCCAAGGAAGAAGCTCTCCATCTTATCCCGTGGCTCTGGATTACTGGGATTCTGGACGTTGTTAATGGAAGTATAACCACCTGTAGGAACCTGTGCCAAAAAAAAAAACAACAGAAATTTGTATCTTTACATAATATAAAATAAATTATTTTTTACTTCCTAACATCCAGATGCACTTGGAGAAGATAAGTGCTAGGAAACAGATCAGCATGTTTTTCATTTTGTACTTGGTTTTCCTTTACTTACAAAGCTTCAGTTATGAAAAACACCAACTCATTGCATTTTAAAAGAAACCACAAAGATAAAATGAAGCATTTATACTTAAGTTAAAGAGGTATCACAAGGAACATCCCCTTGAAGTTTCTGGACAAACATACAGAAAGGAACTAGCGATTTCTAGGTTAGAGCTGGCCCAAGCCCCACACCCATTTCTTCTAAGAACAGACCATGGACATTTGATGACCACTGGCATCTAGGCCACACTTTCACAGCATATCAGTGATATCTCAACCAGCACTGTAGTCAGAATGAATACAAAACCCCTCTATCAAACCATTAGTGCCATTTTGTGCCCATTTTTTTCTTTGGCAACTTTAATCAGAGCATTCATTCAATCCAGCCAGGTCCTTCTCAACTTCTGAATTCTAAAAGCAACCACAGTAGAGATTCAAACAGCTTCCAAGATGTAGAGACACTCTGGCAGTCTTGCCTACGGCTTCTACATTCCACTTTTTAATCAATGCAATGCAAGTTCTTTCCCTATATGGACTAAGTAGTGTATCTCAAACTGTAAGAAAACAAATTTTTCTGTATATTCTTACAAATTTCCCCACAGGTATCTGATGAATCTTGAAACACAGTAAGTTTCCAAAGTTGGTGTTAGAAAGCAAGCGAGCAAATAAAGTCCTGACAGAACAAGGTCACGTGGCCTTACCCGTGTGTATTTATTGAAGTTCTGCAAGATTTCCCAGCCCCAGTCTTGATATTTCTTATCACCAGTGAATCTGTACATATAAAAAAGGCTTTCCACAGTTTCTGGTCGCAGTAAGTTGTGCCTGTCTGCGGGCTGCAAGAGAAAAAAAAGGCAAGAGTACTTCAGACAGGGAATTTCCTCAAGGACACATGCAGGGAAAAAGATAATGATTCCCATCTCCATCTATTTCTAAGAGTTTGCTATGCGTAACTCAGCTTCTAAATACACTATCAGGGTAATTAAAACCAAAGCCTAGGGTACAGCTAGAAGGCAAGGCAGCAAAGGAATTAACTGCTCCACAACAGACCCCATCACCAGTATCTGGCCAGGAGTTCAACAGCAGAACAGAGCTACCGAGGAGTCATGGAATTGGAGTCCAGGCCAGCTATATCTGCTCACCTTGATTTCCACATCTTTGTGGCCCTTCTGCGCATGGAGGTTGAAATGTACGATCTCCGGGCTCAGGCCTGTCTCTACTTGAGCGTACATCTGGTAGCAGGTTTCTATAAGGGCTTCAGCCAACTTCATATGATCAGCATCCAGTCCATTGTGGGCTCCTAGTGCCAAAGTACCCGGCAAGAAGCAAACCAAGTGATCCTGCACGACAAGACAACTCTTACTGCAGAGAAGTTATGCATCAAACAGGTATTTGTGTGTGTGCGCGCGCGTGCATCTCTGTCTGTCTGGGTTTATTCTTTCTCTTCTTCAAAACACATTTCTGGTACCTACAACTTGAGGATAAGTTTTTAACAATCTAATGTAATGCAGCATGAGGCAAGCAGAGAAATCATTAATTTGGAAAACATCCCAGACTGTGTTTCTATGACAAGTTTCTGGAAAAAAGGTCTTAGGTCAGGGGGAAGGGGAGGAGAGTGTCTTTTGGTTTACCAGAACCATACAATACATTCCATATCAGCTCATCCAGGGGGTCAGCAGAACCACCTAAAGGTTTGGTTGTCCTCATTCTGGGGCTAGTCCACCACTGATATAAGACTGTAAGAACTGCAGATTGATGTCACATATGGGATTTAAAATGATTCTTAACATTCAGAATGAAAGTTCAGGTCTCATCATCCAAAAAGACAGTAAAACCATTCTGATGCCCCTGTATGGACCTTCAAAAGCTTTGTCCAGTCCTAAAGGAAAGCTGAGGGTTGCAAAGGTCAACATAAACATAAGAGCCAAACATTCCCCATTTTTCCAGCTGGCCAGGGTAAAAGACCTGTCCAGCCTTTCAACAAGTAATAATAAATTAAATACCAAAATTCTAACTTCCTGGAACAGAAGAAAGTGTACTGACACATGGAGATGCCTAAGCCAAATCTATCTGTCTCAATTCAATTCTGTCCCATCTTGGGATGGAGCAGCCCCCTCTACCCAGACTCTGGTGTCACTCACAGCAGGTTTGGAGAGCTTTTGGGAAATTCAGATCCATGCTGAAAACTAGATCTGAGGATCTAAAAAATATACATCAGGAAACCAAACAAGTAATAGGATTCATTAAAGCTCACTTCAGGTATTGAAAAAGATAAGGCTACACATACATTAGTAATACATCACTTACATTAGTAATACATCACTTGCCTCTAAGACAAGCCACACGCACGTACCATACCTGCACTTGCATGAGATTTTTAACACTCGCATGAGATCTTTAACTGCAAGATCTTAAAATGCATTTTAAAGAGTATGGATGCATATATTAAGAGCAGGGAGTTAAGATTAATCAATTTTCCCCACAGCAAACAGCATACTGTTTTACTCAAGAACCCTACAGTAGGAAAAGAAAAAAAAGTCATGAATGGACAGAATCCTCCAAAATTATCAGATTTTTTTTTAATCCCATAACACAATATTAGATCACCATCTTCTTTTGAAGGCAAATCTGAAAAGCCAGGTGTGCGAGTGTCCACATATATTTTTGAATTACGGAAAATGAATAATACATAAGATAGGCATTGCCTCAACAGCTTCAGACACTGGTTCATGACCAAAAAAAACAGAAGAAAAAAAGAGAAAGAAAATCAGAAAATTTAACTCCAGCACCACAATGTTCAATCTTAGAGGAAAATAAATGGGTTTACTAGAATAACTCAAAGACAAGGCCCCTGGTTTGCACATGCAGTTAGTATGTACAAAGCAGTTACTGCCATCACACTGGAGAGACAGATGTCTATGTATATATAGTCTGGAGTTTTGGTTTTTTGTTGGTTTAGGGTGGTTGTTTTTTCCTTTAGAGAGGGAAAAGCTTTGCATTTGCCTGGTCGTGTGTTGGGTTTTATTTAAATTTTGTCATGGCTTTTCTGTTTTCTTTTGTTGTTTTTTTTTAATGCAATTGTATTTCTTACCATCTTGGCACTGAAATGGCCATGAGCAAGCTCTCCTACAAAAGTAAGCTTCTTGGGGGCTGATCTCTGAAGAAGATGCTTTTTCACCCCTTCTATGGCTCTCATATAGTCTTCCAATAGCCTGTGAATTAAAATCATTCCCAGATGGCTCACGTACACACAGTCAAAACGTATTTCATTATAGCTGATCACCACAATCCTTTAGGAGACTGTTATTTTGGTCTAAAGAATAATATTTAACTAAATGTGAAAACTGACAAAAAAACCTCAAAGTCACCATTAACTGGACGTTAATTGGTTGTTGCTACCATGTAGCAATACTTTAAAAAGTAAACCCTTATTTATGTATTAAAGAAAACATCCCCAACTGTTTCTAGGCAATAGCCAAAAATTATTTCAAAAATTCTTGGAAGTAAAGTAATTGAAATCACAGAAAATCTAGGCTGGGAAGGACCTCATGGAGGTCTCTACTTCATCACTCTGCTCTGAGGCAGATTCAGTTACATCAGGTTTCCTGAGGTTTTATCCAAGCAATTTTTTAGTACCTCCATCCAAAGATGCAGTAGTATCTCCATCCAAGATGGAGATTCAAGGACTTGGAGCAATCTTTTCCAATTGACCTCTCTCATTGTGAAACATTGTTTTGCAGTATTTAATTTGATTTTCCTTTGTTTCCAAGAACTTTCATGTGGAAAACAACCTGTTGATTAATTCCATTGCAAGGCTCACAAAATGCCATTGTGGTCCCAAAAACACTGATTCTCCATTTACAGTGAGGTAAAGCTTGGAAAAAGCAGTGAGAAAACTTTGTTTGTAGAAAGGCATTTGCTCTGATACACAGAAAAGCCTCTAAGAGGCATGTTGTCACTCTCTCTGCATTAAACCCCTCAAAATGAACAAGTCCAACATAATTAGCTCATAATGCAGACAAAAACTGCTGGATTTTTTGTCTTATTTTGGAGGAAACCTTCTTTTTCAACGTCTTTAATTCCTCTGCTCCTTGTACAGTTTCTCTTCCACTTTTGCAGTGCAGACAAAAGAAACATATGAGACTTAAAGAGGGACTTTTTACAAGGGCATGTAGTGATAGAGAAAGGGGTTTTAAATTGAAAGTAAGTAGGTTTACATTGGATATTAGGAAGAAATTCTTCCCTGTTGGGGTGGTGAGGCCCTGGCACAGGTTGCCCAGAGAAGCTGTGGCTGCCCCATCCCTGGGAGTGTTCAAGGCCAGGTTGGACGGGGCTTGGAGCAACCTGGGGTAGTGGAAGGTGTCCCTGCCCATAGAATGAGATGAGCTTTAAGGTCCCTTCAAACCCAAACCAGTCTGTGGTTCTGTAATTAAAGCAAAGATTTACACAAACATCAAACTTCAGTCTCCTTTTACCCTTCACTAACAAACCCAGAGCAAACACAGACATTGCTGGTGAAAGGAAATATCAGCAGTATTTCAGAAGTGTCTAATTATGCTCCATATTTACAGCAAAGACTTAATTTTCATCTCCTGCTGTCACACTCCTTACATCTGATGAGCTGAGGAAGAAAAGCTTTCTGTGGAGAAGGAGTTTTGAGACTAAGCCTAACTCTCCTACTGGTTTTACATGAAGTTACCACAGGTCCCTCTTGCTGCTTAGCTTGCTTTTAAAAACAGTGATATGTTCACTTGACTCTTGGGCACATATGTTATTTTTCTTTAAGCAGCAAACTCACTACAACAAAACAGCTCACCTAATTCTCACACCGATATGAGAAGTGGAAAGAACTTACTCGTTTTCTTTTTTCCCACCCTGAATCCACTGCTTGAGCAGATACTCATAGTAGCTGTCGGCTCTGGCTCCCAGAGTGTAGACCCCCAGGTGGGTGAACTGCCCGCTGTTGGTGTTGATGAACATAGGCACGAGGCCATCATTTTTCCCTGAGAGGGTGTGAACATGCTTCATCACCTCATCTACAGCTTTCTACAAGAAAGAAAATGGCAAACATAAATTACAGGTATAAATGATGCACAAAACCGTAGCTAGTAACTACAGGCCAGCAACAAATCTGTAACTTTTCTTACCTAAATTAGCATCAGGGACATAAAGTTCAGCTCGAGCAATATTTCAATACAGGATTTCAAACTTTTGGACTCCCAAAACATAATGTTCTGGGTACATTTAAGTACTCTGAAATAATTATAACTGTTTCCTTTCCTTCAAGGTAAGCCCACTCGAAAGCCAGTACTATGGGACAGGACTATGATCTGATTTACTCAGCTTTGCAAAGTAGAAGTCCAGCTAAAATAACAACTACATGAATCATGCAATAGCTAAAGCTTCCTTAAATAACTGCATTCTTCAAAACTGAGCTGTGGATACAGTTCAAAACAATAAAACACATCAGCAAACAAAAAGAAAAGTGGAAAATATTATTTTCTCTGAAATTACTCTTCCCTATACTGTGACCTGCTCTCAGACTCTTATCTAGTGAGTCATATTTTAGTTCCTTGGATGGCAACACTACAGTTTTGTTCTTTGCGTATAGATAATGGCATCAAGAAACCACACTCAGAATTTTTAATTTTTTTAACTAAAAGCTGTTTCTGAGGAAGAAAAATAATTATTCATCTCCACTACTACTTTTTGGTATTCAATAAAATAATCAGGACGTTTTGTTTATTTTTCTTCCCTCATCTAGAGTTTCACAACTTATTTATTGTAACTTAGAGACTCCAGAGACCATGAGTACTGATGAGAGTCAGTGGTGGAGCTGCAGAGAGGTGGAAAAAGAAAGAGACATCAACTTATTCTTCCATACCCGAAACTTCTCATCTCCAGTGAGACGAGAGAGCTCCCTAAACTCCAGCTGAATGCTGGTCACCTCTGCCACAGTGCTATCGGATGTCCAACGAGGAGGGTGTGCAGTGCCCCGGCCGATGTTGACATCAGAATACGGTATCTTGGAGGGGGTCTTGAATGCTGGCATAAGCCTGTTCCCAATGTCTTTCTAGAGAAAACCCATAAGCACAGGACAAAGCAACAAACAAAACAAAAAATAAATATACACTCTCACCCCATTAGATTTTCTTCACCAAGAAGACAGAAAAAGACAGAACAGCAGCTTAGTTTTAGATGGTCCAAGCAATTAAAGAATTAAAAGAGGTCATGAACTTATTCATAGTAATGAGCAGAGTTTCCACCTTGTCCCTAGCACTGCAGGCCTCATCTGAGGCTGCAATCCCTATTCCACATGATGCAAGTCTGCAGTCACTAACTGCATCTAGCTAATCTGAAGAGGTGGCTGACGCTGTTAAGACACACAGAGAGGGAATCAAAAGACAATTATTACCCTTTGCCAAGCATTTATTTCTTCCTTTGTTTCATGAACTTTATTACAGTCAGCCATTCATCAGCAGTGAGCAGGCATACAAGGATAAGTGATGAACACAGCGAGGTTCTGAGGTCATCCAAAGAGCAAAGAGAGGTGCAGGCTTAAAAGCTTAATGGTAAATCCCTTTCCCACCACTTTAAATATGAAATTCTTAAAAAACATTTAACTTTCTGAGAAATCTTCCCTCAACTTTGTCCAATACGGAATACATAACCCAGTTTCATTTGTAAGGCCTGTCACTCACAGCTTTTTCCAGGAAAAGGCTATCTCCAGAGAGGTGGTAGGTGCTCAGCAAGCCGCCCAGGATACGGATAGTGCTCTCAAATAGGTTCACATCCACATTTTTATCAAATACTAAATCATTTGCTACCCATTTTCTTGCTTCTTCAAATTCTGCAAAGTATAAAAGGTAGTTCATTTTATGAACTTCTGGAATGTTCAAACAATTAGAGATATGAGTATTCCATATATCCCAGACACTTATTTATATCTGTCTACAGAGGTGATCATTTTAGGTGGAAAACTAAAGCGAAGAGCTGGCTTAATTCTTATTCAGCACACATCACAGATGCATACAGAAGAAATATCCACCAAAACAGAAAGTTCTTAATAGTCCAAGAAAAGAAGGAATAGAGGAAGTCTTTATTTAAAAAATCCAGAAATTTAAGTCTTTCAAATCCATCCATTTGACTTGTCAGACAATTAGTTACACTTTCACAGAGCCTTCTGTTTTTAATTAAATCTTCAACCAAAGCTGTTATCTACCAAGACAACAGATAACATATTCAGTTAACAGCCATTAACACCTTTAGCCTAGCAATGTCCTGGGGAGCCTGCTTCCTGTCTCAGCACTTGATACACAAAATCCCAACAGGTTGCAATTTTTTTCTCTAGGAACAAAAATGGTTGTTTATCACACTACTAATTTAAAAAAAAGAACGTAAAAAGAAAGCCATTTTAGATTCATCAGCCAGCTTAGCAGCAGCAGCATCACTCAATGACTGCTTTGGCAGAGCGTCTATCTCCATGGTCCATGTGAGTCAGCTCCGCCTCCAATTGTGAGGGCTGGGCTATCTCGAACAATCTCACAGCCTCCAGAAATTCTTTCTTGTGAGAAGCAGCAGCACAACCAGTTTCCCAGAAATTGAAGGCATTTCACAGAAGATAAACTCTAAAGCAAAAGGATGCCTCTGTGCCCTCTGGTCTTGGATGCTGAGCAGATTAAGGACCACAGAAAATCTCCCAGACAGATGTTAGGGCTATTAGCAGCAGAACAGCAAAGGCACAGTCCTCTGCCACAGAAGCTTTTGCATTCATCGGCTAATAAAAAAGACTGGCAGCCTCAAAGAAAACTTTGATTTACATAGCATTTGTTATTCAGAAGATACCTCAGGAGCTTTCTAAGGCAATCAGCAGAACTGCTATAAAATATGAAGAATTCCTCACCAAGAACCCCTTTTCAGCACATCTAAATTACTAAAAATTTATTTTAAAAATTTTATTCAGTTCGCAATTAATATTTTAGGAAAAAAAAAGAGCAACACACTGACAACTTGATGAAACTTCAAGACAGCCTACTGAGGACTAGAGCTGCACACACATGACATATTAAACCAAACGAAAAATTCTATTTTATGCAAACTTCAAAGGTAGAAGAGAGAGAACCATGAAGGACTGAGTATTTATTGTCCCCTTACTAGCAGCTCTGTTCTCCCTATCTCATAGAAAAAGCTGCACGATTAATAAAAGTTTACAAAGGAGGCTATCTACCAAGGTTAAATAAATACAGTTCCAGAAATTTTTAAAAAACACTAAAAGGCATGCACCACCAAAAAAAAAAAAAGCCAAACACACAACAAAAAATTCCTCTAAAATACTGATTAGGCATTTAAGTTTTTTGCAACAGAATTGCAAAAATTTTGGCTTGGTTTTTAAAATCTGTTTTAAAGTTTTCTAACATGGTCACTTCCAGAATCTCTCTCAAAAATACAGGCAGAAGAGCAATTCAGGAAGAAGGTATTGAGTGCTCCCTTTCTCCACCCATGGATTCCTTACAGATATATCCACTGCATCTCTTGTTGTATATAACCATGGAATATTCTTTTTCTGGCTCAAAATTCTACTGCAAGAAAAACACTGTCCTTTAATATAGTTGGGTTTTTTAAAAAATATTTTATACATATTTATGTGTGTGTATGTATATATATATGTGTGTGTATATATATATTTTTTTACCCACATAGGAAAGCTAAACTTACTGGTCACACGTAAAAAATGTTCCCCTCAAAGACCTCTGAACATGCACTGCCTGGATATAATATAAGGAATTATTTTAGAGGGAAACAAACGGAGGAGGAAAAAAAGTTACCTTCTTTTAAGCCTAAAATCCACATGGTATCCAAGGCATCAATTAAGGTAAGCCCAAGTCCAAACCACTCACTGTAGGACTTGGACAAAGGCTTCAGCTCATCATGGCCCCAGGCAAAATCCTTGTACCCTCTCCAGGCATGGCGGAAGGCTTCGATCACAGCCAGCTGGCGCTCATTTATGGGCACTGCAAAGGAAAACAGCACCTTGCTCAGGACTTTTGCAGGGCATTATGCAGCTATACCAAGCACCATTTTGCTGCATTCTACCCAAAATAAACTTTCTTCCAAACTAACTGATCCATGCAACGGAAAAACCATCCTCACATTATTCTTTTCAGGACAGCCTTTTCTCTGTAGAATAACCAGTCAGTGTTTCTGGTCAGCAATTCAGCCAGGTGGAAAAAGAGATATCTCTCCCTGGCAACAAAATTGTCACTTCTGCAAATAAAACATTAAAATAATCACATGTACAGTTGTAGATTATTATCACTAAAGCTCAAAGAGCTGAAGTCAGGAAATACCAAATTAAGATCCACAGTAATTCAGCTGCCAAATACATATGCTTAACAATACAATCCTCAACTGATCCAACACATACCATTTTTTCTTCATCTTCCCTCTTTTATTCATTGCTTTCTGTTAAATTTAAAACCACTTCTATAAAATGAATGTCTCTTGAACTTTTCATTTAATACCAAAAGAGGAAGAAAATTTACATTTTTTGTCTTGGCAAAGCCATGTCTTTCTCCATAATTCTACTGATATTTGCTTGCAATTTGCCATCACATGAATTTTATGTTACACATCCACCATGGAAAATTTCAAGCCCATTAGCTGAAATTTTTCAAAATTGTAAACAAAGACTTCTAGAGTGGGAAACACCAAGCAGCAAAGCTAACCCCATAAATATTCAGCTAGCAAAAGTGCAAATATAATGGCCCATCTTCGCGAACGAAGATTTGGGGAAAGGTCTTTTACCTTTCCAGCCTGCGCAATGGATTTTTTTAGGTGAGACACAGCCTGCGCTGAACTGAGCCCACCCTTTAATCCTAAGGTTCATCTGCCGGGGCCAAGCAAGCTTGGACAATGGCAGTGAGGTCCTCAGGACGTAGGTTTGTTTAGAGTGTCCTTCTCATAGATGGATGGCCACACAGGGCTAACGACCTCCATCAGGCCAGGAGACCGGGATTTGAACCCGTGGTCGCAGCAGTGAAAGTCCTGCACGCTAACCACTAGGCCACCAGGGGTCTCGTGCAAAAGTGCAAATACATCACATTGAAATACGCCATGTTTATCACACCAGAACTTCCTTGTTGAACCCAGAAAAAGGAACAACAGGTTCTTCACTTCACAAGGGCAGCAACTTCAAAAACAACTTCTGCAGCTTTCTGGTGAGCCTTAAAAACAGTTCAGTTTAGTTCAGGGAGGAAGTCACTTTCCCTGTATTTGCAGAACAAAAGGAAAACCACTGCTGAAAAAAGAAACTGTCTCTTTCACAACCTCTCTCCTTAGATTATCCTATCCTGAAATATGTGCCTCGTCCCAGAGACTATAATTCAAAGACTTTCAGATTCTGAAGGCTAATTAGCATGAAGACTGCCATGGTGGAGTAAGGACACTGAAAGGCTTGCATGTTCTTGGTAAGTAATCTTTCCTAAACTTTTTGTTTCCTTTAATTACAATAAATAAAATAGATGTGCATGGGGAAAATTCGCACAATTTCAACCATAAAAGCAAACAGAAATAAAGGTATAATTAACTGTACTATTTACCTGGTTCCTTCTGGTCTTCAGCCTCCACAAATGAAGGTTTTTCTGGTTCCTTTATTTTACTGGATGGAGGTTCAGTGTTTTGGTCAGGTTCTATCACTGCTCCTCTCCAGCTGCAAATACAAGGGACTGTAATTAAGGCTTATTTTGGTCACAGAAAGTCATGTGAATGAATGGGATTTATCTCTGCCTTTCCTTTATCTCATGATACTTTGATTAAAAAAAAGTTGGATTTTGTGTCAAGGATCAAAATAACTGTGTTGTCCACTAGATAAGTTTTCTGTTCAAAGAAAGAAATTTGCACCAGAGAAATTTTACTGTATTAAGAAATGTGTCTTACAAGCTCTTGGAATTTCATTAAACATCCTGGCAATGGAATTTAATAAAAAACACCTGAAAATGCTGCATTACAAGTAATTTGTTATCTACCAGCTCTGAAATGGCCACACCAGCCACTAACACTAAATAGTACCACACAAATGATGATCACCAAAAAATCACGAAGAAGCACAAAGGACGAGCTGCTCAAAGTATGGGCTTTGCTATCATGGGGTCACAAGCCTTCCCTGCCACCACAGATGCATAAATCAGTTTTACAGGTTTTTGTGAAAAACCTCATGAAGGAAAAGTCTTTCAGGATGGACTTCAATTCAAGCAAAGTTCATATCAAGATCAAACAATCTCGATCATACCACTTAATATACAGATATGTTGCCTTTGAGCTCATTGATATGCTTCCTAAAGAAACTAGGCTTACAGGACCTTTAAAGTTTATAGTGTTTACAGTCAGCATATCTTCTGACTTAAATAATCCCATATTTCATGTCTTACTTTCATTCTTTAAATTTGTAACTAGTCTTCAGTAAGCTTTCCTTGCTCTCCTAAATTCTCCTGTTACCAGCTGTTTAATTCTATGAGTTACAGCACAAGCAGAAGCACAGCAATATAACACTTTCAGACAACACCAACAGCCAAAATGTTGAGGCAGGCACAGTTCTGATGTTATGATCAGCTCAGCTGAGCCGGTGCTGAACAGGACACAAACACACAAAAACCCCAAGCCTAGTGTTCCAAATCTGAAGAACATCTGCTGAACTTTTAGTATTCTTTTCTATACCCATGTTACATTCCTTCAGTTATTC
Source organism: Neopelma chrysocephalum (assembly GCF_003984885.1). NCBI lineage: Eukaryota > Metazoa > Chordata > Aves > Passeriformes > Pipridae > Neopelma > Neopelma chrysocephalum. The sequence goes on from NW_020897888.1 coordinate 122,271, forward strand.
CCAAATCAAACCACTTCAATCAATATCATCTTGGGAAACAACTTGGTATAACTACAACCATAGCAGCACAGACCCTTTACAAAAGATACTACTAGATTTGTATAAGGGGTCTCTGAACTGTAGGAGAAATTGTTCATAAGAAAGGAGTAAGCACATTGTGTACAGTCACATACACACAGCTACATACACATCTGTGGTTTCTGTCAGTTCAGCCTGGGCTCACTGTGTTTAGTGGCACCAATCCCTGATCAGTACTGACACTACTATCATTTTCCAAGCCTGGGCCAGGACAAAGACACTTGTAGCAGCACTGTTGTAACGATACCGGTACATTAATATTTATTACAACAAACAGAAGAAACCTCTGGACACCAAGAATCCTCCTGAACATTAACAGCATCTAAGTGCATTAGAAATACAGCCAGCCTCGCAGGGCTCCAAATCCTCTGCAGCTGTGTGATGCAAACAGTAAAATCAGAGAAGCTGCATATTCCTTGAAATGAAATCTGTCAGCCTAGCAATATCAGCAGTTATCAGGCCAGGCTCGAGAACAAATACAAGAAAGAAAACCACCTCGGACACAAACAACAAAAAGCCCTTACAATTATCACTCCAGCACTCAATGGATGTTGGTGGAAAGGGGAAACACCGTAGCTTGCTTGAAACATTTCTACCTGATAATGGATTTCTCCGTTTTCTCTCCTTTATCAGTCTGGACTGGCTCTTCTACAGCCCTGATGGTACTGTGTCGGGTCTTCAGCCTTGTGTCCCTCTGTGGTGCCTTGATCTGAAGATTGGAAGGACCACGACGAACACGAGGTGGGTTTGGCTGCTTCCGGGAGAAGAAAAAAAAATATGTGCTTGGTATGTTATAAAGATGGTAAAATTTCAAACCATAAGTCAACAATATTCACTCAACAACATTAAATAATGCTTCAGATAAATCTTATTTTGCTATCATATCAGCAGGCAAGTTCTGCCTTGAATGGAAAGTATGCTAAAGACCTAATGCACTAATCCACAGTCAGTTGATGTTCCTTCCCGTTGCATCTCCCACAAACATAACCCTTCAAACACTAACATCTGCTCTGCCTGCTGCTATTTCTCAAGCTCTCAGAAAAGCTGTTCCGATTACTGTGACATCAACTCCATTCATGTCTCCAATTCAGCCACGACTCCAGGCTCCTCACATCAGTGAGACTGATGCCTAGAGCACTCCCAAGTCAAAACAAATTAATCACAGCACCAGTGAAGCCTCAAGTAAGAGGTCACTGTGACCTAAAGTCCTGGCACTCCCGGGCAGAGCAATGAATAATAAATAGCATACAGAACATTATATGAAAAAGATAGAGCAAGAAATGCTACACCAAAGCCCTTCCTGAAAGGCCAGCATTCCACCCAGAGTAGACTTTTTTTTGCAAGTTCTAACTCCTTTCTCCACAACAACTGTTGGAACCAAGCACTATTTGCAGCCTTCACAAGTTCTTTGGTAGCTTTATAAAACTCATTTCTTCTCACAGTACCTGCGGCAAAAGCTCAGGGTAGTCTCCATGGTTGGCATCTGCTTTCTGGGGTGCTGGTAGAACAGCTGGATTTGCCAGCTTTACTCCAGGAATTTCTTGTTCTGTTCTCTGATCATCTAATGGCTTGTTTGTTAGACCTAGACACACAAAACTCCTCAGCATAAAGAATCAACACTTCAGGTTGCAGCTAGAAATTTATAACAGTTTGCTGCATTCACATAGTGGATGCAACTCCAAAAAGTGCATTCACAAAACATTGATAAACACACACTAATAGTTAAATACAAATGTATTTTGGTATTAATCCTCTCCCTAATACACAAAAGGGCTGCTAAAAGGCACTTTTTTTTTAATTGCTACTATTTCAGTTTCTCAATACAGGCAGTAAGATAATATCAAAGCTAAATGTGCTTAAGTATTGGATTGGATTTTCTAATCTGATGGGCAGTCAAAACCAAGAGAGGATTATCTTATTCTACTGATTAGGTTTGGGCTACCAATATCTACATACAAACAGAATAAACAGCCACCAAATCTTAATCAACTGTCACGGTTTAGGAATGGTACTCCCGAATTCAGTACCCCCAACCGAGACCCTCCAAAACCACACTGCCGCTCTCTGCTCCCCTGTTTTCTCCTCCCCCTTCCCACTGCATCGGGGATGGAGTTGAGAATTGGAGGTAAAGGAAAGGTTGAGATAAGAACAATTAACTGGAAACAACGAGATAAGAAAATTAACGGTAACAGCAATAATATTAATAACAAAACAGTCCCTTCCCCACCCCCCAATGACACGACTGGTGTAGAGTAACATCCAAGCCTCAGCCACAACCCCTTGTGGCTACTGTAAAAAATTAATGCTGTCCTGGCCGGACCAGGACACACACACAGGTACCTATGTACCCACTCAACTTTTCTTGACCCTATTTATGGCCAAGATTTCCTCACCCTGTCCATTATCCATGCCTATCTCTATACCATCCAACTATAAATATATATAAATGTACAGAAGTACAGGTATAAATTCCATAGTCAAAGATCATCCTTCTGAGATGTCTGTTGAGTTCATTTAGTCCAGGACTCTGGGTTCTATCCGTCCTTATGTCTTCCAGGGCAGGAAGACCTGCTGCCAGTTGGTTCAAGCTGTATCAGGAGCTCACAACTGGTGTATTTAGAGCAGTCTGCCCTCACTATCCATGGTGGTTATGGCACACAGTGGCAACGTCATTCAGCAACCAATATCATACAATTCAACATTACAGACTGTGCTCACTCAAAAATCAAATCCCCTCAAGGGACACATGTTTCCCCGTCCCTCTGCATTACCCACCAAGTGCACCCAGGTCCTCGATCAAAAACACTTCGATGGATGGGTTTGCATTTGCTTGAAGCAGGACTAATCCAAATTATCTTCCCTAACGCATTCTACATATGTGCCACAGGGACTTTATCCCCTTCTACAGTATGTGGAGGTTTTGATTGGATAGGCCCAGCTAGACTGGTAGAGATAGAGGTGTTAACTAGTCAGGTGGCCTTCATTAAATGCAAATCCCAATGTTTGAAGGTCCCACCACCCACTACTTTCAATGTGGTTTTTAACAGTTCATTGTACAATTCATGCACCAGAGGTTGGTGCATGATAGGAAATACGGTACATCCACTCCATTCCATGCTCTCTGGCCCAGGGGTCTATGAGGCTGTTTTTGAAATGAGTTCCATTGTCCGACTCAATTCTCTCTGGGGGCCATGTCACCACAGGAATTGCTTTTCCAGGCCCAGGATGGTGTTCCAGTCAGTGGTGTGAGGCACAGGGTGTGTCTCCAGCCTTCCAGTGGTTGTTTCCACCATTGTCAGCATGTGGCACTTGCCTTGGCGGGTTTGGAGGAGTGTGACATGATCAATTTGCCAGGCCTCTCCATATTTATATTTTGACCATTGCCCCCCATATCACAGAGACTTTATTCACTTGGTCCTGCTTGGTTGCAGTGCATGTTTCACAGTTACAGATAACCTGGGAGATGATGTCCATTGCTAAGTCCACCCTTCGATCACAAGCCCATCTGGATGTTGATTCTCTCCCCTGATGACCTGAGGGGTCATGGGCCCACTGATCCAGAAATAATTCCCCCTTGTGTTACCAGTCCAGATTCACCTAAGACACTTAAATCTTGGCAGCCTGATCCACCTGTCTGTTGTGATGTTCTTCAGTAGCCCGACTCTTGGGTACTTGTGTATCTTACATGATGTGTTTTAACAGCCAACTACTCTACCTGGGCACAGTTGCCCCAATTCAGCAGCCTAGATGGGTTTCCCTCTGTGCTGCCAACTGGTCTTTTTCCACAGGTCCAGGCACCCCCAGAGAATTTGCCACAACCCACGAGTCAGTGTAGAGGTCAAGCACTGACCATTTCTCTTGTTCAGTGATATCTCAAGTCAGCTGGACAGCCTTCAACTCTGCAACCTGACTTGATCCACCTTGTCCCTCAAAAGCTTCTGTGACCCGCCATACAGGACTCCACATGGCAGCTTTCCATTTTCAGTGTGTCCCCTCAATACAGCAGGAACCGTCAGTGAAGAAAGCGTGTCTCCTTTCATTTTCTGGTAGCTGATTACATGGTGGGGCCTCCTCAGCACCTGTCACCTTTTCATCCTCTGATGATGACAGTCTGAAATTTTCACCTTCAGGCCAATTACTGATGACCTCCAAGATCTCTGGGTAATTGGGGTTGCCTATTTGAGCTTGCTGTGTGATCAGAGCAATTAATTTACTCCATGTGGCATCAGTGTCATGATGTGTGTAAGGGACTTTCCCTTTGAACACTCAGCCCAGCACTGGCAGTTGGGGTGCCAGGATGAGCTGTGCTTCAGTGCCAATCACTTCTGAAGTGGATCAAACTCCTTCAGAAGCTGCTAGGATCTCTTTTTCAGTTGGGGTGTAGCAGGCCTCAGATCCTTTGTATCCCCAACTCCAGAACCCTGGGGCTTGTCCTCGAGTCTTCCCAGGTACTTTTTGCCAGAGACTCCAGGAAGAGCCATTCTCCCCAGCTGCAGTGTAAAACACGTTTTTCACATCTTGTCCTGTCCTGACTGACCTCAGGGCTACTACATGAGCAACCTCCTGTTTAATTTGTTCAAAAGGTTGTTGTTGTTCAGGGTGCCACTTGAAATTGTTTTTCTTCCAGGTCAAAAGATAGAGGGTTGACAATCTGACTGTAATCCAGAATATGCATCCTCCAAAAACCCACAACGCCCAGGAAAGCCTGCGTTTCCTTCTTGCTGGTGGCTGAGGACACAGCTGGTATTTCGTTGACCACATCCACTGAAATCTCACAATGCCCATCTTGCCATTTTACCCTTACAAACTTAATTTCCTGGGCAGGTCCCTTGACCTTACTTTGTTTTATGGCAAAACCGGCCTTCAGGAGGATGGATTATCTTCTCCCCTTTCTCAAGAACTTCCTCTGCTGTGTTGCCCCACACAATGATGTCATCAATGTATTGCAAATGTTCTGGAGCCTCACCCTTTTCCAGTGCAGTCTGGATCAGTCCGTGCAAATAGTGAGGTTGTGTTTCCATCCCTGGGGCAGAGACTGAGTGTTTCTGTCCTCTTCCAAATTCCCTGGTCAGTGCCCCCATCCTGGGACAGGGATCCCAGTTGCTTGGTTTCACTGCCATCTAGTTTCATATTGTGGGCCGCAATATCCCAGCACCAGAGTAACCAGGTCACCAGGGGCTCACCTGACTAGCAGCTGAAATCTTTTCACACATCTCACAGGTCACCCGAGGATGGGGATCAGGTGATTATCTCTTCCTCCTGTTCTGAGGGCCCTACTTCCTCTTCATGCCTCACTAAGCAAACTGATTTGGTTTTGGATTTCTTCTCCTGAATAGGGGCGACTGCTACTGGCATGGGTTGTTCCTTTGGCTCAGCTGCAGTCTGAGTGGTCACTGTGGCTGTTGCTCTGCTTTCCTCCTCCTCCCCCTGAGGGTGCTGTCTGATGATGAGAGTGTCTCATAAATAGTAGCCAGGCTCCAACACACTGCAGTAAGTTGCTCCTCTCTGGAGTTGCCACAGCATTCTCCTTTCAAATATTCTGCCACTTTATCAGGGTGCGGTAGCTGTTCAGGGGTGAACTTCCAAACCATTGCAGCAATTTCCCCAAAAGCTGGCCCATTTTCTCCCACATTCCATGCCATTCATGACTAGCCACCCTCGGGGCAGATCTCTGAATGACCTTCCTCTTTGACTCTAAACATGGTGTGGACTGCACTGAGGACACCTGGCAGACTTAGCAACAAGAACATGCTTTCCTTAACATCCAAAGGAATTCAAAAATCTCAAAAGCTGTTGTAACAGGCCAGAAGGAGGAAAAGAGGGTGAAAGGCTGGGGAAAATCATCCTCCCCTGTTCCCCACACAGAATGGGTACAATTATTACTGGACTCCCAAAGGTAGTGCCCAAGGTATATGGTAGGAGAGCAACACTGAACACACATCCCAAATGACCCTCATTGCCCTTAATGTTATCATGTCATAAACTGAAAACCCACACTACAGCAACAAAGCAGTCCTGATCCCTCTCCCTGCTCTGAAAAAGATCCCCACAAGGAGCACATAGAGGAATATATACAGGGTTAGGTACCACAACCATGTGAACAGACCAAGCAACACCGTGACCAGTGGTTCTGTACCTAATATAACAAATGCTTAGATCAAACTTGTTTTCAACCTGCTCTGGGCAGATCTGTTGTTACCTCAGCCCTTTGTGCCTCACACTGGGCGCCAATTAGGGCTGTTATGGTTTAGCAGTGGTATTCCCCAACTCAGTGCCCCCAACAAGGCTCTTCAAATCCACACTGCCGGTCTCAGAGAGTCCCTTCACCACCACCACCACTCCCCCTGTTCCCCCACCCTTCCGCGCCCAGCAATGAAGTGAGGTTGTACAGAATAACATCTGGGCCTTAGCCACGCCCCCTCCCGGCTACTGCAAAAAATTAACCCTGTCCTGGTTGAAACCAGGACATCAACTAAAATAAAACGTTGCTCTAGTCAAGCTAAACAAAGAAAAGAGATATGAAAAATATTTCTGATTACGCATTAAGTCATTGAAACTTCACATAAAATCATCTCACAATTGTGCTTTAATGAATACACCCAGGCACTGTCAATAGAAATTAAAACTGGTTATAAGAAATACAATTTCCTAACTAACACCTCACAGGCAATTCTGAGCTGTACAGAACACATACTTTTCCATGCTTCTCCCATGCTTGCGTAGGAAATGACTCCACAGACTGCCAAGAAGGTAAACAGGAAGAGAATGACACTCCGCTGGAGTCGGGACAGCTGCTTCCATTTCTTTAGGAGAGAAAAGAAGTGAGAGGAAGAACATTTAGCACGACATTAAGAGCCTACTCAGTTAAAAATTAACAGTTAAAAATTAACTCTTACTAGTTCACTCAGATTAAGAAACACAAAACCCATTAGGTTTAATTTTACCCTGTTTCCAAATGCAGATATCCATTGCTTATTTTCTTTGATGACAGAGAAAACAGGAATCTAACCAGCTAGCATGTAGCTCAGCAAGCTCACAGAAATATCAGAGCCACTTGCTGCAAGAACCTCAGAACCTGCTGAATGCCAAGGATCCCACAGAGCTTCAACTACAGCTGACTTTCATCACAACCTGCACTGCCTGACCTGAGATCTCCATCTGTAGATGCTCAGATGTCAACTGGGAAATCAGCCAAAAGCCTCTTTCCTCCTGGCTGGGGAGGTACCGCGCAGTGCATATGCAAAATAAGAACGGAAGCAAGTGGTAGGAAAACTAAAAATGTTACTGCAGCAAAGAAGAAAGGCTCAAAATAAGCTGAGCACCAGTCACTGGACAGGTCACGGGTTCAATCCCCGTACAGGCCATTCACTTCAAGAGTTGGACTCAATGATCCTTGTGGGTCCCTTCCAACTCAGAATATTCTGTGAATCTAGGAAAGAGAAGCCAGGCATCCTGCCTCTGATAAACATGGGAACTGTCACACAGAACAGGTCCCGCACCACAAAGAAAGTCACCAACCTGCAGCAGCATGAAAATGAAGTAAAATATCACAACAACGAACAAGACAAATCCACAATGTTTCCAAGTTTAATCCTGGGCAAAAATGTATTGTTGAAACTGAAGTAGAGGCAACAATCACTAAAAATCAGAGAGCAAATGGTATATTAGCATGAGAGAGGCTTATGTACATTAACCTGCATTTACAGAGAGAACAAGTTGGAGTTAAACATTAACTGCCAAAGTACCATTCTTACTTTTCCAAAAGTCCCACTGACATTCACTAATATTGGTTTTGGCATACAGAGAGCAAACTTAAGTTCCAACGATACACTCAGGAATAATCTTTCCTACCAACCACATGACACCCCACAGCACTTCCCACAGTCCTCATCCTCTTAGCAACAGCCAGTCAGAACTGTCGATGTGCTCACACTGCGAGCCCCATAGCACATAAAGTTTCCTGTTTTCCTCCTGCCCTCTTGGCAGTACAGGAATCCTGCACATCCTTCCCTGCGCACACTGCAAGATGCCAGTCCCACTCTGTCATCTTTTGCTCTACCTGCACGGCAAACCATATCACCATCTCCCTGCTGCAGAAGGATGCTTGAAAACCGGCAGCCTTGTGATTCCTCAAGGCAGGACGGGAAAAGAGGCATTGATTGTGGTGTCTTGGGACAGGCAGGAATGAGGCACAAGAACACATGAGGGTATCTACCACCATCTTACTGTTTTTTTGTTCCCAAAGAATAAGGATAAAGTAAAGGGTGAAATGAAGGACGCACATTTCTCAAGCTGGTAATAAAACAGAACTGTGAGAATGTGTCCCTAAACAAGCTCTTCAAATGCTTCATCTGACAACCTGTAAATCCTCTGTAGGTGACTATTCATCATCTCCAATCTGTAACAAAGGTTATCGTGTCCTTTTGACTCACTCTTTCTCATACAAGACTCTCCGGGCCCAAGACTCCCACTCCCAGTAAAGCTCCCTACCCACAAGCAGACAAGATGGTCACTTCCCCAGAGCTCTGCCAGGGGACCCCTCTCGTCACACTCAGCCTTCCCACAGAAAGCAGAACTGTCCCCTTTACTCTCCCAGGGCAGAAGACAGGGCGCCTCCTTCAAGCCTTAAAACAGGGAACAGAGACACGGAGGCCAAATCTCACCCCACTCATTCGTGTCCACAGAGCGCAGCACTGCCCTCCAAATGCCCACCAGCAGAGCACAGGATTTTACAGTATTCCCCCCCAGCTTTGTTCGTGAAAATTAAGACATGACGTGGAGCTCCCTCCGCCAGGCCGCGCCCCACACCCCCCGACCCGGCGCGGAGCAGCCCCTGACAGCAGAGCCGAGCCCAGGGCCGCCCCGGGGCGCACAGCCACAGCCACGGCCCCGGCCCAGCTCGGAACGGGGCAGGCCAAGGCAGGTCCCCCATGGCAGTGCAGCTGCACCCGAGCGCAGGGACATCCTGATCGCCCGGTCCAACAGCGCTCCCTCATCGCCAGGTGCCCCCCGCACCCAGCCCGGGGTGCCCCCGGTACCGCACAGCTCCCGCGCGGCTCTCACCCGCCAGCAGGAGCGCCGCCGCCAGGCCTTGCTGTTGTTGTAGCCGCCAGCCCCGACCGTCTCCTCCGGGCCGAGACTGACGGAGATGAAGTCCCGGCGCGGTGGCCCCGCAGCGGTGGCGGCGGCGGCAACGGCTCCCGCATACATGGCGGCGCCTCAGGGGCCGCCGGCCGCCATCGCACCGCGGGACGGAGCGGCCGCTTCCGGGAGCCGCTTCCGGTGCCGCTCTGGCGGCGGCGCATCCGCGCTCGATGGCACCGGGGCGGGGCGCGACCGGATGGCACCTCCCGCCCCTCTCACGGGTTTCCCCCTTCGGGCCGGGGCCGCGCGGATTTGGCCCTTGTCTCTCGCTGTCCCCGCCGAGCCGGGCCCTGGTCAGGAGGACGGCAGGTGCCGGGGCAGGCAGTGAGGAAAGGAGAGTCTGGGAACCCTCGCTGTTCCTCGATGGTGAGATTACGCCATAGAGACCGTTCACAGAAACACTGGCATGGGAGCACGAGAAATGAAAACGTGCATGTGGGAGGTTCTGAGGAAAATCAACTCAACACTTGGCCTGCAAGCTCCCATCAGCCGAGCCCGGGAAGGTGCAGCTCCCATGGGGAGGCCCGGGCCCCAGCCCAGCAGCACGGGGCACTGTGGCCCCACACGAGGGGGCACGGACACCGCCGCTCCTCCTGCCAGGGAGCACAGCCAAGGGAAACCCAAACTGCTGCTGACTCCGAGAGGACAGGAAAGAGCTGTCTCATGTCATCATCAGCTGCCACTGAGAACCCGAGACAGTTTTACAGCAGGCCATGCGGGAACACGGGCCTGAGGGGAGACGACTGGAATCTGTGAGAGGATGTATGTGAGTGGGTGAAAAGCAACTTAAGCAGTTGTATAAATAAACCCTTCCATGAGACCTGGCACTGAATTTTTGTACTCAGCAGGATGCACTCATCCCACAGCTGCTCCTCCACAGACCTCCAGCCTGTGCAAATAGTTCCCTGCATCTTCCCTGAGGAGGAGGGGTGTTATCAGTGGGAGTATGGAACAGCATTGTTTAGTGATGTACACGTTCACAGCCAAAGCGTGACCAGGTTTGTAATAACCATTACTTCTATCTCAGGTTCCTAGTCCCAAAAGGAAGAGGGTGGCATTGAAGCAGCTGCTCTAAGTGCTGGTGCTGAATTCACCTCCAGCTGTGCCTAACTGGCAGGTTAGCGTGCATCATTTGCCCCTTTACATTTGGAATCCACCTCACTAGATATCCAGATAAAACTGAGACTTTTGTGTTTTTCTGAGCATTTCATGATTAAGAAAACTAAGCAAGCAAAAATTGTGGTAAATATGAACACCGCATAAACAAGCACGGGAACAATTTAAGATGCCTGAAGCATGCATTCATTTTTAGTATTCATTTTCCTACCACAGGAAACTACTGATTCATGTAGCTTAAAAACACATTAAACCCACCAGCAGCCTTCGCAGGGATGTCAAGAGAGAAACATGGGGGGGGAATAGGTAAGAAAGGAAGATCTGACATTTGCTGGGTTCAGCACTAAACCCCCAAAACAGGACAATATGCCATTTGTGACACTTTACCAACTTCCCCTCCTGACTGTGCTATAAATAGAGCCCTGTTTAAGATGTCTGTCACTGTGCAGCAAAGCAAAATTTGCATTCCAGCAAGTGCTCAGCTGGGAGAGCCTGACTCAGAGCCAGATCACTCAAATTGACTTGAAATAAGACAAACAACCACCACCCACAATTAAACTCCTTTCCGTGAGTAAACTGAGCTGAAAAGCTTGGAAAAAATAAACAGGATTGAAGACAAGAACACAATCTTCTGTTTTCTGATGAAAAATAGATGCCACAGTGTCAAACTGCTTCAGGAATCACCCTCTGCTCAGTCCCACATCCCCCATAATCTGAAGCATGGACACTGCCGCCTCCAGCCGTACCACTGGTGACACTGTCTGTCCTGCAGCTGTGGTGACAACACCCACGACATGTAGGGACAAAGACAACAAGGATATTTTCCTCACAGACAAGAAACACAGACAGACACATAGAAATCACAGTAACATCTTTATTGTAAAAATGCTTAGATGTCCAGAAGTTTCTGGAGTACTACAGGACTTCCCTTTGTTTCGGGTACTTTTTTCATTTTATAATGCATACAAAGACTTTGTTACATATTGGACAGATTTCTTTTTTCAAAAGTTCTCTCAAAATTCTTTCTATGTTCCAGTTTAAAATGTGAAGTGTCATAGGGAAAAAAAAAGCTCAACAGACAAAGCATTCAACATTCTAATACAGCTTTTCCTTGAAAACAACCTTGAAAACTGTATCAGCAGCTCTGTGTACACAGGAAGTGAAGCTTCAAAAGAGAAAGTACTTTATGAAGAGCAAAAGAAATCTTTATAGCACAGTGCAGCGTAAAACAAGCGTGTGCCAGAATTGCTGAGCAATACTCACAAAGATACAACACAACTTGTTCTTGGACATAAAACTTGACTGACAGGAATGGAATGTACCACAGAAACACTGTGCAAAAAGACTACAGAACTGAGTGTCATGACAAATGCTTCCTTTATACTAAATGAGAATTACTGGCTGCACATGCCAGCTGAGGTCATCAGAACTGTCATTAGCTGGCCTGCATGTGTGAAAGGCTCATTACTCAAGTTCATGCAGAAACACTTTATAACCAAAAACTCTGATATTAACATTTAGATGCTTTCTTTGGAAAACTTGAGCCTACTTACAAACTGTATTTATTCTCAAAGCCATTTTTATACTTACCCAACATTCTGAACAGAGCTTCACATCAGGAATTGCAGAAAGCCATGGAAGTTATTTATGCTTAATGAAATATCATCAGCAATTCCTTAGTAGAAGCTGATGCACTAAATAACATTGCAGATGAAACATCTTCCTCACTACCTTCCCTAGCACCAGGTTTAGTGGAAAAGTATAGAGTGCTCCTGAAGCAAAGTCCAGCCACCATCCTCACCAAGGCTGAAATGACTCAGGTTTGCTCAGTGCAGGTTCTGCAGCAGGTGAGCGTGAGCTTCCCAGGACAGTGTCCAAAGGCTGAACAGGAACAATCACTGGTGGATCACGGCCATCCTGGGATCCCTTGGCCAGGACTGAGTTCACATGCTACATATGTTCTGACAATTAACATCCTTCATTAGCTAACGCTTATCTTTGCATGATGTTTAGTAATATATTTAAAAGGAAGGCATCTAAGGAATTATTTCCTAAGTGAAAGAGTGCTGGAAAACCCCCTGGGCAGAAAATGCAGAAGCAAGGGTGGTGTTTTACTGTGTGCCCTGGTGATGCTGAGAGTAAGCCTGTTTTTTGGGGGGGTAAGCATTAAATTCTACCATCGAGATTTGTTCCTTTTACTACTTTCAGGTACCTTGAAAGAGCCCCGTCTGAAGGATATGGTATACATTAAACAGGAAATGGAAAGGAAAACAAATGTTTGTTATAGCTAGGAAGAGCAGAGGGTTGTGAAAAAAATTCTCATTAATTCTCTTTTTTTTTTTTTTTTAATTAAAAAACCCCAGGTCACTACAGCTGTCAGAAGCAATCAGTCCAAGCAAGACACCAGCAAGCCCAGATACAAAACTAGTCTGACTGCTTTGGAGTCCAAACCTCAAGCAGTGCTTAGGCACAGCAACATCCCTACATACAGCAGACTCTGTATGATCTGCTTAGAGGATGCAATTGCTGAATTGGATCTTCTAATCATCACAGGATTAGGGACAAGACGTATCACTGCAGAGAAAGGCCTCAGTACCCACAGTCCTTCCATACTTTTCAGGATGGGGCCTCAAACTGATTGCAGCTGGGCACATAATTTAGAAACAAAACCAAAACAAAAAACCAACCACACCAGCACAAACAAAAAACCTAACAATGCACTGAAGAGATTTAATCTTCTTGGATGCAAAGCTGATTTATTAAGCCCTGGCTGGCTCTTTTCCATATTCATGTGCCCAGCAAATAAGAAATATAAGATATGTTTAACACCTGGAAGGTGTTAATCCTCACTCACATCCAAGTGTACAAAACAGACTGAGGTAAGAGGCCCAGCTTTCAAAGTTACCAAACAGAACTGGGGAGCATGAATATGTGTGTAAACACAACTGCTGCAAGGATTTGGCATCAATCAGACACTGCAAAGCAATTTTTTTTTTTATAATGCACTTCATAGCTGACATTTTAGTAATGTCAGTTCTCATAATGGCTCTGAAAAACAGATATCTGATGAGGGGGAAAGGCTTCCCTCTTCAAGAATTTTCCAGCATTTCCACTTTGGTTTCATCGAGTACAAAGGGAGAAGGGAAGTCTTTGTTCTTCATGTGCACCTCCAGACCCTGAGAACGTGTGAGAACAGTATTGTTAGGCTGTAAATGCATCAGACTGGTCACCTATTTTTAAGTCCTCAAAGAATGACTGAGAAAGGTCATGGGAAGGACAAACAACAGCAACAGTTTCTCCAGTGATGGAAAGGGTTTCAGCCCCAAGCCTGGGGTTCATGAAGGAGTGGCACCAACGAACCCTAAAACAAGATCTCAGAAACTAGCTTCATGGGGAGAGGCAGGCATGGGAAGGTGTTCTTAGCTAAAATTAGAATAATCCTAGCAAAGGGAAGTCAGTTTAAATTGCCTTGTATTCATTTTGTTCTCAGAAGGTAGCAATTGCAACAAGGTTGCTACGTGCACATGTTGAGGAATACACTTGGTGCAGGTCGCTGTTGCAAGTTAATACAGGTGGAAGCCTAGCAAAAGTGTAAAGTTTCACGAACACTCTTCCCCACAGTGATGACATAATCCTCCTGCAGTCCACTGTTTCACTCTGTCTGTCCAACACAGGGAAGATCCTCTTCTCACTACTACAGGTTTCTCAGGATCAATTATTTTCAGAGGGACAAACTTGAGAAATTTTTCCCTAAAGCCAATGCACATATCTCACTTCACAGTCAGTACTCACTCCCTGTGGCAGATGGGCACAAATGAGCACAGAACTCATAGATTTTGTAATTTTAATCTTCTGCGCTTTTCATTCAGAAGATTTCAAAGTGCTTGTGAGTCTTAATGAAACTGCAGCCTCGTTGCAAATCTCATTTTACAGATGGCTAAAACTGAGAGTGAACAAACTGCTGAAGAGTAAACCATAGCGGAACCAGAAATGTGACACAGAGCCAAATTCCCAGTTCCCTTGATCTGACCATTTCTCAACAAGCCCAGGCTAAAGAAGTCACCTGTGTTCAGAAGGAAATCAGATATACCTGCACACTCTTAAAAATAGCTCCACAGATAGTTATTCTCACCTCTCCAAAGTAAGACACTAATGGAGAAATCTCACACACAGCTGGAGGATCTTCAGTTCCTGAGAGACTAGAGAAGAGAACACAGGATTAACTTCCTGCTGTGCTTAAAAAACAGTCTATCTTCGTCAAAAGATTGTCTAGAATAGGATATCCAGAGGGATAAGACATTTGTTGTAGTCACATGCACCAGATACTATTTGAACACAAAGTGTGAAAATAAAAGGGAATTAGCAGGTCCCAAATGTTACTCATCAAAACCGGGGCATCACTTTTATAGAGGTGCTTTTCAAGTAAAATTAACAGCATGAATTGATGAAGTAATGGCCCCGTGAAGTAAAAGCAGCTTCCCACTCCACATGACACAGGAAGTATCTGAATTGGTAATCACTGTAATAGTCAATCTGTAAGCCCACCTGAGAATCCCGTTGGGTCCACATTCAGAAAAGCTCGCAGGGCCTACAAATTAAAATTCCTCGGGCTGGCTAAACCCAGAGTGACAGAAAAGGCTGCCCCTGTTTAGTGGTGCTATAGGAGGGGTCAACTCATGACCCCAAGGGCAGGGATCTGCCAGAGATAACACCCAGAGCCCCCTTGTGCTGACTGCCTGGAACACCCACAGTCACTAGAGGAGCAGGAGCTGTAATAGACACCAATCTGCACATCAAGAGAGCACCAGCTGAACGAAAATCATTCTGAGCCACCCTGTGACTACACGAAAACCCGGTTTTGGAGAGCCTAGCCTGGCTGGGCAGTCCCAGCAGAGAAGCTGCAGAGGAGGTCACTGAGGTTCATACCTGAGTTTCTCTGGTATCCTGCAACCATTTTCATCCACAAATCTGGCCCCAGCCTTGAGAGCCCAGCGGTAATGCTGGGCCAGAAGGGCTTGCCGAGCAGTGGTAGGAGTGTCTTTGTCAGCTGTGTCTGCATTTTTTAGCGGCGAGAACTCTTCTTCTCTCAAAACTTCAAATGCCACAAAATTCCTACAAGCAAAGGGGAGAAAACAATGATCACAAAAACCAGAGCTAGTCATCAGCGCTGCTAATGCAAAAACAACGTTCATGGGGAAAGGCTCATACATATTTTAAGGAGCAGTGATGTATGCAGCCTGGGGCAGTCAAGCCAAGGGAAGCCCACTGCCCATCTGAAGAGCCAAGGAGTACCAGGCCTGTAGGATGGAAAAACACATGAAGCCTTATCTCTTTGGGAACATAACAGTAACCTCCTGACTCTCTGGAGGCTGCGCTCAGGTGAGAGGAAAAGCAACAGTTCTGCAGAGATTCCACAGAAACTCTTCCAGACATTTGGAGGCTCCCAGACAAAACAACAGAGCACAGCAGGATGGAGAGCACAAAGCTGCCCAGAGCTCGGACACAGTGTGAGCTGTGCACTCACTGCAGAGCATCCCACCTTGCCCAAAAAATGCCCACTCTGCTTGGGTGTCTGTAGGTCAGGACCAACTAAGGACACCAGTTCCCAGGGAAAAAGCAGTATGGGAGGCCTCACAGGTGAATGTTAAGTACAGCTGTTTACCAGAAATGGGAATGCAAATTTAAAAAGCCCCACAGCAGTATCTGTGCGTTTCTCCACTTCATGTGTGAAGCACAGCTGCCAAGCTGGTTTTGAGGTGTTAAAAAAGCATAAGGAATTGCTGCATGCAAATGAGTCCTGACACAGCTCAGAATTCAGCACTGTTTATATCACTCTGCTTTTTGCCTTTGGTTTGATACTGCTTTACTGAACGCATGTCAGGAAATAGAGACTGGTTCAAACTTTGAGCCCTCAATCCTAAAGGAAATCCTCTAAAAAAGGAAATACTATCCCCAAACAAAGATCATCCAGTTTGTCTGAGGTCTCTCTTTGCCATTTATTTAAGCCTAAAACAGAGTCTTCACTGCTGAATTTAAGATCTTGGAAAATAGGTTTTATAAGAACACATGCTAAATTTCTACATTATTAAAATCTCAATTCCCTGGGCACAAGTACCCCTGACTGCATATGGCAGAGCACTCCCAGCTATGTTGTAGAGCTTGGCAAGTCAACACTGACAGTTTCCACAGCAACCGTAACTTGGCCCCACCGTGCTTAAGCAAACTGTTTTCCAAGCACAAAGGGTGCACACTGAGCCCTGGCATAACAGCGCCCAAAAACATAACCAGAGCTGCAGTTGCCATGGAAGCCACAAGCCTGAAAGACCCAATTTTTGCAAGTCTGAACACTGCAACGCGGGCTTCATGTGCTTTGCACTCGATTTCCTTTTATTTTTCCCAGGCTGGCAGAGGCCAGACCAGCCAACACATCCTTGGCAAGATGATCAGTCTGGGAGCAGGGTCAGTGCATGTTCTGAGCACCCCATGAGCTCCCCTTGGAACTGTGCCGTTACTGTTGGGTTGGGGCTGGGCATAGATTCAACAGCCTTCCTAACAAGCCACCCACAAAAACTACGTGCTCCCTCAGACAGCCTGTTACAACCTACAGTCATTCAAACAAACACTGAGAAGGGGAAAAGTAAAACAATGTCTGCCACTAACTTAGAGAACTGGAACACATCAAACACAAACTTCTCCAGCTTTATCCCGTTCGGTTTTAGTGGTTTTACCAGATTTCCCTCCTTGTCAATGTAGGGCACCTTCTTTATGGCTACGTGATGCTTTAGCTGTGGTTCACATTTCCTGCAAAAGGAGAAGAAACAAGTTCATTTACTTCATGCCCACTTAGAAAAAAAAAAGCAATACACTTGTGGGAAGCAGATGTCTTATTACTGCTCTGAGTCATCTCTCAGCTGTTGTGGGTGTTGCTCTCTCCCCAACGATGCAAGTCGCATCCAGGAAACACTTCACTGAGCAGAGCAGCCTGGCCAGTGGCTCTCCCTGTACCAGTGGGACATGACAGTCAGAGAAGAGGGAGGACTTGGCTTCAAGCTGAAATTGCAGGCAGAGGTTAAAAAAAAAAGGCAACCCAAATTATCTGATTGGGATGACAATGGAGCAGAGCAGATCCCTCACCCAGAGATGGATCAGGAGGGTCATACCGCTGCTCACTAAATGCCCAGCATCACATCTCCATTCCCCAACGCCAACGTGTTGCAGAGTCCACCCACAACTTCACCCTCTCTCGCAAACTCTGTTGTCCCAAGGGATGGGCATGGGTGACATTTCCCATTGGAAATCCTTGGTGTGGGGCTGCATCACTGACCACACTGCAGCCTGTACAGCTGCTCACCCCTGCAGGCCCAGGAAGGGTACCCCTTGGGTAGGGCCTGAAGAACATGCTGGGGCTGTCAGAAAGAGGACACAGCTCTTTGGAAACGCTTGGAATAGAGAAAAGTTGAAAGGCACAGGAGGTACTCATAACTGGGTGTTCCTGTTTCCCACTCTGTAATTTCAATCTTGGAGGCACTTCTGGGCAGCACAGCTGTCTAGCAGGTCTGCTGGGACTTACTGGGCCACTATTTCCAGGAAATCAACAGTGAAGAAGTGGTTGCAGATGTTGCCGGCGCTGAACATCAGTCCCCCCTCAGGGCACTGCTGCTGCGCAGTCTCCGGGCTAATCTCACTGTACTCCACCACCTGGTACACCCCATCCACACAGCACACCACCCCAACGGGCTCCGTGGGGTAGGCCTTCTCCACCACCTGCAGCCACAAGACAAGGGCTATGACAAGGAGGAAGAAAATCCCAGCACTGTTCCAACTCCTACAAACGATCCTGCAGGACTGCTGCCTGCTGACCCTCCAGCACCTCAGGAGCAAGGGCAGGGCAGTTCATGGGGCACAGAGCAGTCTGGAGGCACACTTTGCCCAACAACTGAGCATAAACCCCAGTACTCACCCACTTAATTGCACTGTTTCTCAGAAGACAAACCCATTAAAAGCAATCGGCCTACTGGGGGGCACTTTTCTTATCAAGGACTGGGACCTGGCATCAAATGAAAGCTGTTTGCAGCTGTTAGCCTTCAGCTCCCTGTTTGCATGAACAGCGCTAATGACTCGAGTAACATAAACTTCTCCTCAGGCACCTGCTGCTATAGAATGAAAAAATCCAGGCTGGTTTGGCTTTCCCCATGTTCCACAGCAGAGCATTAGAAATGTCTCCATTAGACTTAAAGGTGCACTTATAAAACACAACCCGGTCCAATACGCCTTCTAGACTGCCCAAGTGCCTTTGTAGAAAGGGCTGAGCATGGAGGGGAAGCGATTCCAGTCCGTAGTTTCCTGTACAGCTACAGTCCCTGCTCTAATTGAAGTTTATTTTCCACAGTCCTGTGGGAAGAACAGGACACCCACAGGTAGGGATTTGGAATGCAATGCTGGCAGTAAACAGCTTTAAATCTGCTCAGAATAAGCCCCTGATGGGCATAGGGCTGAACATCCCAGGTCATGAAAGCTCCCCCCAGCCAGCAGCTTTCAAGCATAATGAGACCCTAACTCCCTGGGGGAAACCAGCCCAGTGTTAGCACTGCTTCACCTTTGCCCCGCAGTCTGCCCCTTTGGAAACGCAGAAACCTATGAAGACCGGATCTGCCATTTTCACAAGGATATTGTCCACACAATATACATGGACATACTGGATTCCACGCTGCTTCATATCATCCAAGATCTTATTATCCACCAAAGCACGGTATAAGCCACCATTGCCATCTAAAATGCAAGAGAAAAGAATGCCATGGCTCATCAGTGACTTTGGACTGGGTTTTTTTTGCAGCTAACAGAGCAAAAGCAGAAAGTCCTGAACAAACTTTCTTGAACAGCAGAGCAGGGAATGCTTTCTAGCCAAGAGTCAGTGCTACCAGATTTTATTTCCAGCTCTGCAATGCAGTTCAGGTGAGCATGTTCCTCTCCTCACCCCGGCTCATCTCACCTGCAGAGTGGGACCATGGGGACCGGCCTCACTGAGCGCCATTATGAGACTCTGTGAAGGCTAGTAAGATCCTCAGAGGGAGAACACTAAAGGGCAAAACGTTATGCAGAGGGTGGGAAAAGTCTGCTAAATTTCTCCCGCAGTGCAGGGCAAAAGTGTATTTAAAACTCATCTTGGAGAAAGGCTAAAATAAATCTTATTCTCTGTTTATCTTCTCCCCACAGCTTCCCAATGCTTTTTTAAAGGCTTGAACTGCAGCTGCACAAAAGACACCTGCACGATTGTTCATCACAGATCACCCATTCACAGTTCCTCCTTGGATACTGCTGTCAGCTCAGGAAAACCACTCTGCAGCTGCAACACCCCATCCCTGCAACACCATCCCAACCAGGCTGCCTTCACCGAGTCTCTTACCATCTCCAGGTTAAGAGGAGAACTTCACAACGTGAGACCTTGCTCTCATTTTGGAAAGAGTTAATCTTCTTGCTGCTTTTTTACCCATTTCCAGCTATCAGCCTTGAGCAGGAGCCCAGCTCCTGACATCTTCACCCCAGGAGGCAGCACCCCAGGGACCTCACACACCTCTGCTGATGCACCTTTTTCCTAACCTGCAGCCACACCACTGTAATCCTGCCAATACTCCCAGACTGATAAAAAACATGGCTGTAGGCAAAATCTCCAGCAAGAACTTAAACAATGATAGCTACCCTCCTGATTACCAGCCTGAAACATTTAACAGAATCCTCCCACACTAACTGGAAGCATTAACCCTAAGCCCCAAAGCCTGCTCCATGTGCCCCGGCTGGCTGATGGCCAGTAGCAACTATCAACACACATGACAGTACTGCAGCATTCAAGAGCAAACAACGGGTACCTGGAGCCATAGCAATTTTCCCCTTCTCCTCCAAGATGGCCTTCCCATCAAAGGTGACAGCAGGCAGCATTCTCTGTTCAAACATGATCACGTTGGATCTATCCAAGTTGAAGTAGTTGTGTTGTACAAAAAACTCTTCTGTTGGCCCCAGTGTGAACTCACTTGTCATGATGTACCTAGGCAGGAATGGGGGCTGGGCAATGAGCAAAAACAGCACAAGCAAAAGACAAAACAACAAATGGAACACAAAAAGGAGGAACCCCATGAGTGTGAAATGAGACACTCCAGCATCCTGTGGTGAGCAACTGTGCACGAGAGCTCTCCTTCAGAACTCATCCCAAAGGAAGGCTGCACTGGGTCCTGTGCATGATCCTACCCACAGGTCCTTAGCCCCAGTCAGGACAGAAGAGCCTTGCCCTAAATGTGAGCAACATCTGGGTATGTGGATGAGCTGGAAAACAAAGCAAAGGGCAGATGACAGCCTTGTTCACCCTAGATTCAAACTGATGTCAGTTGCCTAAAGAAACACTGACCAGCTGAGTCTGCCAGCACCTCTTCAGTGCCAAAGCAAACAGCAGCACTTCCATATGTTGGCTATGGTCTGTTTTTCTCTTAAGTTTTTCTATTTCCTCCTCTCCTTTCAGCTCCTGTCTCTCCCTCCACTATCCTCCTTCACCGGTGGCTAAAAGCCATCTTCATCATCTACCTGTCAAGCTCTTCAACAACCATCGGCATAGGAATACAGGGTCTTCTGCCAGCATGACAGGGGAATCAATCCCTCGTACAGGAGAGCCTGGACCTCACGGCCCCCCAGTTTACATCTCTGCAGCACAGCATAGCCTGGGCTCAGGGGTACTGCAGCAGTGAACTGCCTCAACTGCCTCCTCAGCCCTGGGAGGGGAACTGGAAACATTATCAGTAGATGTAGCATCTTGCAAATAATCCATCCTGGCTTCCAGCAGCACCAGGGATGGTGCATTTGCAATTCAGGTCCTGCATGCAAGGCTTCGGGAAGAAGCACAGTATAGACTCACCTTCCATGAAGAAACAATATATGAATCAACTTCAATCTCCAATTGGTAAAACAGTGTGGTACCCTGAAGCCCTCCTACTCTGCCCAAACCCTGCCTCAGACCAGACACCGATTCCATAAGGCTCTCTCTTCACAGTCTTAATAGTCTAACAAAGAACACTTAGCAAAAAAAATTCCCAGAAACATCCTAGTGCATTCCTCTCACCCACCACATCCCACAGGGAATTCACATTTTGCACTCTGCCCAGAGCTAGTCTCTTTTGAAAGCCAGGAGCAGCCAGCAGAATTAGCAACTGTGAACAGTGACAGCAGGAGGCGGCCTGAACACAAAGCAAGAGGTTTTTTGCTGTGGCAGAGAATATGGGCAGAGAGGCTTGGAAAGTGAGCTCTAGGTCCTCCATGAAGGAATCTGAGAAAGCAGAAATGGATGAAATTTCTTCTGAAGCATCCAAAACAATCACTGAAAAGTGCTGTTTATAGTGTTGCCAGGGCCTGTGCTCGGAAAGCCAGCAAGGTACAGCAGTCAGGGTCATCGTCAGTGATGCAAGGGCAGCATTTGATCCCTCAGGTCTGCAGACACAGACCTGCCACCTCCCATCCCTGTGCACCTTCCTCCAGCCACTGGCATTGCAAATCCTGTTGACAAAATCCCCTCCCCTGGCCTGTTTCTATGCAGCACCCAGCTCAGTGCTTCTAGAAGACAACACAGGCAAGACTGGAACACAGAGAGCCCTGCACAGGAGGTCTGGCTCTGGGTCACCTACCAGGGGATGGCACACTTGCAGTGATGTCTCTGGCCAGCGAGCTGCTCCACTTTGCGAATTCTTTCTGCCTGGATCTGATACAAGTTCTTGCCACTGGGCAACCCCACGTTGTACATGCCCTTGGGATAGCTCACTCCCAGGCGGGTTCCTTGCCCTCCAGCCAGGAGCAGCACTGCCACCTTGTTCTGCGAGATCTGATACAAGCCTGAACAGAAGAAAGAAGCCCAAGGGAACATAAGAACCTTCAAAGCAACCAACACCCCAAACTCTTCTCCTGAGCCTTTCTGCAGAGCTCAGGCAACAGCTAGAAGCTGCCAGTTCAATGTTGTCAGCTCAGAGAGAAATATGACACTACATACACAGGAGAAAATACATTTCATCTCCTGGATGCAGCAGTTTCCTCACCTGAAGCAGCAGATGTTGCAACAACAGGCAACAGCCATGAGCTGCAGCTTAGGAGATTCAAACTGTACATTAGGATACAAAGTCTTTACTAGGGAGGTGGTGCAGCACTGGAAAAGATATCCAGAGAGGTGGAGGCTGTCCCTTAAAGTTTTCAAGGCTTACTTTGGCAAAGCTGTAGCTGGCCTGGCATATGGTCCTGTTCCAGATGGGGGTTGGGCTAGAGACCTCCAGAGGTCCCTTATCATCAACATTTCTACATCCCAAAGAAGCCAAGTCTCATCATCTTCAGTAAAGCATGGGCATTTCTGGAATCTGCCTTAATCAACTATCTGTACCTGTGCTCCAGCTTAAATAGAAGCTGAACACAGCTGCAGTCAGGACTAATAACACAGCCAAGCCTGCAGGAGCCGCAACTCCCATAATCTAATTAAAACCAGTATCTTTGCTCGTGACAAACCAAGTCAGTCCAGAACCTGGGGAAGAAGCAGAGCACATAAATAACATTCAGCTCACTCTTAGACTTTGTTCCCTGCCTTCTCCCAAGCCGGTATCACAGTAATGACTGACATCTGTGAGAAAGATTTTTCCTTAGGGAACACTTTGTGTTCCTCTGGGAATGCAAGGAGCACTAGGCCTGCCCAGGTCAGAAGCCACAGCTCTGCTGCAGTAGCTATCAGGGCCTTCTGCAACTGCACACCGCTGAGCTGCCACTGCTCCTGCAGCCCAGGATAGCCCGTGCTTCACCCCTGCGTCCAGTAAACACTCCACATTAACCACAGCTGGGGCCAAAACATTCTTGATTTAGACTGAAAGACACAAGGACCAAAGAGATTGAATTAGAAGAAAAACAGGATTGGTTTTATGCTAATCTTTAAGTAACTGGCTGTTTAAATGAGCAATAGAAGAAAAATACCAATTGGTGCTGTAACAGCATGGCTTGGTTTTAATTCTGTTCAGAAATGCAGCTTTCAGCAATAAAACCAAACTTGAGTTGTCCATGACATTGCGGTAACACTATTCCCGCCTCCCACCCATGCTCACAAGTGTCAGTCCCACCCCAGCAGTAACACAATGTTTCTGCCTAAACACACCCTTTCCCAAATGTGGATGTCCCAGGGGAGATGGCAGTTCTCAGTTTTCCATACAGTGACAAGAGGATGGGATCTACCCAAGGGGATTTGACATCTCACACCCATCTCCCAGAGGGGCCTCTCACTGTGGGGACTGAAACCTCAACCTCAGCAGGATGAACCCAAGCCCAAAGCAATATTACTGATAACATCAACAGTGTCACTCTGTTTCTCTTGTCACAATCCATCAGGCTGACTGGGCCATACTCCAGGAAAGACCTGACCGTGGCACACAACCCAGCAAGGGGACTCCTTCCCAGTATTTATGGTGCAGCCCTACAACCCAGAGAATTTTTCCAAGTTGTCCTCTTAGGTCACCATGAAAACAAATATCCCCAAAAATTTGAGTAAGCAGGTCTGCTGTGACTTCCCAAATGTAAAACTACCAATATTCACAACTAAAGTTCATAAGAACTGACTTATCTTACTGCATAGTCCTGGAGTAAATGGAAAGATATATCCACTTAAAAAAACCCCACCTTATTTTCTGCAATATATGAAATACAAACAGTTAACCAAACAGAAAAGGGAAGATGTGTTGGCTGCTGAGATACCAATGCTGCAGTCAGTCCTATTCTGCACAGAAAGTAAAGAACAAAAATAGATTTTGCAGGAGGAACAGACTTGTCTTGCAAGAGCAGACAGAATTCTCTTGCTGAACAATGGGGCACATCAGCCCCATTACAAGAGCAGTCAGCAAGAGAAGAAAACTCAAACTTTTCAATTCTGCAAAGCAGTCAGATAACCAGAATGGTTCATCAAACCCTCTGATGAAATGGGGTTACACCATAGCCCATGGCCAAGGCTTAGATTTCATTAATAAAACACTACAGAATGTCAAAGTGTCTGTGCTTGATTTACACCATCATCTCTAGGGCTGCCTGGAAAATGTGGTTGCTAAATGTTGGTGTTTAAGATCTGAAAGCAAATCTGACCAGGCTGTTTTATCATCTCAGAGACAATAACAGAGGCATTATTTTTTTAACTATTAAAAAATATCTCAGGTGTTCCCAAGAAAAGTTTTGAGTTGTCTGGTTCTTTTAACCATTACTTTTTATCAGAGAAAAAGGGGGAGAGGGAAGGAGGAGACATCACTTCAGCTGTTCATCTTTGGGGGACACAATGCAGGTGGGAGCTGCTGGGAGCTCAGACACACATGGCAAGAGCACAGAGTACTCAGCTCAGGGGTGGCCACGACCCCGCAGTCACGGGCTGTACCAGCCATGCAGCCTCGGGGACGCTGTGCAGCAGGTCAGGATGTCTCATCTGCTCAGATCCTGCTCAACACCACGAGCAGCTCATGCAAACGAGGGCCTTTCAGAGCTGCATCCTCTCAGTGACCCATGATCCCACAAAGCCTGCGCCCATGACACCAGCTCCACTGGGAAATGCCATGCAGGGGCACAGGGATGCTGCTGGGGACAAGGCTACGTCTGTGGGGACATGCAGCAACACCCAGATTCAGCACCATAAAGTCTTGCTCCTGATTGCCATCCTCCAGGAAATTAAACGGAGGGCTGATAGCCTCTCCAGATTAAACTGGATCATAAAAACAAACCAAAGGGAAAACAGAAGCTCTGTGTGTACCCCTTCTGGTGGAAATTCAGGCTGCCTGCAGGGCTGAGGTGGCCTGGGGCCATCAGACTTCATGGCCAGGTGACTTGGGCACAGTGGCAGGGTCCCAAACACACCAGACCTGGGCTCCTGCAAGCAGTGCCGGCAACCAGTGAGGCCAGCCCACAGAGGTGGCCTGGCCTTCCTTTCCTTTCTGTGCTGTGGCCAGTGGCATGAGGCACACATACCAGATCCTCACTTGTCTGGCAGGGTGGAAGTCAAATGACCCAGTTTGGTAAAACCGTTAATTTAACTGCACAGCCCCGACTCAGCCCCATTTGCCTCTAGGGCTCAGGGGGTTCCTTCCTGCTCACCATGACACCCTCAAACAGCCCTGCTGAGATGGACTTGAGGGTGTGGATGGATGAGAAGCTTAACATATCCCAGCCACATGCACTAGCATCCCAGAAACCCCCATGTCTTGGGCTCATCCGACAGTGCGGGGAGCAAGTAAGGAGGTGATTCTGCCCCTCTGTCCTGCTCAGGTGAAACCCCACCTGCAATGCTGCCTCCAACTCTGGGGGCACCAAGACAAGGAAGATGTGGAGCTGATGGAACAAGTCCAGAGGAGGCCACAGAGATGTTCGGAGGGCTGGAGCCCCTCTGCTCTGGAGCCAGGCTGGGAGAGCTGGGGGTGTTCAGCCTAGAAAAGAGAAGGCTCCAGGGAGACCTGAGAGCCCCTTCCAGTGCCTAAAGGGGCTTTGAGAGAGCTGGAGAGGGACTTGGGACAAGGGACTGGAGGGACAGAAAAAGGGGGAATGGCTTCACACTGCCAGAGGGCAGTGTTAAATTAGACATTACAAAGAAATTCTTCCCTGTGAGGGTGAGGAGGCCCTGGCACAGGTTGCCCAGAGAAGCTGTGGCTGCCCCACCCCTGGAAGCGTTCAAGGGCAGGTTGGACGGGCCTTGGAGCAACCTGGGCTAGTGGAAGGTGTCCCTGCACATGGCAGGGGGTTTGAATGATATGAGCTTTAAAGTCCATCCCAACTCAAACCATTCTGTGATTCACTGTATCAGCTGATCTTCCCTCCATCACCACTCGGCCCTGAACGTGGTGTTTGACATAACAGAAAACCTCCTCTACCCTGTGACCATGATGCTTCTATTTCTGTTTCTGATTGGAAATTTTGACTCCCCTGCCCACACTTCCCCACCTCTTTGCTGGCAAGGTTGGGTCAAGGCTGTGCAGCCACCTGCCAAAATTTAGACAAGTATCTCTGCAACCACAGCTGTTTTTTCCAGGCTATATTTTTATTATGATTTTTTTTTTAACAGTGGTGTTATATTTTATAAAGAAAGATGCAAGACACATATGACTTTTTGTAAATAAAATAAAGTGTGCTCTTAGAAAAAAGCAGAGGATATCCATGTAAGACCTGAGTGCTGTGAGGGAAGCATATTCTCCCACATCCAGCCATGGTCTCCCTCATCGCCCCCAGTTTTCACATACCCACACGGCAACTAGGGAAAGCCACCTGCATCTACCAGGCTCCAAAAACCATGGCTAATGGGCTTTCCTGGGCTTCTTTCACACTATCCATCCACTCTGCTTCCAGATCCCATCACTCTCCTGCCACACATGGCTCTGTGTGGATCAGGATCAGCACCAACCTAAGACTGGTCTCTGCACCTGTCAGTGTGCTAAGAGCTCACCCCAAGGCAGCAACCCAGCTCAGCAGCAATGAAACCCCTCCCTCCTCCCACCCTCCCCGGGGGCTTATAGAATCATAGAATGGTTTGGGTTGGAATGGACTTTTAAGCTCATATCATTCAAACCCCCTGCCATGGGCAGGGACACCTTCCACTACACCAGGTTGCTCCAAGGCCCATCCAACCTGCCCTTGAACACTTCCAGGGGTGGGGCAGCCACAGCTTCTCTGAGCAACCTGTGCCAGGGCCTCCTCACCCTCACAGGGAAGAATTTCTTTGTAATATCTAATCTAACCCTGCCCTCTGGCAGTGTGAAGCCATTCCCCCTTGTCCTGTCTCTCCAGTCCCTTGTCCAAAGTGCCTCTCCAGCTCTCTCGAAGCCCCTTTAAGTACTTTAATACTACATATTTTCCATGACAGATACTGAAAATCATGTCAACAAAATACCCCTATGCCCTCTAAACCATATCATGAAGTACCATGTCCATTTGTTTTTTGAACACTTCCAGAGTTAGTGACTCCATAACTGCCCTGGGCAGCCTGTGCCAATGCCTGACCTCCCTTTCTGTGAAGAAATTTTCCCCAATATTCAACCTGAACCTCCCCTGGCACAACTTGAGGCTATTCCCTCTTGTCCCATCGTTTCTTAGCTGGGAGGAGAGACAGACCCCCCCACCTGCCTACAAGTGCCTTTCAGGGAGTTGTAGAGAGCTTCACCCGCCCCTGCCAGGCACGGCCTTAGCACTTGCCTCGCCCCCCCGCATTTCACAGCGCAGAGTGAGAACTCGGTGTCTCACCCAAAGTGCCTCCGGTCGAGGGGCACCGGCTGCCGGCGCTCAAGGCCGGGGTGCAGCCGTGACTCCAGCTCTCCGCCTCCCTGCCCGACTCGCCGTCTCTGTGGCTCCCACCTGCCGCCCCCGCCGGACACCGACCTCCGGCAGCACGGGGTGGCGCGGGGCGGACTGCCCGGAGCCCCGCGGTGCCACCGCAGGAGGCGGCTCCTGCCCCGGGACCCCGCCAGGCTGGGCCTCGGCGGGACGCGGCCACCCCCGAAGGGGTGCTTCGGACACCGCCAGCCCTGGGACGGAGGGACAGGCGGCCCCGCGCCTCGCTCACCTTCCGCCTCCCAGCGCTGCAGAGCGGCGGGGCCGCTGCGGCGAGCGCTGCCCAGAAGCTCGGAGGGGAGCGGCTCCATCCGGCCGTCCAGGCGCTCGGGCGGGCCGCGCTGGCGGGCCCCGGCCGCTGCCGCCAGCCGGCAGTGTTCGCCCAGCCCCGGCGGCAGCGCCGCCAGCAGCGCTCTGCGCTGCTCGGGGCCCAGCTCGGCCCAGAACCGCAGCAGGTGGCCCTGCCCGCACCGCTCCAGCCGCGCCCGCACCTCCTCGGGCGGATCCATGGCGTAGGGAGCCCGCTCTGACCGGCTCGGGACCCAGCGGGAGCAGGCGGGCCAGCACCGCGACAGAGCGGCACCGGGCGGGGCCAGAGGTGCCGTCCCGCCCCCCCGAGCCCCCTCCCTGCCGCTCCCGGGAGCGGGGCTGGTCGCAGCCGCAGCTAGTCACGCAGAGCGGGGCTGCAGAACGATCCCCGCCCGTTCCCGGAGCCGCCGAGAGCTTCCTGAGCTCGGCCCCCGAGGCGTCCGCAGGATTTGACGCCCTCGGCCCCGCGAGTTCCGGCCAACGCAGCACTGCCCCCACGGCCGAATCCCTGCTCCGCAGCGGCTGTGATTCTGCGGCTGCCGTGAGATGTGTCTGCCGGGACCCCCAGCCGCTGGTGCTGGGACCTCGGTACCAGAGGGGGTCTCACGCCCCGTCTCTACACCCGCACTTGGAAACTCGTCGTGAAATCTCGGACTTCCCTCAACGCAGAAGGAGCTGGGTGGGCCCGGCTGTACTCCAGCCATGGTGCAGGGTCAGGCGCCCAGCTCAAATCCAGCTCCCCATTGTTGAAATAAAGTACCAATGAGATGGATAAAAGTTAAAAATGCACTGCATCACCGAAGGATAGTACAGGACAAATAAAAGAATTTATGAAAGATGAGTGAAAAACCAAACCAGCAGGAACCAAGAGCCATGACCCAAAAACTGAAGAGCAGGAGGACACTCTAAACCAAACTAAAAAGCCGAAGAACAACTTTGTATGAACTGAGTGCTCATCAGCATAGTAAAATCTTTGCCCATAGACTGTGATTGCCCCTTACTCACAGAAGCCCCTTCCCCATAGATCATGAGTAGTAAAAGAAGTGTGCAAGGTATCTTCAGATGGAAACAAGAGACTGCAAAGACAATTATTAGAGCTTTAGGTCATTACCTGTAGGGAAATCCTGATTTCTGTTGATTCAAGTGTATAAAAATAGGCATGCTGAAAGTCTGCCAGCTTTGTGGATTCACCACCCAGCACCCATCTCTGTGTAGGTATGAAATAAAATCAATTATCTTGACTCTGTGTGTGAATCAGCTTCTTGCACATAGAGTGGAAGAACCCAGTTTTTGGACAACAGAGAGAGCACTAGCAGCAGTGGAGTAACCAGACACAACTACCCAAAGGCCAGGGCTGGGCCAGTCACAGCATCAGAAGGCACAGGGTAAGGGCGTCCCCTCTGCAGCTCATGCTGGGGTCACAGGCTGCTGAGAGGGAGGACAGTGCAGTGTGCTACACTCCTGCCCTCAAGCCCCACCCTGTGTATGCAGTCCACTCCTGCTGCTGGGCAGGCTGGCACTAACCCCTTGTCTCAGCCAGCAGCCACCAGCCTGTCTCTGTGGCATCCTGCACACAATCAGAGCCCAGCTGGGCAGAAGCAGATGAGAGGACAGACAGACAGGAGCTCAGACACAGCCACCTCCCTGCATGTAAATGGAGTCAGGAGAGCTGGACTCCATCTGGATGTGACCATCAAGTCAGAAAGAATCCCTGAGAGTTGTCAAAGCTTTTGTTTCATGCTCTATTTCCTGTTTTATGTAACTTGACACAGCTCCTGCTCGGAAGAGCTTTGGGGTTTTGAAACCTCCTCGCTCTGCTCCCCTTTACACAAAATCTCTCCCTGACATGGTTGTATTCCTTGCCTGCCCATTGTGTGGATGGGTGCAGGTCCACACCTGGTGCCTGCATAATCACCAACCCTTCTTCATCAGAAAAGGCTCTGTCAGATACAACTTGTAAATCAAGCCCTGCCATTTCCTGCAGAACTTGCTTCCGTGCCTCAAAGGAATCCCATGGGATCCTAGAAGAACTACAGAAAATCTTGCTGCTGCTGGCGAATGTGCTCCCACCCTTCAAATCCAGCCATCCACCAGAACAGGTTTGTCCGGCTGCAGAGCGCCCCCTGGACTGGTTCCACAGCCTATGGCAGTGTGTGTGTAGATATTTTCTTCTGCAAAACAATAAAAATGATGACAGGTTGGATAAGTTACACCAGGCAGGACAACCTGAGCGAGCAGGAGGGAGGGATGCTTGGGCCAAACAAAACACAAACATGCAGGAAGAACAGGAAATTCAGCATGGAAAAAAGCTCCAGCACCCTGACAGCAGAGAGAACACACAGCACTGTCAGGGTGAGGTATCCCAGCAGGAGAGAGGCAGAGCTTCTTGTGTTTAGGGCCTTGCTCCAGGCTTTAACATTTAAGCTCTCTCTAGTGCATTCCCCAAAGAAATACGGTTTTTCAATCATTCCCCAAATAACATGACAGACCGGGGAATTTCTGGCTGTGGTACAGCTGTGACTGCTGTTGCCCTGGCTTCATCATCATCAGGAGAGTGGAATTTATGACAGGACAAAGCAGTTGCTAGATGGATTCCAATCAGAAACCCTGCAGTATCTATCATACTTCCATTTAAGCCCTAGATAGTTCCCTGTATTTAAAAAAGCTGTGATGAGACCCCAGGAGGGGCGAGATGGTGAGATAGGACACAGTGGCTGCCATTTCCTACTAACACCAGTTCTTGCTCTGTGGACCCAGAAGGGGAAACAACCCATCACCCCCACAGACAGCTTATTTCAGCTTCTCACCAACTGTGTTTCTCCCAGCCCTTGTGACAGCCCGTGAACCACCAAGCATCCACCAGACTTCCTGCTTGCTGGCCTTCTGGGAGAAAAAACAGTTTGGAGGAGAGAAAAGTCGCTTCATGGCAAGTGCCTGGCCACCACCAAAGAAAACACAGCATGTCCCCAAGAGGCCCTATTGCAGCAAGATGGAAAACACAAAGTCGTTGCAGAGATGAGATCAAACACAATATCCCTGTCCAAAGGGAAACCTCTCCAACCATGCTCCCCTCACTATTTTTAGCCTTTTCCCAGAGGTTTCTTGGGGCCGGACACATTTCTGGGTTGACACTTTGGTACCCCACTGAAAATAATAATTCCCTGCACCTGCCAGCTTTGGGACTTAATGAATTTTTCAGTGACGGGACGTACCAGGGCTTGGTCTGGACTGTTGTGGACACAGCTCCTGTTCTGTTTTTAGCCAAGCTCTGACCAACCATTCCTGGGTACAGTCTGGTCACCTGCACTGGCTGAGGACAAACCCACTCTGGATGCAGCACCATCTGGGCTGGCAGTGGTGCTAGCTGTTCCATGTGCCAGGAAACAGTATGCACACACTGAGCCCACAGATCTGTGGCTGGTTCCCCACCAGACCTTGCTCTCCCCAGAGAGAGCAGCAAAGGTTCACAACATCTGTTTGGACATGGTCACCAGGAGACAACCTCATGGCTGTAAGTTACCATGTGTTCTCTGCATAATCAAGATGTACATGGGAACACCTACAGGCCACTGAAAACAGCGCGGGGCTCAATCTACTGAGACAGTCACCCATCAGCACCCATTGATGGTTCATGTCATGTAGGAAGGTGCCCCATCACCAGCACCCTGTTCCTCCAGTGATCTGCTGGGGTTTGGTGCAGCTTCTGTGACCTCTCTTCGCAGAGGTGGTAATGTTGGTTGGTAGGACATGCTGACACGCCACCAGCCTCCAAGGGGACACCAAGTGCCCTGTGCCCTCTCCAGAGAGGGGCAGTGATACGTTTGATGTCACCGCACCAGACCCATGCATGTCACTGCTGATGCCCACAGGACAGCAGAGAGGGAGGGCTGGGCCAGGTCTGAATGGCAGTTGGTGCTTCACAGTAGCTTGGAGGAAGGAGAACTGAATAACTATGTTTTTTATATTTAAGAAAACAAAGAAATCTGTCCATCAGAGGAGTCTGGGATGGCCCCAAGACAAAGTGAGAGAAAATACCCCGCCGCCCCCCATAAAAAAAGCAAACCCCAAAAAGTCTTTTCCAAGAATGTTCAAAATCTCTCTAACCTCATCCACTCAACACAATGAGGATGGAAATATCAGCCTGTCTCAAGGCAGCTTCTTGAGGGCACTTTGGTATGAAAAACGCAGTAAGAGCAGAGCTGCCCTAGGCAGTTGTGTCCCAGCTCCTTGTGCTGGAGCAGGAAGCTCCACACGGACAGCAAGAGTATTTTTGCTGAAACAGCAGACACAGTCAATGCCAGGAACTGTTTCTGATATCTCTGGATCACTTTCCTGGATAGACTGGCTAGGCAGGGAAATTGGACACAAGACATTATGGTCATTCTGAATTCCCTCTGTTATTCCTGGCTGTTCCTGCAAGACCAGAAAGGGGGGAGGAACCCAGAGAAAACACCTTTTGTTTGCAGATCTAGCCTTTGCTGAACAAAACAGCCATGTGCTGATGCTGACAGAGCTGAGCAGCACCACACTGACTGCCTAGTTTCTGGAATAGGAAGGGGAGGGATGAGACACTGGTTCCTTCTCCTTGTATCCTGCACAGGTGTGAACCTGTTTAGTCAAACACAGCTAAGCCAAGCAGAGATCTCAAACAGGTACAACAGGTCCAGGAAATCTGTGAAAAGAAATGAGTTAAAGAAAAACAGTTCAGTCACAACACAGAGACCAGCTGGAGCAGGACACACTGTCTAATGGAGAGGTTTTGCAGAGAAGGCAGCATCTTGCACTAGGATTAACATACTGCTGCATCTAACAGACACAGCAAATTTCCCTATAAAGTAGAGAAACTCATTCTCCTACCAATGCCAGTATATATTAAGTTTATAAAAGATAAGACACAAATCCTGTTTCTTTCACATTTGTCAACATCGGAGGGGTTTTTTTCCCCCTTTATTCATGTCTGTGGCTCTTTTGAGCCCATCCCCCAGCTCCTGCTGGCTGATGGCCACTGGTGCCTCACCAGCCACAGCGCTGGGATGATGGCACTCAATTGCCTCTGTCAGCACTCGCTTCCTCCATGTACCAGGCAAGTACAGCACCGTGCTTGTGCTTTACATCCCTCTTCTGTAGGGATGCTGCATTGATTGACACTTCTGGGGTGCGTTTGCAAAGGTGATGGTGAGAGT
The DNA here is from genome assembly GCF_003984885.1 of Neopelma chrysocephalum. Taxonomy (NCBI): domain Eukaryota; kingdom Metazoa; phylum Chordata; class Aves; order Passeriformes; family Pipridae; genus Neopelma; species Neopelma chrysocephalum. The sequence continues at coordinate 155,444 of NW_020897888.1, forward strand.
GAATGCTCCAGTTGTTTTTTTTCCTCCCTCTTCGCTAATTACATTGGCTCTGAAGTCTCTAGAAGTTGTGCTGGTTTCGGCAGGGTAGACTTATGGGAATAGGTTTTGGATTTGTGCTGAAAATGGTGCTGATAATACAGAGATGTTTTTTTGTTGCTGAGTGGTGTTTGCCCAGAGCCAAGGTCTTTTCTGCTTCTCACCCCAACCCACCAGTGTAGGGGCTGTGGGTGCACAAGCAGCTGGGAGGGTACACAGCCAGGACAGCTGACCCAAGGGATATTCTGGACCACACGGCATCATGTTCAGTGTATAAACCGGGGGGAAGAAGGAGGAAGGGTTTGGCGTTTGTCTTCCGCAGTAACTGTTACACAGGATGGAGCCCTGCTTTCCTGGGGAAGGTTGCACACCTGCCTGCCCATGGGAAGCAGTGAATGAATTCCTTGTTTTGCTTTCTGTGAGTGGCTTCCGTTTTCCCCGTTAAACTGCCTTTATCTCAGCCCCTGAGTTTTCCCACTTTTACCCTTCCCATTCTCTCCCCCATGCCACCAGGAGTGAGTAAGAGGCTGTGTGGTGCTTAGTTGCTGGCTGGGGTTAAACTACGACAGGTTTTCGGGTATCTCTGCTTGAAAAGAAACCAGGATTTGTGCTTGGATGGATGGATGGACGGACACCGGCCAGAGCGGCTCTTCTCGGGGTGCAGGGTCCCGGGTAATCGGGGGATCGAGGAATAAACATCTCCCTGAGCCTGCCTCGCTCGCCGCCGGGAAAGTGGCGCGGTCCCGGTCCCTCCGCCATCCCTCTCCGAAGGGACCGGACCCCTCGCCGCTCCCCGGCCGCGAGCGGGGCGGGCGCCGCGTGGAACTCAAACCGCCGTCCTCCCTCTCAGCCAATGGTCAGAGGGACCGCCCGCCGCCACCCAATGAGAGCTCGGCACATCCCGCCCCTGACCAATAGGCGCGCGGGGCTGGCCCTGGGGTAACGCTCGGCGGCGATGGCTCCGGAACGCGGCGATCGGTCGCTCCCCGCCGGTACCGAGGGTCTTCCTCGGGTTTTCCTGCAGAGCCTGCGGACTCTTTTCGATATCCTGGATGACCGGCGGCGGGGTTACGTGCACCTACAGGAGATCGAGTCGCGCTGGCGGGGCGCAGAAGCCCGGGAGCTGCCCACCGGGGTGATGGAGGGGTTGCGGCAGGCGGCACCGGCCAGCGGGTACCTCACCTTCGAGAGGTTCGTCTTGGGGCTGCGGGCGGCCCTGCCCGGGGCTGAGCCCCCGGTTGAGGGCGGCAGCGGCGGGCAGCGGAGCGTGGAGAAGCCGCCGAGCCCTCGTTGTTCCGAGGAGCGGCGGGGGAAGAGCACTGGGCAGCGGGAACCGGGGCACAGCCAGCCTCGAGGCCGCGGTGAGTGGCGGGACTGAGCGGGGGGCTCCGGGCTCGCGGGGTTGATGGCAGCGCCGGGCCCGGGGACTGGCGCCCGGAGGTCGGGCTGGAATCTGGTTGTTCGCCCCTATCCCTTGTGCTCTCCTCTGGGCTAGAGCCAGCGCTTCCCGCAGGGCCAGTGTAAAACTCCGCCAAAGTTACTGCCATGCTCAGTTTGGCTTTGCTGGGCTCCGATCCCGATGTGGATATCCCGACGCCGCCGCCCACCCAGGGCTGTGCTCCCTTCGCGAGGCGCTGGGCTATTTATAGCGCTGACAGAAGGAATTAAGGGCTTTGCCGTAACGTGTCCGTGGTTGTCCCCGGGCGTAGAGTCTGTCCTGACCTTCCCCGAGGGTGACTGACACAGCTGGGAGTCTCAGGATGGCTGGGACCTGCGGACCCCCCGAGCAACCTTGACGGGGTGAGGGTTGTGGTCACGGAGTAGCCGTGTGCTCGGGTGGGCTCTGGGCTGGGGTGGCCCTCAGAAAGGATTCTTTCACAATGTCATGCACGTGCAATAAAAATTGCAAAATAAAAATTGCAATACCTGATCCAGCTTTTTGGTTTGGATCATTCTGCAGCACTATTCCCAATAACAAGTAATTAAGCAATGAATAAATGAGAAAGTGGCACCAGGCCAACATGCTTTGCTGTCCCAGGCTCTGGCTACAGAGCTCACCTGCAGGTCCCTGTGGACTCTTCCCCTTCCTTGGTACCTGGGGTCCCTGTGTGGCTCTGCCAGAGCCCTCTAGGATGGTACGCTGACCTTGGCACAGGAGAGACCTTTTCACTGGCATCTTGATTTGTTGTTAGTCAGTAGGAGATGTTATAAGGAAACCAGGTTTCTGGGCTTGTCTGGGTAGGTAATAATTCTTTATCTAGGTTTGTGAAGTGCTTTGAGATCTGAGGACACTAAGGTCTGTGTGAGGACCTGGTGTTTGTTATTGCACGACCTGAGTGCGATGACATGACTTCCTCCACCTCGGGAATGTCAGGCTGGTTTGCCTTCCCTTCCCGCCCACTCCCTCCCAGTCCCTTCTGCTGGGTGGAGAAGAAACTTTAACTGTGGCTGAGGTTCTCTGCTTTCCATATTGCTCCAGACTAATCACTGGAGCTTCATCTAAGGGAATATTATTAAGCAGGCTGACTCTTCTATCATCAAGAGTGTAAATCTGGAAAAACCTGAAAAAAATCCTGCTTGGTGAATAGACAGCAGGTTGAAAACTCTACCCTGGGAAGGAGCAAGCAAATGACTGCAGCAGCTTTCTGCTTGCTGAGGATCTTTTCATTATAGGCTGATATTCCACAGCTGTTTGGAGCTTGTGGACAGGGTTAGTGCCTCAGCCCTTGATGCCAGCTTCCCAAGCTGCAGGGTCATATTCTGGCAAGAGGCCTGAGTTTCAAGTTGATTCATCAGCTTAGAAAATGTTACAGTTCACAGTTACTCCATCTCTTTTAACTCCAGGTCCTGCACAACTGCCCAGTGCTCCCTCGGAGCACTGGAAGGTTTCACAGGGTGCAGTTCGAGTGGATATCCTCCTCAGCTGGCCATGAGGGAGTTGGGCAGTGCTGTGTCAGGACACAACTCCATCACAATACAGAGAAGTGTGGTGAGTGCTGGGAGCTGCCTGTGCCTCCAGGAAGCCCTGTCTCCACTAAGACTATATTGTTTGAGTGCGAGGCTGCTCTGAGCCTCCAGCTGCATGTGGTGTCTTCTGTAAGTGCAGTGAGAGGATGTAACAAGTCAGAGGAAGCTCTCTCTGCCTATGATTTGGGGTAAGGGGGTGCTCACAGGATGCTTCCCCAGCTCTGCTTTATGGTCTGGGGTCAAAGGTGATTTGGATGTGACTCGTGGCAAAATGGCAGAGGTTGGGGCCATGTGACTCTCCTGGCGTGTCCAGGGGTGCAATGAACCAGTGGACAACAATTCCCTTTCTCTCACTAGTTCTGCTAGTTCTCACACTAGTTCTGCTAGTGTGTGGGCTGAAGTGCTTCTAAAGAAGTCCCTGCTTAAGTCACCTTCCAGCTTCTCCTCAGCCCAGCAGTGCTCAGGCAGCCTGCAAGCTTCTGCTGGGTGCCCCACGGTCCCTGGGGAGCCAACAGCACCCTCTAGGCACAAGGATGGTGTGGTGGATATTGGGGAAGTCACTGTGGTGGTGCCCACTGGTGCCTTGTCACAGCAATGTCCGAGTGTGTCACTCTTGGGGGTCTTTACCCCTGTGGTTCCCCTGTGAGCTGAGACCTGGGGAAGTCAAGGCACAGAGCAGAAAGTGCCTTGCTCAGGAGGTGTGTGATGGCCTTGGACACTGCCTCCTCCCCAGCACTTCACTTGCCCTTGCTCCAGGGGTGGCCTGGCTCTCTAGCAGCTCCCTGGAGAGCTGGTGGCACTGACTCCAGGAGGGATGGGACAGTTTGTAGGGGCTTGTCTGGGCCATTGCCAAGGACAAGTGTAGAAATGTGTAAAACAACCATGAGGTGTCTGCTTGTCTTGGGCAGGGAGGCTCCCAGAGGGAGGAGGCTGTCCTTTATCTCATGTCAGGATCTCTTCCACCTCTGGTGATCTGGTCCTGCTCTTTTCCTAAGAAGAACTATCCAAGCTCATTAGCAGGGATCCTTTTTTAGCCACTGCCTTGTCTGTTCAGGTGCGCAGAGCTTGATTGTTTGACCAGGAGCTCCTGCTTATCACAGGTTCAGCTCAGTTCAACCCAGCACTTCCAGGTAACAACAGCAAAAAGCTTCTAACACATCTGTCCTGCAACTCCTACCAGAAATGCTCCAGGCTTTGCCTTGGGAGTCTGCCTGTTGAAGGTACCCTTGATTTGGGGCTGTTTCTCAGTTTTCCGAGCAGGATGTGCTACAGGTCTGCTAGGAGAACATGCACGTGGTCACACCAGTCTTGCTGGGTTCCTCCCAGGTAGATTTGGGTGTATGAAACCAAAGGCAGTTGGCAAAGCACATGGGTGGGTGATATCAAAGACTGTGTATATTGATGTGCTGGAGACCTGTCTGTGCCAGAGTATTTGCTGGCAGGTGGAGCAGGATGCTGTGATGGACCAGAAGGAGGACTTTTCCCGTGGCATGGTGACTTCTTTCTCCAGTGACACAAAGTGATGGACTGAGCTGTCACGTTGCCTGCTCTCCCCTCAGCCTGAGTCTGGTTCCCACTACTGAACCGGTGTGAATGTGGCAGCACAGGCAGCCCTGGCACAGTGCAGCTCTCCCAGATCTTGTTGCCTTAAAATGAAGGGTGGCTCCTGTGCCCATGGCTGATGTCCCTTGCCCCGTATCCCAGCTCCATCGTGTCCATGTGCTTGGCTCAGGAAACTCGTGGAGCAGAAGGAAGCAATGTGCCAGCCCAGGTGATGCCATGCACCCTGTCCTGGCACTAACAGCCCTTCATGTGCCTGCAGCAAGGAACATGCCAGACCTGAGCCAGGTAGCTCTGGTACCCAGGAGCCAGCATGCGCCCAGCCACGGGAGAAGGATGTGCGACAGATGGCAGATGCATGGGGAGCAGTCCCGAGGAGGGTGTATTTTCCCCAGCTGCCTGCCATTATTTGCCAACTCCCTGATGCTCCTGTTGAAAAGCCAGGTTGGGAAAAGCACTCTTGAGGAGACTTCTGTACAGGGAGCAGGCAAGCTGCAGGACTGAGGGAGTAGCATGAGGCAGGGTGTGCTGAGCCAGGAAAGGAAGAGCAGCAGGCTGGTGCCCAGATATGCCTGGGGATGTGCTGGCTGCAGGCCTGGCTGCCCTGGTGCTATGGTTTGGGGCAGTGGGGTTTCAGAGTGCTGCTCTGCCAGCTCAGCCAGAGGCGGATCAGAGCTGGCTTGGCTGTGGCTACAGGGCTGGGTTTCTGGTGAGGGCAGGTGGTGCAGGGCTTGTACAGACTTCAGTGCAGGTGCCCAGGGAAGTCCTGCCCCGGCTGACAGGCAGGAGGTGTCTGATTCAGCCTGGAACCTGCCAGTATGAACTTAATCTCCAAAAATAGGTTATGCATGGATTTGCTTTAGCACCATGTGTTTGTAGTAGATTAGTCTTTTGCAGGATAGGATGTTGGAGTTTTAATAAAATTTTGAAAAAACTACAGCCTGATTTACTCTGTGATTACATCACAGGTATGCAGTCTGGGGGGATGTCCACATGGCCAAGTCCATCACCAAGCAGGAGCTGCCTTCAGGTGAAGTTGAGTTCCTGGCAGAGCTGGTGCCACCTGAGTGGGAGCCAGGTGTCCCATGAGGGCCAGCAATATCACTGACTGGACTAGTTTTGCCTGGAAGCTGCTTGTGATACCAAAAAGCAGCAGAAACAAACTTCTTAATGCCAATTTGTAGCTATAAAAAAGGGCATTCTTCTTTATTCAGCACTGGACGTTCAGAGGAGAGCTCCTCTAATCAAACGACAGAGGGTCAGGGCTTTTTATTACATGTACCGTTTATATATTAATTATATATTCTCACTTAATGCATATTCATTAGTTTGCTTTACATAGTCACGCCCATATTGGAAGTCCTTCTTTAGTCTTTCTGGATCTTCTTCGCTGTCTTGACCTCAGGTCTTGAGCAGGCACAGCATTATTCTGTTTCACCACTAAAAACTGTAACATTTGTTCTTTATCTTGTTTGGGTACACAGAGCTTAGTTTACATCCTGTTTGTTTGAGTGCATCCCTTATCTAATTCTCTAGGACTTCTCCAAGATTATATTGTTCCTTATTTGGGCATTCCAGGATACTGTGAGTAAAGTTGCTATCTCTCCTATCACTTGCTCTCTGCAGAAGATGACACTGAGGTCTGTTGCCAGCCTGGTGCAGCTGAGTCTGTCATTCCTGAAGCCTTTCTTGCCTGGAAAAAGATGGGAGCAGGCACTAAGGCTGGTGCTTTGCTCAGCCTCTCCCTGTTTGCAAGACCACCCTACAGATCATCCCACATAAGTGGGAACCCTGGGGAGGTTTTTGTTGGAAGTGGCTGGTGGCCTCATGCCTTCCTCTGTTCCATGCCTTCCAGATGCGAAGTCTGCTGGGCAGTCCCAGGGGGATGGTGGCCACCCGGGGGCTGGGGACACTCGGAGGCATCAGAGGGGCCGTGCAGAACACCGGAGACACACCATCACCAACGGCGTGGATTTCAGCATGGTAAGGGACAGCCCTGTCATGGGCTTCCATGAGGGGGAAGGTGGATTGCAGGGGTCCTTCACTGCTGACACCATCTCTGGGCTATGGCTCCCCCTCTGCCCACCTGCACACGTGAGCCATGGGACGTTGGGCAGATCCTGATATTTTGGATACAAAGCTCTGTTGATATATGTGGAGGTGCTGCCCTAACTTCCACAGCTCTTTCTGTTCTTGCCAGACAGTAACCTGGAGTGGGGTTAGCCCGTGGAGCTGGCATTTGACTGCATGGCTGCCTTCCCCATGGGCAAGGTCCTGGGCAGGGAAAGGCAAAGGTGGAGGTGTGGCAACAGGTGGGTCTCTGGGCCTTTCAAGCACCCCAGTGAGGGTCAGGTACTCTGCGCTGGCAGGTGGTGGGGCCAGGCTGTGTCCCCTTCCAGATGTTTCCTGCAGGTCAGCGCTCAAGCATACTGATCCTCCTGGCTCTCAAGAGACTTTTTGCCAGCAAAGCAGAGAAATATACATTGAATTTAGCCAGGCAGCCCAGGATGGAGGCATCTGCTTCTTTCTCTCTGCCCCTGTGTGGAGAGGCTTGGATCAGATTGCCTGGGTGAAGGGATCTGCCCTGGAGAAGCTGCCTGGGCACGTCCTGGGAAGAGAGCCAGGACCAAGCCTGCAGGATGAGTGCTTGGTGGGAGTGTCACCATTGCACTTCCACCCTTTGCACCCTGGTGTCACCGTGCTCCTGCAGCCCAGCAGGCCTGAGTGGTGGTGCCCAGCCTGGTGCTCGCCTTAGGGGACACAACATACCCCAATGCCAGCCTGGCAGGGGGTGTTTGCTGGGCTTGCAGCCTTGCAAGGGCCAGGATCTCCATAGGGCCAAGCAGTCGCTGCTGAAAGGTGCTGATAAGGAGTGATAAATGAATGTCTGGGATTGAGGGCTTTGTTTCTCAAGGGTTTTAGGTGGCTGGAAGTTGCTGTTTGGAGAGGGGAAGGTCCCTGCTTCCCTGGCAAGGCTCTCTCCTGTGCGCACAGCTCTGGGCTGGAGCCCATCAATGCTGTGAACTCAAGGTCCTACCTGGTGCTGGTGAGGAGGGGCTGGTGGGCACTGCATCTGTCCCCAGCTCTGCCACAAGTGCTCTTGCTCTGGGCTTGTGTTGCCCTGGTCTCTATTTCCCCAAGTTGTGGGGGCACTGGGAGAGGTCCTCTGCACTTTTTTACCCTCTCTGCAACATACCCAAGAGCTGCACTGTCTTTCTGTGCTTCTAAGCCCAGAGAAGTGGTGTCTGTCCCTGTCTCAGCCTTTCATGACACCGTGGGCACAACCTTTGGGCACTGATCCCATTTGTGAGCCTACAGAGAACAGGTTTGAGTCCAGCAAGGACCTAATCCTTATGCTGTCACCTCTCCTACCCCTCCCTGCCCCAATGGTGGGGCCCCCAAGGGACAAGGAACTGTCAATAGACTTGTTTGCCTAAAGCCCATGGCAGATGGTAGCACTTGTGTCCATCCTACATTCCAAAGCGCACCAGGACTGGTTCTTCCTGAGCAGGGAGTGGAGCTGTGAGGGCTGTGCTGCAGCCCCAGGACCCTTTGCACTGCCACAGCTGGTCCCTACTCATCAGCTGATGTTTTCCAGCCAGTCCCTCATTGACTGGTCTGATTTCCCCATGGCCATGAGGGTGGCTGGGATGAGACCTTCCATGAGAAGCTGAGCACTGTCATTTGTAGACAGCTGAGGGCACAGCTCCATGCCCTCCTCTTAACCCCAGGTAGCACCAGCCAAGTCCAGTTCTTTGCCTTCCTCATGCCTCTGAAGCTACCTCTGCCCAGTGTCCCATCCCTGTGAGATGTCATCTGTCCCCACACCAGGCAGAGCTGGCAATGTCCCTCTGCTCTGTGGGATGTTGCCTCTTCCTCTGGTCACTGGGCTGGCCAGCAAGCCTAGTGGGAACAGGGCAGAACAGGCAGCAGTGGGCTGCACCCCCAGCTGAGTGGGGTTTTTTGCCACATACGGCACCTTCTTCATGCCCCTCACAAACGGCCTCCATAGCATCAAGGCTCTGCACTTCTTCCTCTGGGTATGTCCCTTTGGGCCATCGGAGAAGTGTGCAGGGAGGCTCTCATGTTGCAAACAGTGTTTCCAGAAGTGGGAGCAAGAGCAACCCCAGTGTATTGCGTGGCAGGTGTGGGATGAGCAGAAGACACGCTGGAGCCCAGTTTGTGCTGTGGGTGAAGGCCAGGCTGTGTTGTGGCAAAGAAGGCAGAGGCAGCAAGGCAGGCAGCTCCCCATGCCCTTGGCTTGGAGACAGGCGCAGAAGCTGGGGGAGCAGCCTGGCATGGAGAAGGGGAGCAGCACCCTTGGGCTCACAGATCGAGAGTGATGAATGGGTCACTGCACCAGTACTCTGTTCCCTGGGGATGTCCCCTCTTCCCTCTCCACCTCTGTGATTGCTGGTGGCAAAGTGGTGCTGAAGGGAAGTAGAGGCAGAAGGTGGCAGTGGAATGGGGACCCTGTGTCCCCTGTGGATGCAGGCTGAGCCCCCTGTTCTCCAGCAGCCTTGGCTGTGTTGCAGCCAGGCACAGGGTTCTGCTCATCCTGTCCCAGGGGCCTGCTCTGGAGGCGGGGGCCCCAGGCACTCCTGTAGCGGCTCTCCAGGAACACCAAGGTCCCCACTGCCTTTCCAGGTGATGCTGGTGCTGGAACCTGAGTGACTGGCAGAGACACTCAGCAGAGAGGTGTGCTCTGCTACGCTCTGCACAGCTCAATGTACTTTGCAGGGTGAAGCAAAGTGGGGGCAGAGTGCTGGGGAAACAGGACTGCAGGTTTTCCCTGGCTTGCAGCCTGCACAGTGAGCTGGGCTGTTCACTGCTTGCCAAAATCCAAGTGTATCTGTGCTGGGGCTGATGCTCACACCCTGAAGGGAGCTGGGGGTGGCTGCTCCTGCTGCCTCCTTGGGTAAATAAGAGGTGAAGAAAACAGCTTCTGTGAAGGAGAGCAGGAGGGTGGAGGTGATCTGGGTGTCCATCACCTGCTTCGGTTGTTCTCTCAAACTAGAGAACTCTTCTTCCAAAACTCGTCCTCCAAAGCGGCATCAGGCAGCAGCCATCATCCCACTCCTCTATGGCTTCTCACGAGGAGAGGGGTAAGACCCCTGCCCATATCCACATCCCTCCATACCTCATAAAGAAACCAGCTCCTGGAACTCAACAAGGCCTTGATGGGGAGTTGGTGACATCCCTGTGCTCTGTCCTGCAGCTGAAGTACATGAAAGAGCTGGAACAGGAGAAGGATTTCCTGCTGCAGGGTCTGGAGCTCATAGACCAGGCTCGGGACTGGTACCACCAGCACATCCAGCTCATGCAGGAGCATCAGCGGCTCCTGGGGAAGAAGAGAAGCAGTGCTGTGAGTCTGGGGCTTGTTCTTGTGGTGCCTGGCTGCTTGGGAGGAGGTGGGGCTGCTCTGTGGATTTGGAGAACTGGACTGGGACTTGGCTGGACCTGGAGCCAGCCCCATGGTAACCCCCAGCCTTCTTCTTCCTCTCATCCCACAGGATTTCCCTGAGGGTGGCTGGAGCCACCTGGGGCGCCTGGTCCCCAAGCTGCAGGAGGTGAACCGCTGCCTGGGTGAATTCCTTTCCACCACTGGCAAGGTGAGAACAGCAATCAGCAGCTTGAAGTTGTTTGTGTGACCTTAGGATCCATCCTGTCCCTCCCCGTGCTGGTAGCAGGGCTGACATTGGAGCTGCCAGAGTTTCCCCCAGCTCTGAAGAGGTGACTTGGCTCCATTGGCAAGACAGGTGATGGGGGACAGCCAAGAGGACAGCACTGCTGGTCCTGAGCTGGGCTGGAGGATGGTCAAGGCATTTGGGGAGCTAAAGATGGTCCCCAAAAAGGTATAATCGTTGTCAAGTGAATAAGAAATCCAACCTGCTGAAGTGCTGAATCAGCCACCTCAGAGCTGACTGTCCTGCCGGGCTCCTGGCAGGAGCCAGGCACACTGGCAGGAATGCTTCTCCCCTCTGCCTGGTGGGCCAGAGACCCTGTGATGGCCTGTGCTGGGATTTTAATCCTCTGCTGGGCTTCTCTCAGTTCCCTGTGTGCCACAGAAACAACTTCCAGCCTTGAAGAAAGGCTGGGAAGGGCCACAATGGAGGAGGCTCAATGTCTGATCCCTTCACCTTCTCTGCAGCCAGCAAACCCCTCCTCAGCCCCGAGCAGGCTGGTCCCCACAGCATCCCCAGCCTCCACAGGCTCCCAGCAAGCCATCAACATGCTAAAGGAGCAGAATCGGCTTCTCACCAAGGTGAGCAGGGGTACAGGTGGAGGAGGTGCCCTTGGGGGTGCTGGGAAAGGAAGGTGGGATAGGGCCAGGAAAGGAATGCTAGGCAGTGAGAAGTGTTTCTTCAGCTTGGCCAACCTTGGTCATCCCAGAGAAGGGTGTGTGGGCTGCACCTAGAGACCCTCTGGCATGCAGCTGTCCCCAACTGTGTCCATCTGTTTGCTGGGTGAGTCAATGGGCAGGGATGGGGCATTCCTGTCAGAGGGAAAAGACTGTGACAAATGCAGGTCACAAGAGGGTGATGAGACTGCAGCTGGGGTCTGTAAGCAGGGCGGAGGAGGAAGGGATGCCCGTGGTGCCCCCAGCAGGGCCAGGCTCACTGCTGGGGTTCCTGTCCCAGCACATGGCCACAAAGATGCTCCGAGGGCTGGAGCCCCTTTGTTCTGGAGCCAGGTTGGGAGAGCTGGGGGTGTTCCACCTGGAGAAGAGAAGGCTCCAGGGAGAGCTTGGAGCTCCTTCCAGTACCTGAAGGGGCTCTGACAGAGCTGGAGAGGGACTTGGGACAAGGGACTGGAGGGACAGGACAAGGGACTGGAGGGACAGGACAAGGTGAAATGGCTTCACACTTCCAGAGGGCAGGGTTAGATGGGATATTGGGAAGGAATTCTTGGTTGTGAGGGTGGTGAGGCCCTGGCACAGGTTGCCCAGAGAAGCTGTGGCTGCCCCATCCCTGGAAGTGTCCAAGGGCAGGTTGGACAGGGCTTGGAGCAACCTGGTGTAGTGGAAGATGTCACTGCCCATGGCAGGGGGTGGAATGAGATAAGCTTTAAGGTCCTCCCACCCAAACCAGCCTGTGATTCTGTGGTTCTATGAAATCTTACCTGCAATACAGCAGTTGCCAGCATTTTCCTCCCGTCTCTTGCAGGAGGTGACTGACAAAAGCGAGCGCATCACCCAGTTGGAGCAGGAGAAATCTGCCCTTATCAAGCAGCTCTTTGAGGCTCGTGCCCGCAACAACCATGAGGCGAGCCAGCTGGACTCCACCTTCATCTAGCGCCTTCCCCTCCCCGTCGTCGAGCTTCCCCAGGGGTTTCGAGGGACTCTGGCCCCAAACCCATCACACCCGTTGTTCCAGGTGTTGTATCTCAGGGTCTGGGACTGCCGTTGGCATCTCTGCAGGAGGAAGCTGGCACCCCACCTGGGGAGCATCCCTGCCCTGCTGTGCTGCTGGCTTTCCAGCCATGCTGCTCTCAAGCTGCTCCTTTTCTGTCTCTAAATGGGTGCAGGGACTCTCTCCCCAGCCCCACGACCCCCAGTGTGCAGGAGACGTGGCTGCTGCCTGTGCTGCCTGTGCAGGAGGAGCTGCTGTGCCCTTGGCCTGGCTTAGGCTGGATTTGGCTGCTCTTGGGAAAAGGTGATGCATCTTCAACACTCCAGCCACCATCTCCAGGCAAGCCTGGCCCTCGGAGGGTGCCTTGCCCCTGCTTGTCCTGCTATCGGAAGACAAGACTGGAAATCCAACAGGTCATGCCTGGCCCCTCTCTTCTGCCTGTGTTCTGCCTGCCAGAGATGCTGCCCTGGCCAGGCAGTGCCCAAGCTGGTGCTTCTCTCGGCAATCCCTCTGTCCCATTTGGTGGTAGTGATGCCATAGTCGCTTTTTACACATCTGCAGGCTCCTGTAGGGAACGAGCCATAAATCTAAGCGAGGTAGCCTGCACCTCTGAGCTGCTATTTCAGGCTGTTGACAGGTTGAGGCAGACACCTCACCCTTTACTTGGCTTGACCTAGCAAATGTTTCCTGATGGCTGCCAGGATTAGATTCTTTTCATGATGACTGTAAAAGGAGAGGTCATGTCCCATAGCCTGAGGATGCTCACATCATCTTGACCTCGCAGAGGGGCTTTGGAACTCAGTTTTGTATTTAACTGAGCGTGGGTGATGAAGCAGAAGCTGACAGGCTCTTCCCTTTGCACATCTTCATGTGGAGAAATGGCAGCTCTGCGTGTCCTAATGGTGGATGCTACTTCCTGGGGTGACATCCTGACTGTGAGCTGCACTCCTCTGCAGCTCTCTTGTGGGGTGGTGGTGGTCTGAGATGGGTCCTATTAGATGGTGCATCTCAGGTATCCTCCTGCTTCCCACCCAGCTCAGTGACAATTCTTGAGCTGAATGATGTTCGACTATGGCTCAGTACTTGGTATCCATGGTACTTTCGCTGGAGATCCCTGTGAACTCCCATGGGTCCCTGGCCTTCCATATCCCCGAGACCAGGGCTTTTCTCTCCAAGGTTGTTTCAAGCTCTGACATGCCGTAGCATTGAGCTGAGCTGGGCAGAAGGTGCTAACCCTTCCCTGGGCTGGCACCATGCAGACCAGTTCTGTTCTCACTCCTGTTTTTGTCTGTTGCTCTCTGTCCCTTCCAACTGTGCTCTTTGAGGATGATCCTGACCTAAAGGTCGCTGCAAGGCATGAATCCCTGTTCTGCTCTGGTGCCTGCAGCTGGAATGGGGGTCAGCAGAGTGCCAGGGAGAGGGTGGAGGAGGAAGGGCAAGACCATGGCTAGTCATGTCCCTTGCCTGCAGGAGTAGGGTGTTAGTTGTCTCCTAGGCATCAGTGCCTGCCATCCCTTTTGTGATGCCACCTTGGTGTCCAGTGCCTGTTTTGCCTAAGGTTTAATTAAAAGCAACCCTCTTTATGAGGAGGGTCACCTGTCTGTAGGGATAATAAAGTGGGGTGAACTATTTAATTTAACCTTTTTTCTCTCTGCCCAAATCAGTCCATCTAGTGCTACCAGCCCTGAAGGCCATGACTGTTCTGTCCTTGGGATGTGGAATGAGCTGAAGTTGCACAGTCTGGTGAGCACAAGGAGCCCAGGGGTCTCTACTCCTGGGCATGTTCCCATGTCCTTTCCCATCCCCTCTGAGCTTCCCAGGGACTGGGGATCTGCTGTCCCCTGCTGTGGGACAGGGTCTTGAAACCACCTGCCCCCCTTCGAGTTCATCTGTCTGCTCCTCTAGAAACTGTTCTAGAGACTTGCACTCCTCAGGTGGTGCTGGTGCAGTTCACAACCTGTTATTTGCTTTAGAGTGCCCTTCCTTGGAGCCGCCCCACGGTGGTGGCAGCAGTGGCTGGTGCTCTGCAGTGAGTCCTTCCCTCAGGGGCAGACAGAGAGGACCTCAGTGGCATGGTGTGCTGTGGCACATGTTCCTCTGCCCTGTGCTGAGGTGGCAACACCCATGTGGGGTGAACCTGGGGCTCTGCACTGGTCCGGAGCACCCTTCTTGCCCAGGCTGTGGGGTGACCCCTGCACTCTGCAGAGCCTCCCCCGGGGTTGAGACCCCCTGCTGGGAATGGACCCAGGAGGGAGACTCCAGCCAATTGTCCCACAGCTGGAGAGGAATCTCTGCCATGGCCTCTTTCAGGTGCTGCTAAGGGCAACCACGAGTTCCAGCTGGGCCAGGGAGGAGAGTGGTAGTTGCCCTCAGTTCCAGTTTCGTGCCTTTGTTTGGATGTGGAGCCCATAAAGACTTCCAAAGGAAAAAGAAGGCCATGGTTCCCACTCCAGGCTGCTCTCTGCAGCGGCAGGGCAGCTCTCCCTGCCCCAGCCCAGGGGATTGTCCTCCCAGCCCTGGCTGGCAGCACTGGCCCCCAGCCCCCTTCCTGCTGCAGCTTACGGGGGAGTGCCAACAGTGCCATGGGCCTACTGGGACTGAGGTGCCCTGAGAGCTGCAGGGCTAACCTGAAGCTGTCACCTTGGCCTGGCCATGCTGTTTCTGGGCCTGACCCTCATCTGTGTGTCTGGGCTGTGTCCATTAACTGTGGGGGCTGGCAACCCTGAATGGTGATTCAGGAGCCATGAGACCTGGGTTTGGGGCCAGGTCTGTAAGCGATATATATGGTGGGTGACATGGGTGAACACCTTCCCTTTTCTTCAGGCTCTGTTCCTACCGGAACTGGGTTTGCACAGATCTGTGACAGTGCTTCTAGGGCTCTGTTAACACCTGGAAACCACTGTGTGAAGCTGCCAGAGCAACTCGTGCTGACCCACTTCACCTCGCTGCAGCCTCTCCACACTGGATGTTGTCAAACCCAGGAACAACACCATGGGGTCAATATGCCTGTCCCCAGGCATTTATGGTGGGTAACACCCCATGGTGAGTCCCCACTGCCAGAGCCTGGAGCTGCTTATGAGAGTGGGGTGAGCCCTCTCCTGGGCTCAGTCTGGACACAAGCCCAGCCCCTGGGCTGCCCAGGGATCCAGGATCTCATTCTTTGTGTCCTCAGCCATGCAGTTTGGAAAGAATCTAGTCACCCAGGTCTATTTGTAGTGTTTCTCTTCTCCTGCCCAGCTACATGTCCTTCTCACGCCCTTGGAGGCTGGGCTGAGTGCCCAGCTGCCCTCTTAAAGATGGGCCACTCTCCCAGCACAGTGATTATCCCATGCGCCAGCAGGAACAGTCACATTGTGGGCCCCCAACCCGAACGTTCTGTGCTTTTTGCTTTTCTTTCCTGCCACATGATCATCACTCCTCTGCTGCCAGAGTCCCTGCCCTGGACTGGCACCGTCAGCTTCCATGATCTGCACCCAGTGTTCTGCTGTTGTCAGTGCAATTCCTTGGAAGATGAACCAAGGATGTAATGACCTGGAGAAGATTCTGGGTCCTGGTGCTGGTTCTCACTGGGATAGGGAGCTGGGCGATGCAGGGCTGACTGGACTAAGGAGGTGCCTGGTGCACCTCAGACCTGTGAGCTGGCACCCGGTACCTCTTGCTCTGTGGTTCCTCATTCTGTCCCAGACCATCCCTGTGCCATGTTGCTGCAGCCCTACCTGTATCCTGGGCTCCTGCCTATATCCCAGGTTCCAGGTTGCCAGCACTTTACTCCTCTTGGCAGCAATAAACTCAGAGGCATCACCTGGCACTTCCCAGTGCTCCGTGTTCCCCTTCCGTGCCTGTGGCTGACATTTGAAGCACCGTGAGCAAAGACCCACTCCCAGGTGGAAGGGACAGGGCCTACTCTCCCCACTGAGGGGTACAGTAGGGGCAGTGGTGGCTGAGCCTCTGCTCCCCATCCTGGCTCGTTCCAGGGGGGGACACTGCAGCACAGCTGTGCCAGGGATCCCCAACATCTCCATCCCGAGAGAATCAAGCACAGCATCCTGGCTCTGCTTCAATGTTTCATCAGGTCCCTGCCAGATCCGATGGCTCTCCATGGCTGTGATTTCAGCCTGGTGCACGTGCTCACCTCCGCCTGCGCAGCCAACCCAGTCTGTTCCAAGGTACAACTGATTGAAGGCAGATGCTCCTTCTGGGACACCCATGTGATGGGGAAGGCTGAGACTCAGAATTCTTGATTTGCTCTGCAGCTGTGTGTCACAGGGACCATGATTTACTCCCACACATTACACAATGAGGTAGCAGCCCATGGCAGATATCCATCATCCTTCCACTCCCAGAAAAGCATCTGTCGAGGAGCAGAGCAGGGATTGAGGTCATGGCCAGCACCCTGGGGGACACACAGTGTGTGGGTTCCCTTAGACCCAAAGTGTCCCTTCATGGGACTCTGATGTGGCAATGGGTACAGACACTGGGTGCAGATGACCCTGTCCTCCTGTCCTCCCATCAGGACACCTCTGGCTGCTCCTCCCAGGACATGGGATTATGCTCTGGGTGGGAGCAGGCAGCTGAAGGGACAGAAGTATCTGCAAGGGCAGAGTCCATACTGGACCTGGGCTGAAGCCACATCCCAGGGAGCCATCAAAACCCATCCATGTAATAACACCCTTTGACTGCCCTGCCTCAGCTGAGAATCAGAGAATCACAGAATCCCAGACTGGTTTGTGTTGGAAGGGATCTTTAAAGACCATGGAGTTCCTCCCCCCTGCCATGGGCAGAGACACCTTCCACTACACCAAGTTGCTCCAAGATCTCCAACCTGGCCTTAAACACTTCTAGGGATGGGGCAGCCACAGCTCCTCTGGGCAACCTGTGCCAGGGCCTCACCACCCCAACAGGGAAGAATTTCTTCCTAATATCCCATCTAACACTTGAGGCCCTTCCCTCTTGTTCCTCCAGTCCCTCATCTGAAGTCCCTCTCCAGCTCACTTGGAGCCCCTTTAGGCACTGGAAGGGGGTCTAAGCTCTCCCTGGAGCCTTCTCTTCTCTGGGCTGAACACCCGTAACTCATTCAATGTTTCCTCATAGGAGAGATGCTCCATCCCTCTAATCATCTTTGTGACCCTCCTTCGTGGACCATTACATCCCCAAAGCAGGAAGCCTGGGCTGTTCCGTGCCTGTGCAAACAGCCCAGCATTTCACTGGCCCCCTGTAGATGGAGCAGGGGAGACACATGACTCCTGCTGGCCCTCCGGCTGGATCCAGGGGACAGCACTGGGAGTAGCGAGTCTTGCTGCTCTGGATCTTCTTGTGGGCATGTGTCCTCCATTTCCCCACAAGGCATCCCTTCATGGGTCTGAGGGACCCCACAAGTTTTCCATGGGCAGACGAGGACACCCCATCCTCGAGCATGTCCAGGAAGGCAGGTTTGATTGCTCTTGGCTCTTGAAACCAGCTCCTGCCCATGAAGGAGATCTGGGGGTCCCTATGAGCCCAGGAAGACCCCAAGTAAGGACGTGGTGGCTTTAGGTCCCTTGGCCCTTTTCCTTGGGGAGAAAAGAAATCCAATTTTTATTATATAAGTGATCTAATCTTCCTGTTAAGAACCTGTGGGCTTGTTTCACTGCCTGCGCTGCCTGTGCTGCCTGTCCTGGGCATCCTGCTGCTGCCCCAGGTCAGGGTCACAGCCACGACCATGTTTGTGTGCCCACAGATGGGGACTCACAGGGCAGAGTGACACAGCAGTGACAGTCCAGTGCAAGCAGGACGTTCTAGCCCGAGCCCCCAGATCCACAGGGCTGAAGATGACAAGGTCCCACGAGGTGCTGCTGAAACTGGGAAAGAAAGTCTTTTTTTCCCTATTGACTAAGCCAAGAAAGCCAGAAGACGCTGCCCCCAGGGTTTTGTTTAGCCCCAAATGAAAATATGTTAAATATTTTGTACTGTTTTAAGTTTAGCTCAGGCTTTTTAAATGCTTTCCTTTTCCCTTCTGCTGTATTTAAGGCCAGTTGAAATGGCAAAGTTGTTTCTCAGTAGCACATGGAGAAATGGCCCTGTCCTGGTGCTGCGGGCTCCAGGAGCTGAGCATGCAGCTCTGCCAGGTAGAAAACATCTGGTTCTTTGGGATGCTCCCAAAATCTCCATTAGCTCTTAAAATCTCTGAAGACCTCTATTAGTCCTCAGACTGAACCACTTTGTGGGGAAGACCTGGTCCCATGAGTAGATCAATCATCCCACTGTGCCAGGCCAGGAGCCACGCTGGAGTCTGGGTCTGGTGTCCTGTGCCCTGTGAGGGATGGGCTTCGGCCAGCTTGGAAAGACCTTAGCTGGGAATGACCAAATAATCTAACAATTTCGTCATAAATATTTAGTATTTATGGCTTAGGAAGAGAATAATTTGGGTTTGTAAGAGACATCTCGGTGCTGATGCTCCTGCACCAATGCCAGCACCTTCTCACTGGTGGCCATGTGGCTGGTCCGTACCTGCAGCTGCTGCTCCATGCCAGGCTGCCAGACGTGTCCCACTGGGACATTCCAGTAGCATCCCTGGCATCCCTGCATCCAGGGCAGCTGGGAGCTCACAGCTGATTCTGGGGGGGTTCTTGACAGAGTCTGCAGGGGCAGCTTTCCCTCTGCAGTATCCCATACTCTGCACCTCCCACACACCTGCATGTCAGCTCCCATTTTGCTTCTCTGTTCCAAATCCTATGGGGGTTTTCCCAGCCCAGCCATTTTTCACATTTTCCTTGGATGAGTAGGCTGTTGCATCACTGCCAGCTCCCAGAAAGTCATAAATCTCCCTGGCCCTACTAAAATCAAGAAATCAGGAGCAAACAAAGAAGAAAAAAACCACAAAAGAAGCTTTTGTAAGTAATACTTTTAGGAGAGGGTGTCTATTTCTCTTCAGGGTCCTCAGCCTTCTTCACTCCCATCACTGAGCTTCCCCTGCAGTGCCCACATTCAGTGGGAGCCCAGAATTGCAAAACCAAGGGGACCGTGAAAGTTAAATATTGCAAAACTTGATGGGGTTGTTGGGGCTGCAGGGCTGGGAGCAGCTCATCCTGCAGGATCCAGCACCTCCAGGAACGCCCTGGTTGCTTTGTGTCCTGTGCAGCAGCTGTCGGTGGGGTCTGAGGCGGGGCACGGCTCCCGCTGTAGCTGCCCTGTGTCCTGGGGACAGCGGAAGTTCAAAGCCACCCCACCTGCTCTGCCCTGGGGCCCATCTCTGCTTCCCGTGGCTTTTCCAGCTCACACTCTGACCATGGTCACACCACACCAAACTGTCCCCCTTGGCCCCACGCCAACCTCCTGCTATCCCCACTCGTTCCTGAGTCCCCAGCAAGGCAAAGAGGAAAGATGCCTTCCATAGGCAACCAACTGTTGGGGCTCAATGCCCTTCCCTTCAGCCCACATCTCCCCACACACCCTGGATGGTGCTGCACAGTGAACCCCCCCCCAGCAAGGCTGTGGGAGGCACCTTATCCTGAAGCAGTCTGGGAAAAACAGACTGGGGATAAAATTAGCTGGAGTTTTTATTACTGGGATTTTATTTTTAAGAGCAATGGAAAGTACATTACTGAAGGGAAAACCCCAGAGGTTTGGGCCAGCCTGTGGGATAGCAGCATGCCTCTGCCCCATGGTGGATGTTCTGTCTGCTCCAGGTGGGATGCAGGGTGGGAGCTGGCTGTGGGAGCCATCAGTGTGGCAGCAAGGACCATAGCGGGCTGATCCTGCCCCGCAGGATGTACCAGGGTACAAGGGGAAGCAGGGCCAGCTGAGCCCTGCCAACAGCCATCACAGTGGCCATAGAGTCTCTGAGAAACTCTAGTGGGAAGGACCCTTCCTGTCTGAGCAAGATGGGACTCTTAAACCAGAGAAGATACAGCTGGGGGACTGGAAAATCAGGACAGTCCTGGAGAGACTGGAGAGGGATGGAGCCACCAGCTCTTCCAGCATGTGAGGTGAAGGTTGGAGACAGATCCAATCCAACCCACCCCAAAGCAGACAGCTCTTGGTGCTGGGGTGCAGGAGCTCCCTGGTGAGGGATGGTGCTGCTGGAGGTTGTTCTGTGCCCCAAACAAGGGGTTTTGACAAGTCCAAAGAGGAGGGATCTACTGAAGTTTGTAAATGCAGAGAAATCAGAAAATCGTGGCTGGCTCAGGAAGTCCCCCCATCTGAGAAAAACTGGAGACAGGGAGAGGGCTCAAGGAAAGTGTCCCATATGTTTGCTGTCATTTTCCTCATCCCTGGACACCACTGGGTGGCATGACAGGATGGTGAGGATGTAGCAGCTGTGTTACTGCCAACTACTCCCAGGCTTATTTGCTCAGATTGATGTGTACCAGCCAGAAGTGTGGCTAGCACAGGCTCCAGCTGGACCCTGACATGGTTATTTTTTAAACTAAACACCTGTAAAGATCTCACCTGAAAGCTTAAACATACTGTCAGGGTCTAAGCAAGTTCCTGATCCCCTGGTGAGCTGCCCAGTGACTCCCAGGAGACCTCAGTTATTCCAAACACTTGAAATGTGGCTCCTCACACAGATACCTGCTGCTCAGCCACAGGATCCACCATCCATCCTCTCCCTGCCCCACAGGAGAGATGGTCCTGGCACAGGGCTCAGGGGCTCTGTGCCTCTGGGCAGAAGTGGCCAGGGTGTGGCACCTCCTTCGGCAGCTCTGCTTGACCCTGGGTTGAGGAAGTCCCGTTGTGATTGAGCACCCACATTACCACAGGAGAACTGACATTTCCAATCCTGGGGCTCTCTTCCAAAAGAGAGGGACATGCAGGATGTTGGAAAGGGAAGCTGAATCCTTTAGCAGGGCATATAAAGCCTTCCTGCACAACAAGATGGGGGCAGAAGACAGTGGCAGCCAGGCAGGCTCCCAGCAGCAGTTTGGATCTCAAATCAGCCCTCAGAGGCTGAGCAGGCTCCTGCCATGGGAAGGCAGAGGTGTAGGATCCTCCACAGGCTGCGAGTGGGTGTCTGCTCCACCATGGACCACACAGATTTCAGATGGACAGCCTGGCTCACCATGGTCGTCTCCATGGGCTGCAGGGGAATCTGCTCTGGCACCTGGAGCACCTCCTCCCCTCCCTTTCCACTGACCTGGGGATCTGCAGGACTGTGCAGTGGTTTTTACTCTTTTACTCTTTCTTAAATGCATTATCACAGAGGAACCCCTATCACTGTGGACAGGCTCAGCATTGGGTAGTGGTGGGTCTGTCCTGGAGCTGGCTGGGTCCGACAAGGGGATGGCTTCTGGTGCCTCCTCACTAAGGCACCCTACAGCCCCCCACTACACAAACCTAGCCAATGTAGTCCCAAGGACATGGTGTCCCCCTGGCAGGAAGGGGACCAGGCTGGAGCAGGGGGGTGATGCACTGGAAGCAGGATATGGATGCTCATCCACAGCAGCCTCTGCCCAGCTCCTCTCTGGTTGATACATACCAGGCAGGATCATGTCTGCCCTGACAGCAGCTTGCCACACCTGGGCTGGTATCAGCTCCTCTGAGGGCTCCCCAGCCTGGGCAGCTCGTCCAGCACCTGGTGCAGGCTGTTTTGGGATCTGGATCTCACCATCTGCTTCTCAGAAAGGAGGCGAGTGGCTGCTGCCGTGCTGCCGCGGAACAACTCTGACAAGCCGCCCACACCTCCAGGCACTGCCAGATTTCACACTCATGCAAGAGGTTTCTGTGCTGAGGGTTTAACTTCAGCCTGGGGACTTTGAGCTGAAAGAAATCACCTCAGTAAAAAATAATTTTCCTTGCAGCTGGGCAGTGTCTCCCTGCAGCTCCCATCACATGAAGCCATGATTGCTCTTCCACCTCACAAAAAACTAAAGTCCAGCTGAAACTGGAAAATTTGTACTCAGTAGTTTCGTCCAAGTCTCTTGCTGAAACCTGAGAGCAGGAGTGAACCTGAGGTGAGACAAACATCCTTCCCATGCCCATCCCTGCAGGCACAGAGGAGCACCTGGAGGTCGCTGTCAGCTTCCCACTAATGAAGCCGGGTGGGTTTTTCTTTTCCTTTTGTCCCAGGAACAAAGCACAAATGTATCTTAAAAGGGCAGGGCCGTGGCTTTGAGTGAAGCATTAACAGTTCTGAAGGCCTCAGAGATCATCCCAGGACACATCTCCTTTCCCCTCACAGTGACTCCATCATCTCTGCAACCTGCTTCAGCCTCAGGGGCAGGAACAGGTACCTGCAGCCCTGGGGTGTGTCTGAGGGTTGCACCTGGAGAGATCCCTATACATCCTCGTGAGCATCCAGCTGCTCATCAGTCATACTGGTCTGTAGCATGTGGAGGAAGAGAAAACGAATGAGGCTTCCCAGGGCTTTTTTAGATTTTCAGAGTACATGATTTTCTCACATTGCAGCTGGTGTCGTCCGACAACGAGCTCAGAAGCTCATTTCCCTCGAAAGACAGATAAAAGTCCAGTTCTGCAGATATGTTCAAAAACTGAAAAGCATAAAAAAAAAGTGAAAATCTCTACAGCTTATAACTTATTTTTTTTTTAGTGTCAGGATTTCGGGTTATCTGACTCCCATCTTGGAGTTTTGAGTTATTTGAGGAAAAGGAAAAAGACCTAAAGAGAGCTGGTGGACCCTGGGGTGCAGCAGCAACTTAGGAGGAGGGTTCACATATAAGGCCCCAGGGTGGATTTAATAAATTGATTAAAGCTGAATAATTTCCTGGCCAGGGTAAGATTCAGTTCACCAGTAATAGGTGATTTCACTGTGGCTTTACAAAGCTCATCCCTACTCCCCGGGCAGCCCAGGGGACCCTCAGGTTTGCCATAAGGAGACAAGTCCAGATGCTGGAGGGCTGCCGGGAGGCAGATGTTGAGAGAGTGTCTCCAGGAAAGCAAGCTGCCAGTGGTGTTTGCCCAAAATGGGAGCTGTCAGCACCTGGGGGAGATCTTCTGCCCGTTGCCCAGATGTCAGTGGGTTTGGGTTGGGATCCTGCAGGGTCTGGGCAGCATGAACAGGCAGAGATGCTGCCAGGGGCCATCCCAGGGCTGAGAGGCAATATGGGAGAGGGAGGGATCCCTTGGCTGAGCCTTGGCAAAGGGTCACAGCACCCACTCTCCTGCCCTTGTGCTGTGGTGGGTCGATTGCTGCCAGCCCTGAAAGCAGGTCCGCAGCCAGCCAGGAGCATCTCAGGCTGCTCTGGACACCTCATGCTGCCCTGCCTGCCACAGTGATGGGAAATGAATCTGTCCTGCGTGTCTGTGCCATCCTCTGCCTGTGTGTGCCATTGCCTGCCCTGCCTGTGGAGTCACACTGGCATTACTCTGCTGGACACAAGGGGTTTGGCTGCCAGGAGCAGTGACAGCTGGAGGCAGGAATAACAACAGCCCATGACCTCCCCAGTGCCCCCTTCAGAAGGAGCTCTGCCTCCACCAAGGACTGGGAGCCCTGGCAACACATGAGCACTGACTTCCCGAGGTCACTGGGAGCTGAGCCCTGGAGCTGCTGGGCAGTGTGGTGGGTTTTTTGCTTAGTCAGCAGGATGGCACTGGGAAGTCCTTGTTCAGGAACAAAGGAATACTCTTTCAATCTGGGACCAGCACGGGTGGTTTCGAGTCACCTCCTGACCTCCAGCAGTCAGCTGGCTGGGCCTGCAAGCTGGAAGCTCAGCAGGCAGGGAGGGATCAGGCTGCCCAGCTTGGTGGGGAGAGGGTGGGAAAATGCCATTGGGCTCCAGCAGAGGAAACAGCTCTCATGACATTTCTTGTTGCATTTGGGATGTGGAAAGGACTGGAAACATGCCTGCTGGCTGGAGGGGGATTCTCAGAGCTGTGTAGCTTTGCACAGAGGAAGTGACCATCTATCATAAGGAAAATCCAGTGACAAACTCCTGATATACTTAACTTCAGGATGTTAAGGCAGGCACTGGGCTGAGGGGCTATCCAAGGCTGGAGTGGAGCACTGAAGCACTGTGCTGGGGCAGCTTTCATGGCTCCTGATGGAAAACAGTGGGGAAAAAGACTGGCAGAGTCAGGAGTCCAGACGAGATGCTTCTCTGGTGCAGAACTTTCCCTAGAAGAACCATGGCACAGGGAGGGGATGCTGCTGGGCAGTGCTGCTGGGTGTCCCCCACCTTGTGGGGGAGCATCAGGGAGCCCCAGATGCACTGGGGCTCTGGTTTTTATTGAAGTCCTGACAAAGAAGAGGAGAGACCTCTCCTTTCCCACAAGCTCAGTTTCCAGTGTGAGGTCTTGGATCATGCAAGTATAGTTTGATGCCAAAGATTTCCAGGAGCCCTGGGACAGGATAGGACAGCTTCTCCAGCCACAGTGCTGCACAGCAGCAGGGATGGGATGGTGCCACTGGCAAGCTGAACCTTCCAAGGGATGCTGGTCCTCAAACCTCCAGCAAGCACCAGTGGGAAGAAAAATTATCTTTCTCAGTGTGAAATGCAATTGGGTTGAACTGATACCTTCCTTCATCCTTTCCCAGAGCTCAGGAAAGGGGTGGTGAAGTGGTGTCAGCTTGCTGGGTTGGGGCATGCTGCCAAAGAGCTGCAGGATGGTGATGGGTTATACTCCTGAACTGGTAGCTGTGGCACAGCTGGAGAGCAAGGGATGCTCAGAGCCCTCCTGGTGCTTGAGTCCTCCTAAAACATTTGCTTTTCCCTAAGAGCTGTAGGGACTTGAGAGAACCTCTGAGCAGAGGGTTTCTCCATGCACCAGCAATGGGAAAAAGAGCAAATTCACTGCACAGAAGAGTTGATGGAGAGATGCCAACACAAGCCACAGCCTTTCAGTTACTTCAATTCTTGCAAGATCAATGCAATAGCCAAGAATGGAAAAACAGGTTCTGTTTGGACCTTCAGGTCCCTGTAGATAATTGGGGAACAAGAGACCACTTCAGGTCAGAAGGAGGTGTGGGTTTGGGGGGAAAGTGGACAGCAGTGCTTGTACCCACCCCAGGTGGAGGAGACATCTCCATACCCCTGCCTCCCCATGCCCTACTGCCTGTCCTGCTGCTGCTTACAGGGAACCTTTGCAGCAGCCCATGGCCCTGCTCAGCTCCAGACCTTGGGGAGCTGAGCAGCAGCACTGGCAGTGGTGCCCCTCAGCCGCTCCCTCCTTGCTGTGGCTCTGCATGGGGCTGTGGTGGTGGCTGTGGGCTGCCACAGTGAGCCTACCACCCCGAGAGCCAGGAAAGGGCTCAGCCTCTGCGTGGCCCAGCTGCTCATCGTGGCCATGGCCTGGTGCCTGTGGGGATGAGCTGAGACTGTTCAAACCATGGTTTCTTACTTGAAGTTGGAGGCCCTGGGTAGTGTTGGCCAGTTTAAGAAAAGTGACAAACAGTTCCCTGCTTTATTCCTAGCAGAAGATAATTTTCCTCTCTGTCCCGCCACCTCTGCCCCCACCCCACTGCTATCCCCTCCCTCACACCGATGATGGGGATCAGCCCCATGCCACCAGTCTGCCCAGGAGGGTCTGCATGTGGTGCTCCCTTCCTTCATGTCATGTGCTTCACTCCTGTCCACCCACCCTGTCCCACAGGTTTAGGGGTAGGTGAGTCTGTGGTGGCTGCATGGAGCCAGTGGAATGTGACCATGACCCTGGGTCTCCGTGTGCCAAGGATACCTCTGCCCTGGGGCCACAGCGTAGGGGATGGATGGTCTGCCAGCAGGTCCCCTGTCCTGTGCCAGCATCCACAGGCTCACAGCTTGGGGAAAGCTCACCAGGCACCCTGCCATGGCTGCAGGAGCAGGGCTGGCAGCACAGGACACCTGTCAGCCCAAGGGGCTGTCTTGTGCTCCAACACCTCCCTGCCCTCTGTCCATGCAGGAGAGGGTTCCTGGCAAGACAACCAGGGGAAACCAGAGGGGCTTTTCTGGAGAAGCTGCCTACTTCCTGGATGGTTCAGTGCCAGGACAACAGGGATCCCTGCCCATGGAGCTCCCCCCAGTTGGCATAACAGAGACACTGCCCTGGGAAACGGGAGAGAAAAAAGGGTTTAAAAAGTGAGTCAAGAATGGAGACTTGTACTTGGGTTTGATCTTCCTTCCGGGTAAGGATCCTTGCCAGGAGGGGGATTATAGCCTTGGATACACTGAGATCCTTCCAGCCCTTCAATGCCTCTAGGAGGACAAGCTCTGGGCTTGGAGCTGAGACTGGAATGCATCTGTGTGCTCCCACTTTCATGGTACAGAGGCTCAGCAGGAGCTGCACTCAGTCAGGAGTGAGGTCCTGACTGAGGAGGGTTGTTGCACCCCCTTATTTTTCTCCTCTACCAGTGGAAGCACTGGTTGGATTTGCAGCCTCATTGTCCACAGATTCAAGAATAACCCAAAATGCCTCGCATGTGTGTGCTGTGGGCTTACTCAGTGCTGGGACCGGTGTGGGCACTCCCACAAATTCCTGACAGGTGCTTTCTTCCCTTTCAGCCCTGTCTGGATCCCAACGTGGAGATGCAGGTGGGTACACCCAGAGCAAAAGCATCTTTGTGGCTCTAGGTTGACACATCTCTGTTGGGCTGAGAGATACACCCACCATCAGGAAAGGCAGCTGGGAGGTTTCTGGGACTCCTCTATGCAAAGCAACAAGATGCTGGGGAGACAGTCATCCCCAGCAGCTGGGGAAGCACAGACATCCTAGTCCTTTGGTTGATGCAGGACTTGGCTTGCCTGAAGGTCCAAAAGGAAGAGGCATCTCTGGGCATACAGAGTAGCCTGCACTGGCCTGCACTCTCCAAAAAATATACCTGATGTCTCAGCTGAGTCTCCAGGGTGGGTCAGTCCAGGTCCCAACTCCATCAGGAGCAACAGAGCCCTGGGGAATGGGAGCAGGTTCCCACTCTTCCATCTCTCTGTGCCTTCAGTGCTGCTCCCAGGCAGAGCTGAGGTTGGGAGTGGGACTGGGGTTGGGATTGAGAGCAGGGCTGTAGGATTCCTCCCATGGACCACAGCCTGGGGCTCTGGAGCAGCTTCAGCCCAATCTGAGACCAAGGAGCAAGTCCCTGCCCTTGTTCCCTGGTCTGAGCTGCAGAGGCAGACAGGGTCTGTGCTCCTACTGGGGACACCTTTGCAGCCTCATGCTGTCCCAAATGTGCTTCCGACTGCCACAGGGACCAGGCTGTACTCCTGCCAGCCCCTCTCTGTCCCTGCTGGTTCTTGCCCTGCAGAGGAACCACGGACTCCACTGCCCTCCGGTGCTCTCTCAGGTGCAGGTCAGGACCCCCTGGGGTTCCTGCCAAGGCTGAGATCAGTGTTGTGCTGTAGCAGCTCTGGAGCACATTGAGGGATTTTTTGTGCACTGCTCATGGCTGGCCCACACTGGTGGCTCATCGCAATCCCAAGGCTATTGAATGCTCCTGGATGCATCTCCCCTATATTTGCTGTTGGCTGAGGAGCTCACAGCTGGGAGCAGAGAACCCTGTCTCTAATCCCTCCCTTTGGACCCCAGCCCGTTGCAGTGTCTACAAGCTCAATCTGTTCTTCCTGTTATTTTCCAACCACATATGGAGCTGCAGTGCCGCCCACCAGTGCTCCCAGATGTGCCGCCCACCGATGGCTCCCAGATGTGCTCCTCCATGTTTAACAAAGCTTTTGCGCAGACCTGAGCCCCACAACCGGCAAACCCCACCTCTCAGAGACACCAGCAAGTGCCTTCTCCTGCTCCAGTGTCTCCTTTTATCCCTTATTCAGCCTTGCAGCCCTCGCCCAGATGGCCCCACCTTTTGTTGGAAGATGTGGATTAGAAAAAACCTCTCTCCTTTGTCCAGGGGAGTTGCGGTCCCCCACTGCTGCATGAGTAATGAATTCCTCACCTTCTCCTCTTTGTACTTACCTGACATTTTGCCCCCAGGGAATACTTCCCCTGCTTCATGGTGGGAACAGGCTTTTCTGCCCAGTTGGGATGGGTGCCAGCATGACCTTTCTCTTTTGGGGAGTCTGTGCTTGTGCCTCTCCTCGGAGCAGGAAGAGGAAAGCCCTGTCTCCCCGCACCACTGAGCTGAACTTGTGTCCACACCAGCTGCAGGGGATGTAGAAATACAGGCAAGAGTTTTCAGGTGCCTCAGGCATGCTGGTGACACATCCTTATCCAGCTTTACCTGGGATTAAGCTCTCTGTTTATCCAGGTATGGGGTGAGCCAAAGGCACCAGCACAGTTGGGAGTCAGGGCTCCTGATGTGGTTTCCCCTTTGCCTGGGGCATCCATCCCCTTCTCTGGGCTCCTGTCCCATGCCATAAAGAATGATAGAACTATAGGATGTCCCAAGTGGAAGGGATCCACAAGGACAACACAATCACAGAGTCATTAAGGTTGGAAAACACTTCTAAGATCATTGAGTTCAACTCCTGGCCCTCCACAGGACACCCCAACAACACCCCCGTGTCCCCGAGAGTGTTGTCCAAATGGCCCTTAAGCTCTGTCAGCCTTGGGGCCATGCCCACTGCCCTGGGGAGTCTGTTCAGTGCCCCACCATCCTCTGGGGAAAAAACCTTTTC
Source organism: Neopelma chrysocephalum (assembly GCF_003984885.1). NCBI lineage: Eukaryota > Metazoa > Chordata > Aves > Passeriformes > Pipridae > Neopelma > Neopelma chrysocephalum. Next base: position 183,834 of record NW_020897888.1, read on the forward strand.
CTAATATCCAGCCTAAAACTCCCCTGACACAGCTTCTTGCTGTTCTCTCAGGTCCTGTCATTGGTCAGCAGAGAGAAGAGCTCAACACCTTACCCATCTCATAGGTACAACTAGCCCTTTTCTGCTGTGGCCCCATCAGGGTGGTGACACCCCATACACAGGCTGAAATCGTGCAAAATGGGCATTAAATTGTGGGGAACTTACTGTTGCCTCACAGCAATCCCTGCCTCTGCCTCTGGTGGATTATCTCGTTATTTCAGGTTACTGAAAATACCATTTTCAGGTCTGATCATGCTGAGGGGATCTGTCCCTCCTGCTATCAAAGCAACCCCCTAAAAATTCACCATGTGCCTCGGGATGCTCAAGACAGGATGAATGTATGGAGAACAGCGCTGCAAAGGACAGAGGTGACAGAGGTGGGAGAATGGCAGGCAGACGGCAGAGTGGCAGGGTGGCAGTGTGGGAGGACAACCAGGCTGTGCCAGACTGCCTCCCCACGCAGCTGCTTGCACATTGAACCTGCTTGTTTGGGCAGATCCTTTGCTTCACAACTTGAGTCTTGCAGAGGTGACATCTATTCTTGTCTTGCTTTGGTGGTGCCCAAAATCTGCGTCCCTGTTTCCTCAGACAAACAAGGCTGTGCTCACCTTCTGGCACTGGGGCAGGCCACCTGCTTCATCTTCCATGGCAGAGAAAGCCCTCCCTGCCCCTCACTTTCTTTTTCCCACTGAACTCACTTGTGCCTGGAGCTCAGGCATTGCCCACCTGGGGTGGCCACCTCAGCGCAGCCACCTTGGGGAACCCAAGGGATGTGGTTGGGTTCTCTGTGGGTGTCTGAGGCTGCCCACACAGCATGGGCAGAGGTGCTGCCATCCTCTATGCCCTGTTCTCCATCCAGTGGTGCCTCGGTGGGCTCCATGGGAAAGGAGAGATAACAGGAGCTCTCCTTGCTGGGGCCACAGCTGGCAGTGCTCAACCCTGGCCAGGCTGAGCTCAGACAGCGGTGTCAATGCACTCCCTCACCAGAACATACCATCACAGGATACTGCTCTGGCTATATGTGGGTTTGCCTGGCTGTCATTCCCCTGGGAACTGGAGTATTTCCAATCCAGCATGTCCTAGCTTTTGGTGCCTTCCTGTTTGCACTGCAGGTTGAGTATCCTGGGACACCAGCAATTGGCCAGTGCTGAGCACAGGCTCCCTCAGACCTCGACTCACCCCTCCCATCCCCTTGGGGCCGGAAAGAGGGTGGCAAATATGACCCCATGAAGAGAAGGAGGAGCAACCTCCCCTTGGGGAGGGAAGAGATGTCAACCCCTCTCTCCATGCCACCTACAGACAGCCTGGGAATAGGATGGCCAAGTCTACACAAGAGCAGGACCCTCACATCTATACTCAAATCCCAGGAGGGTCCCACCACACTCCTGCCAGACAGGGACTTACTCCAAAGTCCCCAAAAGCAAAATAAGGACAAGGAACAAGGGACCATCCCTACCCGCACAGGGCTCTCCCAACCCTGTCTCTGCTTGCTACCACTCAGAAAAGAGATTTTTTTTTCCTTTTCGGTCTTTGAAGACTCTTCTCACTGTTTGTCCATCTAAGAGTGAAGCAGCTATTGAGAAAGGAATTAAGTGCAGTCCAGAGAAGATCTCTCAGCTTCTGTGGTAATCCCCGGTGCAGTTGCACTGTACAGGATGGCAGATGTGTGCCTCAGAGGTGGGCGGCAAGAACAGTCAGGAACAGGCAGGTATTTTTCTGCGGAAACTTGAGAAGAGTTAGCCTGGGAAAGCAGAAAGGCAGTGGAAACAATGCTGTGACAGCCTCGGGGACAGGACTATCGTTTCCTGTGGCATCAGCATCAGCAAAGGGGAATAATTTTTTCACATAAATTAATATATTAGTATCTTGGAGTTGACTGACACAGGATTAAATGCTTAATGAATCAAAGTAAGGAGGTAAAATGCCATACAAACAGACTGACAGGGTGAACACAACAGTCCTTCAGAGAAGCCCTGCGCCGCAGTCATAGGCACTGCTGTGGCAAGGGTCACTCTCTGTGTCCCTATTTAGACATTTTCTTCCCCAGACTCTGTTGCCAGTCACTGCTGTCACACTGGAGCTCATCCCCTGTGAGACCTCCAGCAGCAGAACCTCCGCAATGGAGAGGCATGTCAGGGCTGAAGGCTTTTGCATCACAAGCCTTCAGCACAGGCTAAGCCCCACAAGCACCTCTGCACCCCAATACCGCAGCAATGGGCAGGAAGCTCTGGAGAAGATCCAGCACTGGTGCAATGTGTGCCGTGCATGGGTCAGCTGTGAGTGGCAGGAAAGTGCCTTGCTTCAAAAAACAGAAGTGAGGCAGGGTGTGAGGAGCCTCAGCTCACACCCTCAGTGCGAAGATGTGACCCTCAGCCTGCAACACAGCTGTGCTGGGAGCTGTGTCCTCCTCTCCTTAGTGATATCTGCTTGTTTATTATTTTGTTCACTGTCTTATCCCATTGTGTAAGCAAGCTCCAAATGTCCTTCTTGGAGCCAGGAGCCCAACCTCCTTTGGCTCACTGCTCCACATGCAAATGCATCACATTATTCACTTGTGACCATATTAAAAACAGCCTCAATATATGTCTGGACTCCTCAGGGCTGTCATGAACCTGTGATGATTAAAAGTGATAACACAGTCATAGTTGTTAATCATGGCAGCTGCGAGAGTCTTGGAGCTTTTCTGTATCTTGGGGTATTCTGACATTCCCACTGAACCCATGGTGGGTGGGGGTAGGATGGGACTGAGCCTGGAGTCAAGGACTGTGCCCGGAGGGGTAGCTGGGTCTGATCCCAGGGATAGAGGCTGTGCCCAGGGAGGAGGGACAGGATGGGGCTGAGCCCCCCGGTAATAGTGATGCCCGAGGGGCCGAGCTGGGGCTGATCCCGGGGACAAGGACAGTGCCCGGGAGAGGTAGATGGGGCTGGTCCTGGGGCGGGGGGACAGGAGGATCCGGCAGGGGCAGCCGTGGGACCCGCAGCCCGGTGCCGCCCCCCGCAGTGCCCCGGAGCCCGGTGTCCCGCCCGGGTGGGCCGGGGCGGCGGTGACTCAGCCGGGAGAGGCGGGCGAAGAGGAGGCGGGGGAGGAGGAGCGGCAGGAGCCGCCGCAGCCTCCGCGGAGCCGCTCACCTGCCTGGCCCCGCCATGGCCCGCCGTCTGGCCGCCCTGCTCCTGATGCTGGCCCTCGGCTGCCTCCTGGGCATCCTCCTCCTGCTCCTCGGCTCCGGGGACACGCGAGGCCCGCCGGGCTTCAAGGTGAGCGGGGCGGCGGGGCGGCACCGTGCGCGGAGTGGTCGGAGCGGCGGGCACCGGGGCGTCCCAGGCACCCGGGGGCTGGGGGAGCCGCCGTGTGAACGCCGGTGTGCGGGAATGCCCGTGCAGGAGAGGCTCCGGCATCAGGGAGTCCCCAGCGTCATGGGAGGCGCCGGGACTGAGGGGTCCCCGACCTGCGGGAAGGGTCGCAGGGAGAAGCCCCCGCCGGGTGCGCGGGGACGGGCGCGAGACCCCCAGTGTGTCACCCCCCGTGCGGGACCTCCGGCTGCGTGAACCCCGGCCGCCCATCCCTGGTGCCTTAGACCTGCGCTTTAGGAAGGGAATTTGTTGGACACAAGGAAAGATAGCGGCCCTCCAGATCAGAACAGCCGTGTCAGCATCTGCTGCTGCAGCTCTGCCTGGGTCAGGGCTCCACGGCGCACCCCAGCATCTCCCAGCTCCCCGGGCTCTGCTGCATCGCCTGAGCCAGCGCTGCTGGGTGACAAATGCACTTCCCTTTGAATGCAAGCTGCTTTTTTTCTTCTTTTTCATTGTAAATTCAGATGCTGAAAGAAGTTCCCCAACAATTTCTTGTTGGCCAAGTACCTCTTTTGTACTTAAAGTCTTTTGTTTTAAAACAGTTCCAGGCTCTTGTCCTGGAAAATGGTTCATCTAAACTCCCCTTTTTCTCATCCCAAGCAATTTGCATGGAAACTTTCTGAGCCAGCCTGCATGCCAGATGTGCTGCCTCCTCTCTGGGTTTGTCAGATGTAATGAAGATTAGGATGAGAAGATGAGCTGGCTTAGCCAAGATGATCCTCACTGCTGTTAGTATAACTAGCAATGATTAACTTCTTCCCTGTGACACCCATCTTTACCACCCATTGCCACATGCTGGGGCATCTTGGGCATGCCTCAGTTGGTTTCAAAGTGGATTTTATATCTTGGGACATGGGGGAATTAGATTGGTACCAAGACCCCCATACGTAGCACTTGGGTCAGCCTGGAAAGCCTTTCTTCCTCCGGTTCCGAGATGGAACTTTGGTGTTAAGCCAAATGAATTCCTGGAAATTTAGTTTTTGTGCTTTTTTTTTTCTCTCTCTCTGGGTGGTAGCACCTTCCAGTCTGCAGGCAGTGCTGCAATTTGGGGACGAGCATCCCTGAACACTCACGTGGGTCCTGGCCCTGCTCCGCCCAAGGCTGCACTGCCCAACCCAGGGACTCAGAGTTCCTGGACTGCCAAGTGTCACAAGTCCAGTTGTGCACTGGTGTTCAGCAGTGCCTGTTCCCACAGGGCTGGCACCAGGCAGGCACTAAGGACTTGCTTCTGCACAAAGCTCAGGGCTGTTTTAGCAATGCAGAACTTTATGTTAGTCTAACTCAGCCCAAAAGATGCCCACACAATTTAGGGGTCAGTCCTGCTGTGGGAGACTCAGGGCACGTCCTCCCACCCACTTGGGCAAGACGTGGTCCTCGGTGGCTCAGTCTACATTAGCTGCTGGGTGATAGTGCTGTTCCCTGCTGAGCTACAGCTCCACATCTTCCCTTTCCAGCTCCTTTGCTTGGAAGATAGTCCTAATGCCATTCTGGATTAGTTATCTGGCTGCTGAGGGACTGATCCCAGCAGAGCAGCATCCCACTTCCCTTGTGGGTCCGCAGTGGGGCTCATGGCCTGATAGCCCCGAGATGCTGCCTCCTCTCCATAACCCTTTTTTTCCTTCTTTTGGCAAATGTATTCAGTGGCCGTTTCGATGCCCTGTGGGCTCTTCCCATGCCAGTCATGCTGGCAGTGCTGTGGCTGCTGCAGCAGGAAGGAAACCTGTAAACCTGGGTGCCCCATGGTGTCACCACCCTTGAGGGAGGCAGGATGTTGGGGTGCAGGGCTGACCCCACATGCGCCATGGGGCAGCCTGGAGAGCCTGTGGGGTGGGAGCTGGAGTCCTGGGCATGTCCATAGGCATGGTGCCAGGCTGCAGCACATGAGGCATTCTCAGTGTCCCCGTCTGCCTCCTACCCTGGTGTGGTGACATTTCTAGGCAGAGCCATGTACTGACCAGGAGCCCTGAGCCCTGCCCGTGGTCTTTGGGGACATCACTGTTCTCTGTGTCCTCTCTGCAGGGGCTTTAGGACTGAGCAGCGCTAGCTGGGGCTGGGCTGAGTAATGCTGCATTGGGGCAGAGCCCATGGGGCCATGGGTGACCCAGGAGGCAGCAGGGCCAGGGTTGGCATTGGAAAATTTACCAGTGTGGAGCTGCTATGGGGACCCCTCTATGTCCCCCAGCCCTGCTGGGGGTCAGGAGGTCAGGAGGTCCTGATAAAAAAATCTGTCATCCTTTTGCCACCAGGAGATGCTGGGGTTGGGGACTGTCCCATACGTACGAGACCCTGCGAAGCCCTGGGTGCTGGCAGACAAGCATGCCAAGGGCAGATGAGAAGGGTGATGGGAGCCAGGCACCAGTGCAGGAGTATGCCAGGGCATCCTCATGTCTCCCTAGCCCTCATTTGCAGTGTGCTCACTGGTAGGCACAGGGCAGCTCAGCAGGCAGAGCTAAGGGCAGTGCTTATGCTGCAAATCCCTAAGGGAATGGAATTTTGTCCTCCCTCCTGGGGCTTCCCACCTCAGGGCCCCTGCAGCCCACTTGCCCATGCCCACAGCTCAGCCATGACTCGTGCTCACATGGCAGCAGACGCTGCTGCCAGATGGGGAATGCAGTGGCTCTGATGCCCAGGCACAGGTTCTGGGCCAGGAACTGGCACCATTGCAGCACCACTGTGGGTGATCTCATCCACGATTCCCATGTGGATGCTGGAGACATGTGGTACCCTTGGGTCTGGAGGAGGGGACATTCCTTCACTACTGGGATGCTCTTGGCTGTCCAGGTCTGCCTCGATGATCTCGGAGGTCTTTTCCAACCTGGTTGATTCTATGATTCTATGGTTCTATGTGTGCACGAAGGGACCAAGTCCAACTCTTGATCTAACACCGCCGTGGTTACTAGACCATACCTGCGCACATGGCTTCCACCCCTGCTCACCACCACCAGTGCTGCCAGCTAGGATGGCTCCTCTGCAGGGACAGGCTGGGGTGCCAAACCCTGCCCCCCGGGAGCAGGACAGAAGGGCTGATATGAGGCTGTGGTGGCTCCTCTTATGCTGGAGTGGCTATAGGGCAGCAACTGGCTGGGCACCAGGCACTCCCTGTGGCTGCTCACGTTGCTGCACGTTACCTCAGCCGAGCCGAGTGCTGCTGCCTCTGCCACCAAAGCCAGGGCTCCCACAGGATGTCTCTCGCCCACCAGTCCACACTTGGCAGCAATGGGCTGGGGATCCAAGAAGAGAGACCCCCGACCCCAATCCACAAGTGTTGGCAGCAAAGGGCACTAGGATGTGCCTATGTGGAGCAGCTGGTTCTGCAGCCTGCCCCAGCATTGGCACTGTCACCACAACACGTCACCTCTGCATGGGGCTTGCTCTGGGTGCAGGCTCCATGCTGCCCCTCACTGCCACCCACCTGCAGCCAGGTGTGCCCTACTTCCCCAGGCACCCACACGGCACGTGTGCCCATGCACACCCATACATGCACACCCTCCTAAAGGCATGTACACACAGCCACAGGTGCCCCCATGTGCGCACACACACACACATAAACATGGTGGCACACCTGTGTGCACATACACCTTGCCTGTGCACACTCGCAGGCACCCCCATGCACCCATCTCCACACCTGAATTTGTACACGCGTGTATGCCCATGCACACACACACACACACACACGTGTACACCTGCAGCATGCACACTACATGCACACATACGTTCCACACGTGCAACCCCACCCCAGGTGGGCACCCCCACACGTGCACCCCCGCACCAGCTCTCCGTGGGGTGAGAAGCAGGACATAGCTGAGCCAGCCCTTCTGAAGGCAGGAGGAAACCCCTTGGAACTAGATTTCCCCCTGTCACCAGTGGTGGGTCTGCTCACCCTGGAGTCAACCACGTGGTCATGTCTGTTCCTGCCATGGCATTGGTCTGGTGTCCCCAGCATCTCCCTCCCGGGCTGACCCCATTCCTGATGTGTGGCACCAGGTATCCCTGGCGCTGTGGGTCATCCTCACTGCCTCATGCTCCAGTATTTCTCAGCCCCTGCCACCATGTAGATATCCCTGTCTCCAGCCTTATCCACCTCTGCAGGCTGCAGCCCCTCCATGGCATCCCAGAGCTGGAGACCACTCCCAGGGTCCTGGCTGCAATAAGCATCAGTTTTGGGGGTGACTTGTCAATGGTTTCCCTTTGGAGACAGCCTTGTCACCTGCCACCTGTCACTCCAGGTGATACCTGGGGTGGTGCGCTGCCGCATGAGGAAATCGGGGACATGGTGGCTGCAGAGTATGTGGGCACGTGCTGCAGAGGTGCATCCACGGGGGCTGGTGGGTGACTGCCCATCTGGTGGTGCAGAGGGTGCTATGGCGAGGAGGGACTGGGGTGCCAGGGGGTGCATGGCCCATGTTGCACTGGGCAGAGGGGGTGCTGAGAGCCCCCTGAGCCTGCCCAGAACACTCACCCCAGCACCCAGCCTGGGGATTAGGTTGGGGTGTTGGGAGAAGTTGTCAGAGCCCCTTTCCTCCAATCTGCAGGGTTTGGCAGCACTGGAAGCTGATCCCTCGCACCAGTGCTGTGGCACACCAACCCCAGTCTGGCCACAGAGGGGGATTCTCTGCTGGTTTGTAGCTTTTGGCCCAGGGCAAGCAAGTCACTGGGGGAGGCTGGGGGCAGGTCACGGATGTGAAATGGTCCCTTGGGGAAGCAGGGTGTAGCACTGGTGTGGGGCCATGGGTTCATGGGGGAATGAGGGCTACCTATAAGTGAGACCCCTGCCTCTGCCCTGACACTACACTGCCTGAGCTGGCCAAGACCAGGGGATAGGGGCACCCATGGCAGGCAGGGCTGGGGTGGTTCCCAGGAGCCAGGCAGCGAGTGGAGCTGCCCACTTTAGCCCTGGGTCTGGGCAAGGCAGGAGCAGATGAAGCCTTGTACGAGGTTCAACCCTTAGATGGCTTCACCCCAGAGATGCTCTGCTGGGACAGTGCTGGGTCCTGCCTTGCTTCTCCCAAACTCACAGCCCCAAGGGGGCACAGCGGGGGCCAGTGTGGGCAGCCCCAAGCCCAAGGCAGTGGGTGTCAGGCAGAAGGGTTTGCCTGGGGGGGCTGCAGGCAGCATGTGGAGTGTCCCCTCCCTGGGAGCTGGGTAACCTTTTTTGGCAGGAGGAGTAGGGTTATTTATAGCCGGAGAATGGCCAAGCCATACAAGGGCAGGAGGGATGAGGTGCCTGGCTGCCCTTCTTTGGTGAGTACATCCCAAGGGGCCACTCCAGGTGTCCCTCCCTGCCACTGGCCCCAGGGACCTGCTGGCATGGCTCAGCATGGATGCAGGCAGCAAGGAGCGATGCTGGAGAGATGGGAGCCTGCAGCAGGGGAAGAGTCCCCCAGGCTGTACTCAAGGGGGTCCCCATGCCCAAAAAGCCAGTCCCCATGCCATTCCAAGCAGCATCCCAGGATGGCCAGTATACTGCTCCTAGTTGTATCCCAGGCAGTGCCTTGTGCAGGGAGGTGTGGGCACAGCTGTGCCAGGCTGGGCTGAGCAGAGCTCACCTTTGCCAGACGATGCTCTGGAGCTGCTGGGCACTGCCAGGGTAGGAGAGGTTGTGCACTGAGCCCCAGTGCCTTCCCTTGGGAAGGGCTGGAGCAGCTGGGGGCCTCCTGCCTCCAGGCCTGACCCACAGCCTTCCCCCCACAGTACGGCATCGTGCTGGACGCTGGGTCCTCCCACACCGCCATGTTTGTGTACAAGTGGCCTGCGGACAAGGAGAATGACACTGGAGTGGTCAGCGAACATGGCATGTGCGATGTGCAGGGTAAGGGCTGGCCCTGGCCTGGGGCCAGGGCTGATGGCGCGGTCTGTCACGTCCCTGTGGCAGGGCACCATGGTGTGAGTGCCCCTGCCATGCCCAGCTGCCTTCCTCTGTACTCACCAGTGCAGCGAAGAGTTCTAAGGGGTTCAGCTCTATTCCCAAAACCTCTCCCAACTCCCCCCAAGGCTTGCAGCCGTGCATTCTTGTGGTTTATCTTTTCCTGGCAGGTACTGAACCACCAGGAAACAATCCAGCTCCCTGTCTATCCCAGTGAGGAGCCAGGGTTGGTTTTCTACTCTCTATTAATCAACCTTTCCCAGGCTGTCAGCCAGCAGGGGATACGGTGTGGCTGGACCCTGGATGGCTCCATGTGGGCTCCATGTTCACAGAAACCTGCCTTTTGGAAACCCTGGGAGGGGGGCAAAGCTGCCCACTGGGGACCATCCCCCCACCCACAGGGAGCATTGCTGTTTCCTCTCCGCAGGTCCTGGCATCTCCAGCTACAGCTCAAACCCTCCAGCTGCCGGGACAAGCCTGGAGCAGTGCCTGAACCAGGCCCTGAGAGACGTGCCCAAGGAGAAGCACATGGCCACCCCTCTCTACCTGGGTGCCACAGCTGGCATGCGCCTGCTCAAGTGAGTGCTTGCTCAGGGGGGCCCTGCCACGCCACCCTGCCATGCCAATTTGCCACACACAGCAGTGGTGGAGGTGGTAAAGGACAGCTGAAGTGTTGCCCCTTTGCAGGCAAAGCTCCTTACCACCCAAGTGCCCAGCTCCATGTCCCCTGCAGAGGTGGTCCTGCCTTTCAGAACAGGATATGCTCTGCAGGGCACAGCCAGCAAAGCATTGGTGGAAAGGGGCTGGTGTGGGGCCGGCACCAGGATAACCCACTCAGACTTTTTGTCTAGCTAGGAGGAAAATCCCCCTGTACCCACTGTCACCCTGACAGGGCACAGTGAAAATAATCAATAATCAACCCCCAGGAAGCACACAGAGGAGGGAGTTGTGCTCCCCTCACCTAGCCCAGGAGGGATGGATCCCATTGTCCCAGGAAGAGGGAGCACACCTCCATCCCCACTACCTGCTTTGTCTAGCAGAGAAGAGGGGAATTAGCTGGGGTTTTCTTGGGGACATCCCTGTAGGTACCCAGGCAAGGACTCACGTATCTCCCACCCCCCTATCCAGGCAGTGCTAGTCCCCAAGGGCTCTGGGGACTGGCGGGGATCCCACTTGCTGCACCCCAGTGCAGTTCCATCACTCTGTCTTCTCACCTGGCCCACAGCATTGCGGACCCACAGGCGTCAGACGCCGTCCTCAGAGCTGTGGCAGCCACGCTGAAGACATACCCCTTTGATTTCCGTGGGGCAAAGATCCTGTCAGGGGAAGAGGAAGGGGTCTTTGGCTGGGTCACTGCAAACTACCTCCTGGAGAACTTCATCAAGGTGAGCAGGGGACAGTTGACACCCAGCAGGATGGTTGTGGTGGCTGGGCTGTCCCACAGGTCATCATATCCTTATGCTCACTCTTGTCTTCCTGGCTCAGCGTGGGTGGCTTGGAGAATGGATCCAGCCTCACAGAAAGACCTTGGGAGCCATGGACTTTGGGGGTGCTTCCACACAGATCACCTTTGAAACCCAGGACACCATTGAAAACCCCAGAAATGAGGTGATGCTGAAGCTGTATGGCCAGGTGTACAAAGTGTACACCCACAGCTTCCTCTGCTACGGGAGGGACCAGGTCCTCAAGAGGCTGTTCTCCAAGCTCCTCCAGGTACAGCGTGTGCTTGATGTGGATGCTGGCTGCCACAACCCCACGGTTGCCCCCTCACCCTGGTGTTTACACAGGGGTGTCCCCCAGCCCTGAGCCAGCTGGGTTTCCCAGCCGACTCTTGGGTTCCCAGGGCTGCCACCCACCATCTCCATAAGGTGATGCACCCCTTGGCTAGAGCCAAGATACCCCAAGCCATCTTGAGACAGTTGTGGCAACTGCTCCATGTCTCGCTGCTCAAGCTCCAGGGGGGAGCTGGGGCTATGGTACAGCTTGTGCATCTTGTGTGTCCCTCCTCTGGCAGGCTGAGAGCTACCAAGCAACTGTTCCCAATCCTTGCTGGCCCATGGGCTACAACAAGAGCCTGTCACTGAGCAGCATCTATGACAGCCCCTGCACAGAGAAGGAGAGGCCAAGCCTTGTCCTCAACACCACCGTCACCTTGTTTGGCACCGGGAACGGGAACCTCTGTGCTCTGCATGTCAGCCAGCTCTTCGACTTCACCACCTGCTCCTTCTCCCACTGCTCCTTTGATGGTGTTTTCCAGCCAAAGGTTTCAGGAAACTTCATTGTAAGTCCTGGTCTGAAGCAGGGTGGCGACCCAGCTGCCGGGTGGGTAGGTTGTCCCCAGCACCCCCAGCACCACATGGCAGCAAAGCCAGGCCCCCAGCTCTGCAAGGGGGAATTCGTGCTCACCACACCGGTCAGTCTGTTCATGGTCAGAGAAAGAACCTGTCCCACAGCTGTTCCCTTTCCTCCATCAGGCCTTCTCTGCCTTCTTCTACACGGTGGACTTCATCCAGACCGTGATGGAGAGACCTGTGCACCTACCCAGTGACCTGAAGGATGCTGCGGAGACCATCTGTGCCACCAGCTGGAGTGAGGTGGGTTCCCTGGGCACAGCAGGGAAGAGGGGGCTGCTTTGTGGGGGGCATAACCCAGGCTTTGAGAGCAGCCCTTGGAGGGGGCTGGGTGTCCTGGCCCCCATGGAGTAGGAGTAAGGCAGGTGACAGCTCCCACATGGGACCAGGAGGGGCTCAGGTGGGTATGGGCAGCCTTGGCCTGACAGATGCAACCACCCAGAGCTTCAGGCCACAGACACAAGCCTGGTCCCTGCTGGCTTGACCCCTCTTCTCCTTCCCTCCATGCATCCCACCCAGCTACTCCAGAAAGCCCCCAAGCTGGAGAAGAGGCTGCCAGATTACTGTGCTGTCAGCACGTTCGTGTATTTGCTCACCACCAGAGGCTACAACTTCAACAACCACTCCTTCCCCAACATCGCCTTCCAGAAGAAAGTGAGTAGCACCAAAGCACCTCCATTCCATGGGATCTTTCTGGAGTTAGGCAGGAGATGATTCTACACCATGAAAGAGCCAAGCAGAGTGAAGGAAGATCTTGGGGAACAGGGGCAGGACATAACTCTCAGTTTTTGGTTGGATCTCCTGGGGAATGGGAAAAAATGAGCTGAGCTCACTGCAGGGTGGGGTGAGGTCCTTCAGCCCTTCCTTGGCCCTCAAGACACCAGCCATCCCAACCTATGCTTTGCTTAGGCTTTTTGGGAAGTTACCTCAGGGCAGGATCCCACTTTTGGCTGCACGCACCATGGGATGGGCAATGAGATCAGGACTGAACTCAGCGGACAAGGTTCTGCTCCCATGGGATGAGCCCACTTTAGCATAGGATGGTCACTGCTCTGTCCCTGGGCTGACTGAACCCATGGGCAAGCAAGAGCTCAGGGTGTTCTGGGTCCCTCACACCCTTCTCCTCCCTTGGGCTGACACTGAGGTGGTCCCTGAAAAGGCTAGAGCACAACTCTAATGAAGACTGGCTGAGGGAGCTGCGGGAGGGCTCAGCCTGGAGAAAAGGAGGCTCAGGGGGGACTTTTTACTCATTACAACTACTTGAAAAGAGGGTGAGGTCAGGTATGGGTTGAGATCTTCTCCCAGGTAACAAGTGACACGACAAGGGGAAACAGCCTCAAGTTGCACTAGGGGACATTTTGGTTGGATTATAGGGAAAATTCCTTCACAGAAAGGGCGTTAAAGCATTGGAACAGGCTTCCCAGGGAAGCAATAGTCACCATCCCTGGAGGGATTTAAAAGACATGTGGATGTGGCACTTGGGGACATGGTTTAGTGGTGGCCTTGGCAGTGCTGAGTTAGTGGTTGGCCTCCATGATCTTAGAATCATGGAATCATTAAAGTTAGAAAAGACATCTAAAGTCTCCTGAGGCCCACAGAGCTGGGCTGGCTGGATGGATGACCATGCCATGCTGTTTCCACAGGCAGGAGAAACCTCCATTGGCTGGGCCCTGGGCTACATGCTGAACCTCACCAACATGATCCCAGCAGAGAAGCCCTCCTCCCACAAAAGCATGTTGTACAACTACTGGGTCCTTCTCATCCTGCTCTTTGTGGTCACCACCCTGACGTCCCTGGTTACTGCCGTCTGCCTGCTCCGGCGCAGCAAGTCCAGTGCAATCTGATGGTGAGGACTGGGTGGGCCGTGTCTGCAGGACCCAGCACCATCCTACCTGCTGGAGTCTCCATGGTCTGAACACTTGGGATGCAGCGAGTGCTCAGTGTCCTCCTCCAAGGCCTGACACTGTCCCAGAAGGAAAGCTGTCCCCTTTTGCCCTCCCCTTGCCCTCAAGCTGCAGGAAAGGAGGGACAGAAGAGGAAGGGTTTCCCAGCACTACTCAGGGATGGACGCAGCAGCAGGTTTGAGAATGGGACATTCAGAGCTGGAACATCTTTCTGCCACCAGAACTGAGTTGGACTGGGCCAGTGAGCCAAGGCAACAGCAGGATTTATTTTCATTTGTATGGGGGTGGGTGGGGAATATTATTTATACCAGTCTTTACAGCTGACCTTGCTAGCCTGTCCCTGGAGTACCAGCCCTGCCTCCTGGGGAGCTCTGGGCAGCACCAAGAGCCCACACTTGTCTTTCTGGCCAGCACACAAACCCCACTGACCTTCCTGAAGGCCAAATCTTGGCCTAGACTTCCACTGCTCTCAGCTTTGGGTAAGGGCTTAACAACAACAACATATGGGGAGCCAGCAGCTTCCAGGTCCTGCTTCAGCAACCACACGTGGTGCCTTCCTCATCCCTGTGGTTCCTATGCTTAGACTTTTTGCCACTCCTCCATCCCCCGGTGCCGGCAGCTCCGTGGTGCATGGCCATGGCCAGCACAGAGGTGATGGACTTGCTGTGGGAGCAGGGCTTTGCTCTGCACTGGGATTTGAGCCTGCCAACATCCTATGCCGGGCAGCTGGGGGGATGCATCTTCATTTCCAGTTAAGAACAGGGACATGCAAACATGCAGAAGCTTTGATTTTGTCTGTTTGGGGTTTTTTTTATAATCTGAAATAAACCTTTGTAACCACTGCTATGGTTTAGTAGCTCCTGATCAGCAACAGGCAGATCAGCCTGGCAGAGCCAGGGTCAGGTTCTGCCCGAAGGCCTTATCCCTTGCAGCCCATCCAGTGCTGGGACACCATCATGACTTTGTTTATTTGTTTGTTTGTACCAGCCTGGAGACCCCCCAAGATGGACTGAGGTGGGCTGGAAACCTCACTCCAGTCCAAGGCCCACCTGGAGATGGAGGAGTTCCAGCCAGCCACAGTCATCAAGTTCAAGTTTCCCTGTCACTGGAGGTGCAGTCACCCCAAAGCCAGGAGCAGGTAGTGCTCAAGCTGTTCCTCACTGCCACAGCTCCCAGGCACAGACAACTTGCTGGCAGCCTCCACTCCCGGGCCCCAGTGCTGGTGCCCAAGCGGGGCACCCACATTTGCTGGTGCAGCCACTGGCAGCTCAGAGACACCGTGACACATCTGGCACCTGACAGCTGTGTGGGTCTGGTCCCAGCTCTCCAGTCCATCAGGAAGCCTCCCCCCGCCCTGCATGTTCCTCAAACACTCCAGAGAGGAGTGGCTGTAGGGAACTGTGGTTTCTTGCTGCCCTCCTTGCTCCTGCCAGCAGCACGAGCTCTGGTCTGCAGGTCTGCTCACTTCCCAACACCCTTCCTTGCTCTGGCTGAGCTCCTGGAATACTGTGCTTGGCTTAACCCACCCATTCCCAGCAGCACTTTATTTTCAGCTGTTTTGCTGGCTGCTCCCCATCTCTCTGCACAGGGCAAACCTGATTCCAGTTCAGATGATGTTCTGAACCCTCAAACTCAAGTTTCTTCCCCAGACCCCTTATCCCCCCATCACAGGGACTCCCTCCTGTGGTGGAGTGAGGCTCAGGGTCTGTCTCCACATCTCACATGGAAGGAAGAGGTGCTTCTGGTCCCTGAAGCTGAAACACTGCTCTAAGAACCCAGGTACCTTCCAGAATCCAGGCTGCATTTCCTCTTCTAAGAAATTCAGATGCAGCTGAATCAGAGTTGGACATCCGCCAAGAGCAGCCAGTTTACCTAGTTAGGACTTGGAGTCTGACATTAGGAAAAACCCCACATGCCCCTCTCTTTGCATGGGATTTGAGACAGTACCATATCCTTGCCAACTGGTTATGGATCTGGATGGGCAATCTGGGACTGGCCAGATGACATGCCCTGGCCAGTGACAGGTGGGCACCACAAAGAGGGGCCCTGGGCACATGGTCACCCCTGTTGCAGGGGCAGAGGATACCCCAGAGGCCACCCAGCTATGGGGCTCAGCCCGGCCCTGTTCAGGTGGGTGGGAAAAGCCTTGCTGCTGCAGGGGTAGGGACAGGGGGACTGCCTGGGCTCAGGGTACAGAAAGCACACAACAGCTCTGCCCTCATAGCTTAACCCAGACCTGCCCGTGCCTAGAGCCAGCTCGCAGCAATCCATGTGCTGATAGAGTGTGAGTGCCACCTGTTCCCTCGGGGTGACATTCACCACCTGCTCTGCCTGTCCCAATGTTGGCCTTCACCTCATCCACAATGAGCACCTTCAGTTCTTGACTTTTATTGTACCCTCAGTGCAATGTTCAGAGGCCATGGGGTGGGCAGCAGTGATCCCTGTGGTGCCTCCACCACACTCTCGCTGCAGGATCAAGTCCTCTGAGCTTCCCAACAGTGCCATCAAGCCTACCAGACTCACAGGCAGCATGGGCAGCGACAGGCTGGGCAGGCAGCAGGGGCTGAAGTGGGACACGAGTACAGAGTGCTGTGCTTTGCCGGCTACTCCACCACGTCCCCGTACCTGTTCCTCCTCACCGGCAGCGCGGCGCTGTCTCTGTCCTCTGTGCTGAGCAGATTTTCTGCAACAGAAAGTACAAGCTCCCTGGACCTCCAACTACCCTGGTGTGTTTGCCAAGGGCGGGCAGAGAGAGAAGCACAGAGCCCTAGTGAAGTGTTTAAAGCCTCTTCAGGTGGGCCCAACTTTGGGACCTCAAGGTGCTTTGGGAGCTCAAGGTACGTGTGACAGAGAGCAGCAAGCAGTCACGGGAACTGTCCAGTGCCTCTCTTAGTGACCCTCCAGCTCTATCCACCCTACAGAGCAGCAAACCTCTCTACACCTCATTTGCTCTCTCCATCCCTTACCCTCTCCGTCCTCTTCCAGCAAACGAGCCCTTCATGCTGGTTCTTGTGAATCCCCAAAGCAGGCAGGGCAGCAGTTAGCAGCGAGTGCACCCAGCCCACATCTCCAGGTCTGCTCAGGTATCGCTGTGCCCAGAGCACAGCGGGGCATGGGAACTATGAGATGAGGTAGGGAGCTCCAGCCACCACATGTCCTTCTGCTCCCATCCCTTGGAAGCGGTGTGCCAGTGTGGGACTTACATTGAGATTTTGGCAATTACACAGTCACCAGTTTAATTACGAGACAGGAATAGCAAACTAATTATTGCAGCAGGGAAGAACCAGGCACGACGAGCCTGAGGAAAGCAACAGGGAGTTGTGAACGTACCTGTGGGCTGAGACACCCCACCAGTCACGGCGAACTGCTGTGGGGACTTGCCTGTCTCCAGATAAATCCAGAAGTCGGAGCATTTCTGTGTCTCAGCTCTGGTTACCACATAGCTCGCGAGGGACCCTGCGGCTGGGGAGGCCGAGGTGCTTCTGACAGCGCCAGCAGCACCTTGGTGGGGACAGCACCTGCTGCAGCTGCCCAAGAACCCTCCTGAACCCCCGGGGCCGGGGCGTCGGGAGGTGACTGGAGCTAGGGACGAGCCCCCCACAGCAAGGGCAAACACCTCTCTGTCCGCAGCACCACCCGAGCCAGGCACTCACCCGCGGCCAGCAGCAGGCTCCACTGCGGGCTGTACGGCAGCTTCTGCCGCGCCAGCTTTTGCACGGCGAAGGTGGCCCCGCTGCCTGCCGAGACCGGGGCCGGGGTTACCGAACACAGCCGGGCCATCCCCGCTGCCCCGGGGAGCGGCCAGGGACAACCGAGGAGGGGGGGCTGGACCGGGCCGTACCTGCCAGGAAGGTGCCGATGCCCTTCATGAAGGCGTGGGACTGGCAAGCCGCGTACTGCTGCAGCGCCTGCGGGGACGCGTCAGCGCCGGGGCTGGAGCCCTGTCCGGCCCCCGCAGCCCCGGCCCCACCGGCACAGCCGGGCTCTGCCCGGCCCCCTCAGCCCCGGCCCCACCGGCACAGCCGGGCCCCCCAGCCCGTCCCCCGCAGGGCGCACCGGGTGCTTGGCAGCCACATCATCCTCCACCCGCCGCAGCCCCAAGTTCACCATGGCGGCGCTGCCGGTCCCTGTCGCGGCCTCGGGCGGGACCCGCCGCTCGTGCCCGCCCCTTCCGGCGCGGCGATGGCGGAACCGGCCGGGCCCTTCCACCTGCTGCGAGCCGGGCCGGGCCGGTTCCTCTGCTACTGCCGGCCCGGCGGCGCCGTCTAGTGAGAGCGGGCGGGGGCCGGGAACGGGAGCGGGGCTGGGCGGGGGTCGAGCAGCCCTGGCCTGAGCCGCTGCCTCCCGCAGTGTAACCGACGCGATGGAGGTCTGGGCCGGGGACCTCGGCGACTGTCCGGCGTTTGGCTGCGTATGTACCGGGGCCGGGGTCGGCGGTGGGGCTCGGGCCTGAGGCCCGGGGTGCCAGTGGGGCGGGGATGGACTCGGGCCCGGGTTAGGCCGTGTCGGACATGCTCTCCTCCTCCTCCTCCCTCTCTGCAGCGGTGCCCGCCGGAGGAGCACGGCGCGATGCTCAGGTGGGTGCTGCCGCCCCGACACCCTCTATCCTCGGCTTCCCTCATCCCGGGCTCCCCTCACCCCGGGCTCGCCCTGTTCCCTGCTCCCCTCGCCCCCTATCTCTACAGGGCCGCCCTGGGACGCGGGGCCGCTGAGCTGAGCCTGGGCCCGGGTTCGGCCACGCTGCGGATGCCGGAGGAGCCGCGGTGCCCGGCCCTCGCCCTCGCCCAGCTGCCCGCCGCCGAGGCGCGCAGCCAGCTGCAGGCTCTGGTGTTCGGCATGGCCGGCTGCATCGAGACCTTGGAGAGGCGCCTGGAAGGTCCGTGGTGGGTTTGGAAGGTGTGAGGACAGGGGGAGGGCCGGCAGCTCCTGCCACCTTCATGGGATCGTCACCCCCACCCGAAATGCCCCACGTGCCCCAGCTCAGCCTTGGGCCTCTCAGTGGGAGAGGGCTTTGCCTCCCGAGTATCACATCAGGTCCTTTCTCCTCACCAGTCCCAGTGGGCCAGCAGCAGAGCTGCTGCCATCGCTTCCCCATTCAGTTGACCAGTTCCTAAAGCTGGCCAGGGTCTTCATCAGAGCCCCCGGACAGAGGATCCCTGCTGGGGCCCAGAGGACACAGTGGTGTGTCTCTGGGTGGAAACACAGCCCTGTCCTCATGGCCAGCACCACACCAGCATCCTGAATGTGGGAGTCACCTTACAGACATCTCTATTTGAGGGGTCTGGGAAGATTTTGTGGCAGCAGCAGTTTGGGTGCTGAGAGGGAAACAGGCCTCAGTTTAGCTGAGGAGGCTTGGGATGCTGCGTGCTGTATTGGGGTGTGTTGTCTCAAGCTGTGGCTCTGGCTCAGCAGCCGTGGAGACGCTGGCATCTTCCTGCAGCCCTCAGAAGAATACTGCCCGGAGCCAGCAGCTCTTCCTGCCAGGTAGGCACTGCCAGGGGCACCTGCCCTGGTCCTGCTGTCCTGCCTTCTCCTTCCCGGAGGCTGCTGGTCCTGTGTTCATGTGCTCTTCAGCACACACTGAGTGCCCTCAGCTGTGGCTGCTGTCAGGCACCCGCTGTCCTGGTGCCCTTCCTGACAGAGCAGGGACAGGGCTCACTGTGGTGGCTCTCGGGGTATCTGGGGTGCTCAGGTCAGAGGCTGGTCATCACCAGCCTCAGAAGAAGGGCAAGCTTTGCTGTGCTTCCAGATTGGGGGCCAGGGCAGGTCCATGGCTCCTTTGGGAGAGGAGGCCAGGCTTGGCCCTTCCTCACCCTCCATGGCTGCTGGCCCTGCCAGGCTGGGCTGCTGGAAGCTCACCCTGGCCATGGAGGGACTGGCAGGGCTGACAGAACACCTGGCTGACCTGCAATCTGCATCCTGCCTGTCCTTGACTGAGGCAGACCCAAGCCCCAGGAAGAACAGGGCTGCTGGCTCAGCTTTGCCAGCCAAAAGGAAGGTCCCAGGAGAGTCTCTCATTAACCCTGGTTTCAAAAGGTCAGTGCTGGGACTTGGCTGCACAGGGACCCCATGGGCTCTGCTTGGGACATGGGGCTTGGGGCTCTGATGCTCCCTCCATCTCCTCCCAGCAAGAAAGCACCATCCGGAGTGAATTTCGAGGACTCCTGACTGGTGCTGTCCTGTGCCCCGATGACAGCCCTGTGGAGCCCTATCAGCATGTGCTTGGGTGGAGGAGAGGGTGCCCTGTGTCTGGGGCCTGCTGAGCCCCTCATACCCAGGAGGCAACAGAGCCATCAGCACGTGGCAGCTGACCCTCCGCTGGGGTGGTGGCAGGGAGGAGATACCAGCGGTTGCTTTCTCCCCAGCAGCTCTTCCCTGCTGGCAGGGGCCACCTCTTGACCTCATTTTCCATGAATTGGTGAGGTTTGGAAAGGGACTTTTGTATCACTGCAGAATGGAAGGATTGCCTGTGCTTATCTTCTTTCCAGTAAAGGTGTTTTTAGCCAACCAGTCTCCGTGGATGTGTCAGTGTATTCTGCCTCTCCCTTTCCCAGGAAGCTTTGGGCCAGTTTCAGCTGAACCTGGAGGTCCGGGGCTCAGAGCAGTTCCCTTCCCTGCCAGCTTTTTGCAAGTGGGCCGGCAGATGGGTGGCTAGAGCCTGCCCAACCCCTCCAGAGAGCTGGGAGGATGCACTCTGCCTTGCTTGGCACTGGGAGAGAGAGTGGGGGTCAGTGCAAAGCCCTGTAAGGGGGAGCTGCTGGTGTGTCACTCCAGACTCACGCTGGTCTTGCCTGCAAAGCCTTTATTGATTTCCAGGAGCTCTGAAGCTTGGCTTGGGCTTGCCCCACATCACAACCCCCAAATCTACTCCTGAGAGCAGACTAACCGTGGATTCCGGGGGGTTGGTACCCTCTGCTCCCCTCACCCAGGGTGCTGGGAACTGACCCGTGCCCACTGCCTCTGCCATCCCCTGCCAGCTCTGTTCCTAGGGCTCTCCATGACTATACTGGGTCCCCTCGCTCAGTGCAGGTGTGAGGGCATCCTGTAGTGCCTGCTGCCCAGGCACAGCTGGGCCTTGAACCCTCATGAGAGGGTGGCACGGCGTGCCCACACAAGAGGCTGCAGGGCTGCCCTGTGCTCTGGGCAGCTTGTCCTCCCCAGCTCTGCCCCTGCCCACAGCAGGGCCCAGCTTTGGCACTGATGGTGCCCATGGCTTTGCCCCCTTGCCCCCAGTCCCGATGCTCGGGGTCCACAGAGCATGTCCTGGCTGGGAGGGAGGGTGGCACAAAAGGGGCTCAGTGCACCACAGATTACTGCTAGCACCTGGGTGCCAGGGGCACAGCTCATGCTCTGCTCTCCCAAGTGCGTGCTGGCAGGAATGGGGTGGGCACTGACCTCCTGCCTGACCCCAACCCTGGCCTTGCACCCACTGGGATGCATACCCAGCTCACTGTGGTGCACGGACCACGGAGCGATAGGCTTGTACAATCTCCTGGCTGTTGGGACAGGTGTATTTGAACTCCTTGGTTTCGTTGGCACTGTTGAGGTACCGCCACACGCCCCGCAGGTCCTTGGGGATCCCGAAGTGGCGGTAGTGCTGGCACACGACCTGTGGGCAGGAACAGGGGGAACTGTGCCTGGTACTGTGTGTCAAGGAGGACCCAGCTGCCAGGAAAGGAACCAGCTGGGAAGGGTGGCAGGGGGCCAGGGGACATCCCCAGCACTGCACAGTTGAAGGCTGGCACTTAGGAGGGGATGTAGAGGGAAATGGGATCTCTGGGAAGGCACTTTGCTGGGCAGAGCTCCTGGGAGAAGGATGCCGGAGGACACAGGGCTGACAGCATTTGTGAAAGGAGCCAGGGGTTGCTACAGGCACCAAGAGGAAAGTGAGACCATGGGGCCAGTGGAATGGAGATTCCAGGGGAAGAAGAAGGGCAGGGTGCCAGGATGCCCCTGCTTACCTGAACAATGTTGAGCTTGGGCAGCAGGTTGCAGTCGGCCAACGTGAGGTGGTCTCCGTCGAGGAAGCGTCGCTGGGAGGCCCGGAGGTTGGGGTCCTGGGCCAGCTCATGCTCCAGAGGGGCACGCAAATACTCATCCAGCTTCAGCAGGGCCCGCAGCAGGCTCCGCTGCAGCACTGTGGGGAAGGCAGCTGGGTCACGGCAGGGGCTCCTGCTCTGCCATGGCCTCCTGCCAGCGCAGCCCTGTGCCCAGGCAGCACCCACCTTACCCAGGCTGGCACCTGTTCCTTACCCTCCCACAGAGACCTGACACTGACCCACATAGATTGGGAGGACTGAGGGCACTCAGTGTGACCAGGATAGGCTTTGGTGACACTTGAAAAGATGCATGAGGTGCTTCCCTACTCGATCCTCACCCTCGTCCTGGGCAAGCACCGGGTTCTTGATGAAGGCGGAGAACTTGTGGAAGATGTCGTTCCCGGCCAGGCTCGACTCCCGGTACTGCGGGACCAGACTGGGGCACCTGTGGGGATGTGGGCACAGCTGAGGCAGGTGGCGGGGGCCAACAGGCTCACACGCTGTCAGCCCCCTCCTCTCTCAGCCTGTCCTGCCCCTCTTTGGCCCCTTAGTCCTCTCAGGGTAGCGCTGGCCACTGACGTGGGGGGGCCTAGCTGGTCCTCTAGGAACTCCTCAATGGTCACAGTGTCAGTCTTGGGCTCGCCGTTGTAGAGCAGAACAGGCAGCTGAGCTCCTGGTGCGAAGTCCTTCAGCACATCCAGCGCCCTGCAGGAGATGGAGACGCTGCTGATGTCTGGCATGTCCAGGGCTCTGCTTGGCCCTGTGCACATGTGTGTGTGCGTGTTCGTATGTGCATGTGCGTCCCAAGCAAAGGGATGAAGTGGTGCCCCTAGGCTGCTCCTGCCTCTGTGTGTGCCTAGGGAAATGCCCACTAACCTCCCCAGGCACCTGGGGGAACAAGCTGCATGCATGCCATAGTGCCCAAACTTCACACATCCCTTCCCACAGTGTTGGGGACATACTGCCCACCCACCCTGCCCATGGCCCTGGCCCGAGCACTGGCACCCCTTGGGAGAGGACCACCACTCACCTCTTCACGTCCACGGTGGTGAGGGTGAAGGGCACCCCTTTGAGCAGCAGCACCATGAAGAGCCGCTGGCAGAAGGGGCAATGCCCAACACTCTCCCCGTCTTCGCTTGCCTGTGGGCACAGATGGAGAGCTCAGCTGCCCCTTCACCCCAGCACGGCCACAGTGGGGGCAGCCCTGGATGAGGGTGGCAAGGCACGTGCCCCGGCCCAGCCTGGGCTGACACAGGCTGGCAAGCTGTGCTGCAGTCCGTGGCACCTGCTATGCCAAGCAGGGCACCATGCCCCCAGCCCCTGAGTGCTCCCAGGGCCTCAATGCCATGCCCCAGAGCAGCCACGTGGCACAGCGAGTGCTGGCCCTGGCACCCCCCAGGGAAAGGACGCCCAGGCTCTACCAGCCTCACAGTGCCAAGGGGGGCCAGGGCTTGGGGGCAGCAGCAGCAGTGGCAGCAGGGGCAGCTGTGGCAGGGGACAGCCCAGTAGCAGGGACTTTTCACCAAAGGAAGTTGACAACAATGCTGGTGGCCCTGCCACCCCCAGGCATAATCCCAGGCAAGCCCTGTCCTGCCTGGCACAGCCGGACTGACTGCCCCTGCTGAGCGGCAGCTGAGAAAGGCCCGGCAGGTGCAGGCAGATGCTGTGGTGCTGGGCTGCTGGGATCTGGTTTGTGGAGGGCATCCCAGTCCGACCTCCCCAGGCTGAGCCCTCACAGCCCCCCTGCCTGCGGGGTAGGCAGCAGCAGGCAGTGCTGTGGAGAAGAGCCATGCCTGCTGCCTGCCCCCCCCTTGCCTGCCTGCTGCCCACTGCCCGCCCTACTCCTACCTGACCACTACCTGCCTGTTGCCAGCCCCACTCCCTACCTGCTGCCTGACCCCCTGCCCATTACCTCCCCAGTTCCCCACATCTGGAAACTGTGGTGGGCAGGGCAGCCAGGTCACCCCACTGCAGCACTGCCAGTGGTGGCAGGCAGCGGTGCCCACTGGCCTGAAGATTCCCCCTCACCTTGATGAAGAGCTGGATTTGGGGTTTCTCAGCCATGCTGGGTGGCAGCTGTCAGCACAGTGCTGGCTGCACTCTGAGTGCCCCAGCTGGAGCCACAGCCCCTCCCAGCCCACATTCCTTCGCAGGGTGCACCCGCTCCCACCCACACCTGGCCCCACGGCACAGGCAGGACACCCTGCCATGGGGCCCCCGCCCTGCCATGGGGCCCCCGCCCCACAGCTGCTGCCAGCCCTGAGCCGGTGAGGGAGGCTGGTGGCATTGCCAGCTGCCACGGCTCCTGCCTGCACCCACAGCCACCCCACCACTGTCCAAATGATGCCCAGCACTGGACACACCCCTGTGTTGGGCCCAGGACCCCTTGCCCACAGCAGGCTCCTGCACCCCCACCCTGGGCACTGCCAACCCCCTCCTCAGCCTGATCCCTCCCAGGCACCCAGACCCGGCGTTCCCACCCATCACCAACCACACAGCCTCACCGGATCCAGTTATTATTTTTTATTTAAAACGATCATTATTTTCACATTTCATCCTTTTTTTTTGTTTGCTAGCAATGTACAGGCAGCTCCAAGACTTCCCCACCCCTCAGAGGCCCCATGCCTGGGGCTGAGCGTGGCACTGGCGCTGCACCCGTGGCTGGTGGCCAAGGACGTGCAGGGGGAGGCAAGGCTGGAAGTAGGGCCAAACTCAACGAAGTGAACAGTGTTAAGGCAGCAGCCACCCCTGCCCTGGGGCACTACCCTCCCGCTCCCTCCCTGCTGCCACCCTTGGGGTGGCCCCAGCAGGGTCTGTGCCCAGGCAGCCCTGAGCCCAGGGCAGGGAGACCACCGTGGCCATCCAGGCTGTATGGGCACCAGAGCATGTCCACTGACCATCAAAGCCATAGGGATGATGGCATGTGGTGGTGGGGAGGGCTGGGAAAAGGGGACACACTGTGACTGGGGTGCCAGTGCCCTTCCAGAGTCCTGAGCAAGAGGGCAGTGTGGCAGGTGTGGGGTGAGGACAAAGCCCAGAGCACTGCAGCACTGCTGCCCAGCGTGCCCCAGGGTCCCACCACTGAAGCGACAGCTGGGGACTCAAAGGTGACACCATCCCCTCTCCCTGATGGCAAAGGGCAAGCCTTGAGCTGGCTCGTTCCCCCACACTCACCCAGGAAGGCAGAATGTGCCCAGCAAGGGAGCAAGGGCACGCCAGTGGGGGCTGCCCCCATGTGCCATCCACTCCACCCCAGAAACAGCCAGTTTCCCATTTGCCATTAAAAAAAATATGGTCTGAAAAATCTGAAAATAGAGCTTCTCCCCCCAGTTTTCCCCCTATTGAAAATACTGTATATTGTATCACAATCTATAGCAGGTGGCATACAAGGCTGGTGAGACCAGGGGGGCACGAGGACAGTGGAGGTCAGGCCCTGCTCCTGTGCCTGAGTGGGGCCAGAGGTGGCTCGAAGAGGCCTCCCCATGCCATGTGCCCCACACCTCCCGTGGCAGCCAGCTGGGCAGCAGAGCTCTCAGGGCAGCCAGGCCTCACGTGCTCCCCAGGAAGGTGCATGGCCACCCTGGGGTGCTGCCAAAGCCTGGCTGGGGGTCAGGGTCAACATCACGGGCCCTGCTGTCACTCTGCCTCTGGGCACAACTGCAGGTTGCTGAGAGTGGCAGGCGCCAGAAATGGTCCCTGTGGGTGACAAGGCAGAAGGACCCTCTGCAAAAAGGAGGGGCATTGCTGGCTGAGGGGGTGTCGACTGCTGGCCCAGTGACACTGCCAGCCCCACTGCCATGGTCCATCCTCCCCTCCCCAGCACCCCGGACACCCCTGCCAAGCTGTGCCCATCCCTACTTCGACTGTCTCTACCTCGTACCTTAAGGTCAACCCACTACCACCTTCCAAAGACATCCTGGGGTGCAGCAACCCCTCTTCCAGTACCACCAGTGACCCAACAATTAGAAACCAGTGCAGGTGGCTCCTGTAGAGGGCTGGACACCGAGGAATGAGTGCCAGGGCAAGGGGACACTGAAAGGGACACAGCAAAAAGATGGCAGAGCTGCAGCAATGCCCTGTGATAGGCGAAGTGGATGGTGAGGGCAGGCAGGAGGCAGGGGGAGGGACATGGTTAGGGGCAGAGGGGAAAACAGCTGGTGCCAGCATGTGAAATACCCTGTGACATACCCCTCTGTCCCCCTGCGTGCCTCTGCAGGAGTGCTGCTGCCTGGGGATGGAGTCAGTGCCCGAGGCCAGGCAGGGCTGGGGTGGACAGACCCCAGGGTGGGCAGGACATATCAGCAAGGCCAAGACCCCCAGTGACATCCCACCGATGACAGAAATCGGTTGTGGGTGAAGCACCAGACCTGTCCCTGTGGTGCCCAGGGCAGTGCCGGCCAGGGGCAATATAGAAGCAGTCATCCCTCCTCCAGCTCCATAGGGCCAGGCCGGGCAGGATCCCACAGCCAAGGGTCCCTGGGGTGAGTGCAACACAAGTGTCCAGTCAAAGGCACCGCTCACAGGCCTTTGTGTCTCTGCCCCAAGGCATGTGGGGCTGGCAGCGCTAGCGCCAAACTGCGTCCTTTCCTTTGCAGTCTCCATCCATGGCACATGCCCGCTGGACAGGCCGAGGACCATGGCCCCTGTCACCACACAGTGATACTGCTCCGGAGCTGAAGGGGACAAAGGCCACCAGTGGTGGCTCAAGAGGTCCATCCAAGCATTGCTGTACCCACTGTGTCCTCCCTGGCATGTGCCTCCGGCCGCAGCAGCTCTGCTCCACAGGGCAAAGGGAGGGGAGAGGCCAAAAGGGTTCGGTGACTTCACAGTCGGAATGCGGCTGCCCCCGGGGTCTCAGCACAGCGTGTCGGTGTTGAAGGAAAGCTGAGCCTGGGCAGGGAGACAGGCAGGGTTCAGGGATTGCCCACTCTGCCAGCATACCTAGGGCATCTGGGGCCAGAGTCCAGCCCAGGTGATGGAGCCGCCATCCCTCTCAGAGAACCCCCACCCCTTCCAGAGAGCCCCCAGCATGGACTGGCCCTGGCTCCACCATGTCCCTTTCCTGGTGCTGCAGCACCCAGTCCCAGGGCTCCATGGCAGGGACAGAGGTAGGACCAGGGACACCCAGATCCAGGGACAACCTCTCACCCTCTCCTCCTCAAAGCTGATGAGGCCTTCATCGTCAGTCTCCAGATCCTCCTGCTCCTCCACCACGAGGGCCCGCAGCTCAGTGGGGGCAGTGCGGGGGCGTAGCAGGCTCAGCAAGCGCTCCAGGGGTGACTGCAGGACACAGCTGGGGCTGGTCTCCTGCTGCTCCAGGTTGTCACTTTGCTTCTTGGCAAAATTCACAAACACCTGGGTGTGGGGGAAGGACAGGAGCATGAGAGGTATCCTCACAGGCGCCCCTACCCTCAGCCACCCCTCGCCTGTCATTCGTGCTACCAGGACAGGATCCAGTGCATTCCACCATGTGGTGGCTGCCACTGTATTCCCCATCCAGCTCCACCTCCTGCACCAAAGGTAGATCCTGCCTGGCACTTTGTCACGGCCACCATCCCTGTGGACAAGTGTCCAGTTGCCCATGCTGTCCCCAGTCTTACGTTGTCCAGTGTGGTCTGGCTAACAGAGTAGTCTTCGATGCCCAGCACGTCCACCACCTGCTCCATCTTGCTGAAGACCTGTGCCAGTGAGATCTGGTCTGACTTCAGCTGGTACTGGGCCTTGGTGTGGTGCCGCTCCTGGGGGTGTGCACAGGGTAGGGCATTGAGCCTTTGCTCCCAGACCCCCTCCAATCACCCCACAGAGGAGGAAATCTCCTTGTGCCTCAAGGTGGGGGCTGGCAGGGAACAGCATGGCCACCGAGGGCAGCTCACCTTGAGGATGGCCTCGGGGAAGTTGCGATTGAAGAACCTCACCACCTCCTTGACGTTGAGGCTGGACTTGGTGCGCACCGTGATCATGTAGCCATCACCAAACCTGCACGGGGACAAGGGACCCTGTGAGGACCTGTCCTCTCATCTGAACCCCCATGAGGAAGGACTGAGTCCTTGGAAGGGGACAATCCTTTCAGGCTGCTACCGCTGGACACCAGGAGAGTGCCAGAGCACTCCAGTGAGCCTGTTTCCTGCCCACCTCCAAAGCAGCACCCACACAAAGGGCTGGTATCTTGTCACGGGTGCCACACTATCACCCAACCATGGGGGCCCAACCCCTTCCTGCCCTGCAGTGAACACGGGGTGCTTGGCTTCCACAGGGCTCTTACCTGTTCTTCAGGTGCTGAATGCTGCCGAGACACTTGAGCCGCCCGTTCACCATGATGGCCAGGCGGGTGCAGAGCGCCTCACACTCCTCCATGCTGGAGGGACAGGGCAGGGTTCAGTGGGGGTACATGGGAGGACAGTGCCAGGGCTATGGTGGGGGGCTGGGCTCCCTAGGCCATCACCCAGGTGCTGTGGCCACACCACCAGGGATGAGAAAAGGCAACAGAGCATGTCCCAGGCTCACCCTGCTCCCCATTCCCCTACCAAATTTCATTCCCTGGGGACAAGGGAGCTCCCTCCCTCCCATGCAGCACCCCAGATGCCTGGAGGCATCATGGGTGCAGCCAGAACCCCCGTGGACCTGTGAGATGTGAGCACCACGGAACGCCCCGTTTTGATGACGTCCAGGATGAGGTTCCAGAGGAAGCGCCGTGCCTTGGGGTCCATCCCTGTGGTTGGCTCATCCTGGCGAACAGACAGCACCCTCAGACATGCCAGCCCCCGGAAGGGACCCTACCAGCCCCTTCCTGTTCTGAGCCTAGCTCAGGACACTGTCCCACACTCCAGGATGTGTGGTGGAGCCAGGGGTGGGCAGCTCCCACCCAGGGTTATTTCTGCACCCTCAAGGCACACCAGGAAGATGAAAGCCGGGTATCCGATGAGTGCGATGGCTGTGGACAGCTTCCTCTTGTTGCCCCCGCTGTAGGTGCTGGCAGGCTTGTCCGCATACTTGGTCAACTCCAGCTTCTTCAGCGCCCACTTGACCACCTGCAAGGTGCAGGGGGCTGCTGTCACCCTGCCAAGGCCACAGGGCTGGCAGAGCTGGCACGGGTTGGGCTACACAGCACACATCAGCTGCTGATGGGACCGCAAGCCATGTGCCAGTCAGGGGAGCCCCAAGTGCCAGTGGGGGCCTGTGAGTACGTGTGCCTGGCCCTGGCAGCCCATGTGGGCACACCGCCGGGGCAGCACTGCCATGAGGGCAGCAGCACTGGCTCAGGATCCCACTGCTGCCCAGTGAGATGCCATCCCCATGGCACAGCACCAGCCCTTGGGTGCTGCCAACTGCCTACCCGTTCCTCATCCTTCCAGGGGATGCCACGCAGGCGGGTGTAGAGCTCCAGGTGCTCCTGGGCAGTCAGCTCGTCGAAGAGCGCGTCGAACTGGGGGCAGTAGCCTAAGCTCTGCTGGACCTGCAGGAGCTCCTTCAGGATGCTGTGGGAGAAGATGGGGGGAAGTGGGGAGAAGGAACTGCTTTTCATGAAGACCCTGCTGCTGAGGCCCCTTTTACGTGTCTTTACGCTGGAGCATCTTCCCCCAGGTAAAACCCCACCAGGCAGCCTTAGCCCAGGGCCACTGTCACTTGCCTCACGTCCCAGGTGGGTGACCCAGGAGGACACAGGGCTGCAGTGTCCCTTGGGAACACACAGGCTCACTCATGCTGTTTCATCCTGGGAGCCCTCCAAGCAAACCCCATCCAGTCCCCAGGAGAGCGGGCAGCCCATAGCCTCACCCAACACGTGCCCTCGTTAACCTGTGCCCATTAATGAAGGCCTCTCCGCCCGTGGTGCTCTCATCTCCCGTCAGCATCTTGAAGGTGGTGGTCTTGCCCGCGCCGTTGACGCCCAGCAGCCCGAAGCACTCCCCGGGGCGCACGCCCACGCACAGCCGGTCCACGGCCAGGATGCGCCCGATCTTGCGGGACTTGTACACCTGGTAGGGCAAGGGATGGGAGCTCAGCTCACCAGGAGCCACCTGAATCTCCAGCCCTGTGATGTCCCTGGGATAGGCTGGTCCCAGGTGTCTCCTTGCAGCCTGGTGCAGCCCCCACCTTGGTGAGGTTCTCGATCTTTAGCATGTCATTGTCGGCGTCGCCACGCAGGACCCGGTGCCGCTCGTTGGCTACGTCAATGTCATCCTCGATGGGTTTGGTGGAGACAGGCAGGCGCCTGTGGTAGGGGGCATGGGTGGAAGGGGATGTGGGACTAGGAGCTATATGCCTGCTGGGGCTGGGCAGCTCCCACTCACACCCACCAGAGGGGCAGCCTGGAGCTCAGGTGTCCCAACAGCAAAGCTTTACCCCATGGCCAGCCCCCCATGCTTGCTGCCCACCGCACTCACTGGGGCTTCCGGAAGAAGTTGTACTGGCACATGATGGTGATGAAGAAGCCAACGAAGCCTTCGATTGTCATGGCGACAAGCCCCCGTGTCACTATGTCCCATTCAAAGGGTGATTTCATTTTATCGAACTGCCCTGAGTGGGAGGAAGAGGAGAGAGCGGCTGGGGACACCTTCCTGAGGGGACAGCCTGACCACACCTCCTGAGCTGACCCATAACAACAACACCGCTCCCATGCTCCCCACGGCAGCTGCCTGGGCTGGTCAAAACATGCTTCCCTACTCAAAGCACAGGTGCTGTGGAAATCATCTGGTAGCTTTTCAACCTCAGCAGGATGAATCAATCCAACTGAGAGTAGCATCAATTGGATTTGTCGGATCCTAACCCAAAATTGCCCCTCATGGTGCCAGCAGCATCTGGGTTATGTACAAAAGCTATTCAAGAAGCAGAAAGCAGGGGAGCTTCTGAGGTCAGGTTGAAACTGGGAGTGGCAAAAGGCTTGTTTTGGTTGGGCAGCAGCCAAGAGACCCCAGCTGGGAGAAGAAAGTCCCTGCAGCCCCCATCCCTCCTGTCACAGCACAGCCCCAGCACGGCCCAGAACAGCTGAACCATGGCCCACCACATCTCCAATGCAGCCCCAGTATAACCCACCTCAGCTCCACCCCAGCCCACCACATCACCACAGCCCCACTGTGACCCACCACAGGCAGTGTGCAGCAGCAGAAGCAGCAGAAGAACCGCACACCTCTGTCGGGGCTCACACCTTCCTCTCCCCATGAGGCTGCTATTCGAGAAGGCTCAAGGAGCCACTTTCAGCACCCCTGGCACTATGCCATGGCTGACCTTCAGCCATATCTCTTCCTGTGCTCCACCTAGTCCACCCCCCTGGGTTTTTGCTCCAGGTTGCTCTGGGCCTCGGGACACCCCACTGGACCAGCAGAGGGGATGTGCCAGCATCACGGTTCCCTCCAGCCCAACATGCCCTGGAGCAAGGGAGGCAAGGAGGGAGCAAGAGGCTGTACCGATCTTGGCGTAGTACTCATTGATGTACTCATTGTAGGCCATCTCCATCAGGCCATGGCCCAGGTTGTAGTTAGGAAACACGAGGAAGCAGCTCTTCAGGTAGCTGTTCACCACCTTCAGGTCCTGTGGGGACAGTGAAGAAGACACAAGCATCAAACAATCCTGAGTGTGTGGTGAGATCGGGAACCCAAGATCCAGTCGGATCAGGTCTCATTCTGGGAGCAGAGACCTCCTAAGTTCTGTCCCAGCCAGAGCCATCCCACGACCCAGTGGCAGTACTTCCCTTCCTGATGGCCCTCAGCAGAGCCATGAATCCTATACCTTGTCATGCTCAAAGAGCTGCAGCAGGAACGTGGCGACAGTGGCTGTGATGCCGATGAAGAGATTGATGACAATGAGGAAGACATAGGCAGAGCTGGGCACCTCAAACCAGAAGGAGGCCGGGTACATGATGGGGGTGATGGACCAGCTGGGGAGGTGAGCAGCAGGAGCACACGTCAGTATGGCAGGAGAGGGACCCCCAGCCTTGAGATCGCCCATCTCCGAGTCTGCCACTTCCAGGCTCTCACACCCCAGCCCTTGCAGCCCTTGCAGCCAATCCACCCCAACCAGTTCAGGGGACTGCAGAACACCAGCCCCAAGGGCAGGCCCTGCCTGCGCAGCTACAGCATAGATGGGGCATAGAAGCATAAAAAGACTTTGCTTGGAAGGTCATCTAATCCAGTACCCCTGCCATGGGCAGGGACAACTTCAACTGGATCAAGTTGCTCCAAGACCCATCCAACCTGGCCTTGAACACATCCAGGGATCGAGCAGCAACAGCTTCTCTGGGCAACATGGGCCAGAGTCTGACCACCCCCATTGCAAAAAATGTCTTCTTTATATCTGGTCCAAATCTCCCCTCTTTTAGTTTAAAACTATCACCCCATGAGACTCCGGAGGGATTCCCCAGTGCCTCCTCACCACCCCTCTGAGTAATGTACCCATAGAGCAGGAAGAGTGAGAGGACGGCAGGGAAGTTGGTGGGAGAGGTGTACGCCGGGAGGTCAAACACGAACAGGATGATGATGCAGCATGTGGCCGGCACCAGGTAGTTCAGCTGGAGAAGACAGAAAGTTCTGTGGCTGCCCACTCCCTGGCACAGCCCTGGGGGCTTGGCTAGTGGGGCCACGTGCACTGCTCACCATGTCCCACACGTAGTTGGCCAACCAGTAGATGACAGGGTCGCAGCCGCTCACAAACTGCAAGTGTTTGGCCTTGGTGGCCTTTTCGGCCACCAGGAACACCACAAAGCTGGCTGGGACGAAGGACATGGCCACAATAATGAAGATGGCGATCACCACATCTGTGCCTTGCAGGCTGGATGAGGAGCAAGGAGAGCAGGGACCCCATCAGTTGCCTGGGGAAAGGCCACCCATCCTGGCTGTGGGACAGTCACTGTGCACAGGGCAAAGGGACTGCCACATCACAGCCACCCTGTCCCCCACCATGCAGCCTGCAGGGCAGGAGCCTCAGCGTTCCCCTGCTACCACCAGTGAGGAGCCCCCACCTCCCATGAGATAGCCACCCTCCCTCAGGCCAGCTCCTTGGACCTACAGGTAATCCAGTGATAAGCTGGCACTCGTTTTGTTCATGGGGTGATTGGTGACCGTGATGCCTGCAAGAAGGACCAAGAAGAAACATGGAAGCATGAAAAATGGCTCAGGACACAGAATCTCGTCCCTAGTCTGCCTGGTCCCAACTTCTGAGCAGGACAGGTTTTCAACCAGAAGCTAGCCAGGAGCTGCATTCTCTGAAGTAACCCAGCACCTCGAGGCCAAGCCCTCTCTCACTGGAGAGCACCCTCACAAGCCCGGGCACCATCAGGCAGCACTTTGGGACATTCTGCCCCAGTCCAGACCTCAGAGGGCTCTGCCCAGCTCTCACATCTCAGAGCCAAGTGTGTGAAACCTCTGACCCAGCCGGGCCCAAGATGGAACAGTGCACTTTGGAGCCTGGATGGACCATGCCCTAATGCTGTTCCTGATGTGCTTCTGCGCTCAAACACCCTTCCACATCCTCACCGTAGGCAGCAGGGTTGCCCTTGCTCTTGGGCAGGTTGGCTCTCAGGATGGCATTGTTGAGGGCGTTGAGGTAGGTGGGCATACTGTGGTAGCCTTTGTTGTTGTAGAAGACCTAGAGGAGGAGGAGTGGTGGGAGGTGGCAAGAGAGCTGGGCCCACAGATGTACTGGGAGAGAGGGATAGGATGGGGCAGCCAGCCAGCCACAGGGCAGGCATCCTGTGCTCAGGGCTGTGGGGAGAGCAGGCCACTGCTGACTGTGTTGGGCCAGACCTGCTGACCACCCCCCACTCAGCTGGAGACCCCCAGAGCCCTTGGAGGAGAAAGCACTGCAGCAGAACAGTGGGCCAGAGGGCCCTGCCCACCCGCCCTCTCCTCCCCACCCATCTCCCCCCGCCCCGGGGTGCAGTGCTGTCCCACCTGGGCCGTTCTCCGCACAGCGATCTTGCGCACCATGGCAGGAGCCCTGGCCCCAAAGGAGGCTGGGATGGATTTCTGGACATTGCCGAAGGTGAGTGCTCCATACCTGGTGGACAAGGCACTGCTGAGGAAGCTGTGACTGCTGGCCCCCACCTCCAGGAGTGGAGCCATACTCGAACATGTTTCTGGCTCCAGCCAGCACCCTGGGGCACCTGATCCTCACCCCTGCTCCATGGTGCAGGGCAGACCCCCCCCCCAGCCTCCCCTCTTGCCTGTGCAGCCGGAAGCGGTCCGAGGTGTAGAGCAGATACTCAGAGACATTGCGCCCTGTGATGTCTGCCAGGATGTCCCCCGTCACTACCTTCATCTGCGGGGGGTGGCCCCCCACACCACTGGGGCAGGAGAAGCCAGTCCCCTGCATGGAGCACGTGCACTTGATGGGCTCATGGATGATACGGGGCAGAGCGGGGGCCGAGGTCACGGTCCCTGAGGAGCAGAGAGGGTGGCTCACAGGCAGGCTCCTGCCTGCCCTGGCTGCTGGGGACAGCGTGAGGGTGATGGGATGGCCAGGTAAGGTCCTGGTGACTAAGAAGGACCAAGAGATGGATGGGAGGAAAAGTTTTGGGGAGACAGAAAGGTTCAGAGAGGGGCTATGAAGTGTGGCTGGAGAAGGCAATGGCGGAGGAGAACGTCCAGCAAAGGTGGCACAAAGCTGGCCACAGGGCTGGTGACAATGTCACCACCCCGGGGCTCAACTGGCATGGTGGGGGCTGAATGAAGACAGTGTTCCAAGCACTGGTCCTGAGCCAAGAATTCAGCCCAACAAGGCTCTGCTGTGGCCAGGCCAGACTGACAGGCACTTTCAGGGGTCCCTGGAGCTGCTTCTGTGGGGAAAGGTATCATCTCCCTGAAGGAGACAAATCCCAGACACCTGAGCACCCAGCACAGGTAATACCTTTGACAGTAGAGGTCGTGGAGTTCCAGGCATGGAGCAGGTCCTCATCCACTGAGATAGGGTAGTCCGAGGGAGCCGGGGATGGAGGCGGTGGCACAAAGTTGGAGAGCGGCAGGCCCTGGGTGAAGGAGTCGATGCACATGGCATCGAAGTACTTGGCTGCCAGCATCTTGGACTCATTGCTGTTAAGGTTGAGGGTCTGCATGGGCTGGTCCAGTGTGTTGTTGAAGGGTGTCTTGAGCACACAGGTGGCCCCCACACCAGAGGGCAGATGGAAAGTGTTCACAAGCTGCTGTGGGCTGGCGTCGGGAGACAGCCTGATGCTGCAGGGAAAGTGAGCCAGTAAGGAAGAGCAAGGAGCAGGAGACACAGGTTTCACCACCTTGGCCATCTTCTGCTGAGACCTCCCTGAGGCCTTGGCACTTATGGGCACACACAGCCTGTGCCTGGCATGACTGGGCTGCTGACTGCCGTGTCAGGGCTGGCACCTCTCCCAGAGACATTCTGGCCAAGACAGAGGCTGCTTTCTGTCAGGGGATGTGGCACCAGCCAGGCTCCACTCCAAGCTTGAGCCAGCACTGGTGCCAGGCCTGTTGTGGGCTGCATTCCTCCCTACCCTCCCTGAAGTCCCAGGGATGGAGACAGGGATGGGGCTGGGGCACGGGGTGCTGGTCACCAGCAGTGGCAGCTCTCACCGGTACTCATGCCGCTCCTCATTGGCATAAGGAATGAAGTTGCCCTTGGGCTGGGTGTAGTTGTGGTATTGCGATGGTGAGAGGATGAGGGGTGGCAGGTCACCTGTGGGGACAAGGACAGGAACCTGCTCACACCTACAGCACCACCGCACACAGGCAGACAGTGCCTTGACCCTGTCCTCCTGCAGCCAGTGTCCACATCGGCTACACCGGGGCAGGCAGAAAAGGTAACCCCCAGCATGCAGGAAGGTGGGTGGCACACACGCACCTATTTCGGGCACGGAGAGGGCCACAGTCATGGCCACACAGACAAAGAAGGCAGGCAGGAGGATCTGTGAGAAGAGGGCCTTGGTGTTGCGCTTGGCGCAGTGGAAGCGTTTGACAATCAGCCCATGGAACTGGCGCAGCTTCAGCCACGAGCCTTCCAGTTTGAAGCTCCCCTGCCCCGCCAGATCACAGTCCTCTGCCTCCACCTCTGCATCGTGCTCTGGGGAGGGGAGAGAGATATCAGCCCCTTGGCACAGCTGCTCCCACACCTGCCAGGGCTCCCAGAAAGCTGAGCTGGACACTCAGCCCAGGACAGGTGCCCAAGGGACAGGGCAGCACCCAACCCCCACTGCTAGAGAGCCACAGCAGCAGTGTGGTATGAAGCAAGGCCACTGGCTGGCAGGTTCCTCTTAGCCCCAAATGGTAAATTTAGATAACAGTTTAAAAAAACGCAAGCTAAATTGGTGCTTTTTTGCAGGACTCCTCCATTTTCCCATCAGCTCTCCCAGCTGGTGAGGGGTCAGCACAGTCAGGAACGGGGTACGGGACATAGGTGGGGGTCCCAGCAAGGTAGTGGGAGCTCTGCCATGGCACTGTCCCGGGTCTGCCTCCCACAGCCCAAATCACAGTGCTCAGAGCAGCTCTGGTGGGGGTTAAAGGTGGCACATCCCTGAATTAATCACAAAAGCTGCTGAGATAACCCAGAACAGGATCTGTGACTAAAGCAGCAACCTCGAGGCACTTGTCTGCACCCTCCATATCCAGCAATCCCAGCATCCAGGAAGGGAGTGCCTTGCACCTGGGGCAGGTGAAGCCACCAGCTGGAAGGTGACTCTGTGCCCAGGGGCCAGGAGGAGAGACTCAACAGGTGCCAGTATGGGGAGTGGGTATGTTAGTGGGATAAGTCTGCAAGGTGGCACTGGAGACCCACAAGAGGCAGAGGCAGAGCCAATGCCAGCTGCCCCCGCTGACTCCATGCCTCAGCACGAGACTCCCTCCCCACACCCTACCTGCCAGTTTGGGGTTGCAAACTGGTGGAAGAGCCTATTCCCAGCCCTCCCACCCAGGCTGTGGCTCTCTGGGTGCTGTGTTGGTGGATGCACCATCAGGCCCCTCCCCGTGGGCTCTCATCCCAGCAGGCACAGCCCCCCATCTCGGACACAACCGCATACCCTGTGGGGCCAGGACCAGCTCTGCCCTGCCCCGGTGAACCCTCCGTATCCCAGCCAAGTGCCTCCCCTGGCCCCTGCCGCTGGCCGGGCACCAGTGGCACCAACCTTGCAGACTGATGTTATCGGGGTCCTGCCGGTTATCGAACAGGGGTGCATAATCCCCAAAGAATTCGGAATAAGCCCCACCTTCGTCACCCCGCACGGAGCCCACTGAGGAGGCCGAGCGCAGGGACGCCTGTGACTGTGCCAGCTTAGAGCAGGTCACCAGGTTGCTGAGCTCCACCTCAGGCTTCTCTGGCATCGCTGCTTCGGCCAGGGGCTCCCCGTTGGCCTCGGGCTTTGGGCCCAGCTCAGGGGTGGGTGGCTGCAGGGCATCCTTCTTGGACTCCTTGATGTCTGGAATGAAAAAGGTGGGTTGCCACCAGTCATGCTCCTCTTCACTGCAGCATGCATGGAGCGGGGATGGATCGTATCATAGAATCACAGACTGGTTTGGGTTGGAAGGAACCTTAAAGCTCATCTCATTCCACAACACTGCCATGTGCAGGGACACCTTCCACTAGACCAAGCTGCTCCAAGCTCCATTCAACCTGGCCTTGAACACTTCCAGAGACAGGAAAGCCACAGCTTCTCTGGGTAACCCGTGCCAAGTCCTCACCACCCTCAAAGGGAAGAATTTCCTCCTAACATCTAATCTAAACCTCTCCTCTTTTAGTTTAAGACCATTCTACCTTATCCTATCACTATCTGCCCACATAAAGTCCCTCTCTCTCATTTTTTCAAGCTCCCTTTAGGCACTGGAAGGGGCTCTAAGATCTTCCTAGACCCTCTTCTTCTCCTGGCTGAACACTCCCAGCTCTCTCAGCCTGTCTCCCTGGCAGATGTGCTCCAGCCCTCAGAGCATCTCTGTGGCCAAGTTCTTCTTGTGCTGAGGACTCCAGAGCTGGACCCAGTGTTCCAGGGGGGAGTAAACCCGGAGCAGAGCAGAGGCTGGCTGCCCTTGGCTGGGATGGGCTCTGCTGGAAACATCTCCTCCCCTTAGGAGAGGAGACTCCTGCATTCACCAAGCCAAGGAAGAGCGTACAGCCCCTCGCTAACCCCCACAGCACCCGTACCCACATCGCTGTTCTCCAGAGACTGGTCCTCCTCAGACACTTTTAGGAAGACCTCCTCCAGGGTGGTGTCCATCAGCCCAAAACTAGTGAGGTCCAGCTCTTCCAGGCTCTGCTCCAAGTGCTGTGAGGGGAAAGTGCTGTGTGACGAGGGGAGGAGATGCCCACAGTACCACAGCCCCCTGCCTGCCCACTCTGCCAACCCCTGCAGGTACCTGAAAGAGCCTCTCAAAGCAGCCCTTCTTGACAGCCTCGCTGGGCAGGATGTAGGAGAGCTCTGTGTTGGTGTCCGAGATCAGGAGGCAGGAGGCCACGTACTTCTTGATGAACTGGGAGACGCGGGGCTCAGAGCAGGGGCTGACAGAGGAGTGGGCCAGGGGGCTGTGTGGCTGGCCTGGCTCTGGGGCAGAGGGGCAGCACCCATCGGTCACTTCACACCTGGCCTCCACCATGACCCACCACGTTCCCCGCACCACCCAGTGCCGTGGGGGCTCCTTCAGCCTCCGTCACGGGGTGCTGGCAGCTTCCCGGTCACCCTGCCTGACCTGGGGATGGGCTTCTGCATTGTGGTCCACACTGGATGTCTCGGTGGACAACCCACAGGCTGGACAGAACCAGCACTTGGAGGCAAATGCCACCATGCAGGATCTGACCAAGGGCTCCACTGGAAGAAGTCATGGCTGAGTGATGGCACCTCCTACACCCCTCTCCCATCCCCTCTGCCCTCCATATGGACTAAGAAGACTCAGGATGGGAACACTTGGGTGTTGACCTCTCGCTCCTTTCCTGGGATGAAAAAGGGCTGGTCCTACCTACTCCTCTAAACAAAGGGTCCTGCTGCTCTCCAAACCTGTGCTGTTCCTGGTGTCTGACTGCTTCTTCACCACCGTCAGCTTGTAGCCATCACCATAGGTGCTCTTGAGGAACAGTGGGGAACCACAGCACTTGAGTTTGCCATGGGAGATGATGGCGATGCGGTCCCCCAGCAGGTCGGCCTCGTCCATGTGGTGTGTGGAGAGCAGGATGGTCCTCCCTGACGGCAGCACAGAGCCTCAGCAGAGGGGCCAGGGCTGCCACAGACAGAGGAACATGCCAGGCTCTGCCCAGCTCCCCTCACCTGGCTTGTACTTGAGGATGAGGTCCCAGATGGCCCTGCGGGCATATGGGTCCACGCCAGCTGTGGGCTCATCCAAGATAACGGCCCGGGACCCACCCACAAAGGCAATGGCCACTGACAGCTTCCTCTTCATGCCACCCGAGAGGGTCTGCACCTGGCAGTGCCGTTTGTTGGAGAGTTCCAGGTCCTCAATCATCCTGGGAACAGGGCAGAAGCACCAAGGATGCTGGGGGAGCTGTACTGGTGCTCAGTGCTTATGGGGAGTATGTGACACCCCTTCCCCACGTGGTACCTGTGGCCCTTGGCCACTGGGACTGCCCAGTTGTTGTCAGGCTATGAGCATCTTCTGCTCGCTTCCACAGCCTGACACACTTAAGGGTGGGAAAACACCTGGTGGAGCTGCTCTAGGGGACATTTCTGGCACCAGAGTGCCCCCCACAGCACAGCCAGCAGGAAGGAGACTCACTCATGCCAAAGGCATGGATGGAGCCAAAGGAGCTGGAGGGTGCCTACTTGTCCATCTCCTTGCGGATCTCCTCCTCTGCCATGCTCTTGAGCTGTGAGTAGAACCAGAGGTGTTCCTCCACTGTCAGCCTGTCAAAGAGCACATTGTGCTGGGGACACATGCCCAAGTTCTTCCGAATTTTGTCCATCTCCGTACGGATATCATGGCCATAGATGGTTGCGGAGCCCGACGTTGGAGGGAACAAGCCAGTGAGGATGGACCTGAATGGATGGAGAAAGGCAACAATATGAGGGAGCTTGTATTTCTCAATCTGCTCCCGATCCCAACCACCACCTCTGGGAGCATCTGCTGGGCCCCAGGCAGAGCAACATCAGCACAGGGTCACAAACCCATTGCCTGTCCCATGTTTGTGCCAGCCCCACACTGCTACCCTCTGGGCATGGCACCAGCTGCCACAGGATCCT
The DNA here is from genome assembly GCF_003984885.1 of Neopelma chrysocephalum. NCBI lineage: Eukaryota > Metazoa > Chordata > Aves > Passeriformes > Pipridae > Neopelma > Neopelma chrysocephalum. The sequence continues at coordinate 223,511 of NW_020897888.1, forward strand.
GCAGGGACATTCCACAGCCCTTTCCCCACCCCCTGCAGCTGGTCAGAGAGACATGGCCCCTTTCTGCCCAGACAGGTACTCACATGGTAGTGGTCTTGCCCGCACCATTGTGCCCCAGGAAGGACACGACCTGGTTCTCATAGAGGTTGAGGCTCAGCTTGTTCAGTGCCAGTTTCTTGTCCGTCTTGTAGACCTTGGTGAGCTTGTCAATGCAGACAACCAAGGGGAGGTGGGTTGGCTCCTCCTCGATGCCCCGTGTCTCCTCTGCTTTGACAGTGGGATGGTGAGAAGCCAAGGAAGCCAGGCTTGGAGCAGGGCTCCTGGAGTATGAAGCAACCCGCCTCCATCCCATGGTGGCTGTGCTGGCTTCTGGCTCCTTCCTCTCTGCTTCTTGCCAGCTTACCCCCTCCCGCACTACAGTGGCAGCTCCCAGACAGGCTGCAGTGCCTGACTCAGGATCCTACCCCAACAAGAGCACAGCGGTCCACAGCCACAGCAAGACCCTGTGGCAGAGCCAGGGCCATCCCTGTGCCACCCACTGTCACCCCCAGCTGCCCTCACCCAGCCTCCGGCTCTCCATGGCACAGGCCTGATCCTCCTCCATGATGCTGAGGCGGGTGGTGCGTGACCAGGGCCAGGTCCACTCCCAGGTCTCCACGCGCCCGTTGCCCAGCCAGTAAGACTTCTGGAAAGGGAAGTACCAGGGCCGCGGCAGGCCGAACATGCCTGCAACCACGGCCCCAGGGAGTCAGGGCCAACTCTGCACCCAGGGCCACACAGAGGCCGGCTGAGGGCCAGGGCAGAGCTTGGTATGGGCAGAGGTATGGGGGTTTCCCCAGCTCAGGGTCACCACTGTGGGGTAGAGGCTGTGAGCACTCCAGCCAGCTGGGCTCAAGGCAGTGCTGCTGGGCTGTGCCAGGAAACAAAGTCCTTTGGGATTTGGGTTGGGTTGGCTCATGCTTCAGAGCTTTATGATGAAAGAAAAGGGAGCAGGTAAGACACCTCCCCGAGGAGGGATAAGGGGGATCAGTGTCCTAGCTGTGGACACCTTTTCTACAGCTGGCCTCTGAACTGAGACACTCAGCTGAAGATCTCCAAGGAACCTGTTGGTGTCACCAGTGGGTGAGGGCATGTAGGCAGGTGTTCCCCAGCAAAGAGCCCCCATAAGGTCCAAGGTGCCCTCATGCCCCTCTACCTGCACGTACCTGGGTGCACGGCCTCGATGTACCATGTGAGCACCCCATACACCACGGCATCCACAACCAGCATCATCATGGACAGCAAGAGGTTGAAGTCATCTCCTTCCACGGGTGACTGGCTGAAGGTGTGCCACTGGATACCCACACCGGCCACCTCATACAGCGCAAAGTACTTGGAGCCCAGCCCGAAGGCTGTGGTGGACATGAGGGACTGTGAAGAGGTGGAGGGAAGGGAATGGGAGGTCAGCAGGAACCATGGACCAGCTCCAGAGGAACAGGTTGGGGTGAATTCCTACCCAGTGCTGCTCCACCCAGTTGGGTGGAGATGCTCCTGGCCCTGAGAGGCACCAAACCTTCTGGAGATGCCTCCAAAGCCCCACAGCGGAGTTGGTTCATACAGGCAGAGGCTTGCCCAGGGCTTGGTGACAGTTTGGTGGCCTTGTACTGGACATGGGATGCCTGGGGCAAACCTGGGGCCAAGCATCTCCCCAGCAGCCACAGCCAACTCACCGCGATGCACTTCTCGAAGGCCGTTATCTTATCATGCGCCACCTCCTCCCGGATGGCCACGTACATGTAGGGCACATAGCTGAGGAAGTAGATGATGCCGCCGCAGGCAGAGGCCAGCTTGGCCTTGGAGTAGAGCACTGACACCAGGAAGCTGCAAGGGAGGACAGCGTCACCTCAGATCCCACCCATCAGGGCTTTCCCCACACCATCCAGTTTTGGCGATGTTGAGGTGATAAACTGGCTCCTCAAATCAGCTGCCTGGGGGGACTTGTGCTCATCCACTGGCCCTTGTCCACACAGCTCCCAGCACCCTCGCCCCATGGCACAAGGACGCAGCGCTGCCTGTGCCCCCTGCCCAGCACAGACTGGGCAGCTCACCAGAACATGATTGTAGCCACAGCATAGATGGCGAGGAAAAGCCATATGATGAGGACATCACTGTGCATCAGGACCTTGCCGTACTTGAGAATGGCAGTGAGTGCCGTGACTGAGATGGAGAGTTGGACAAAGCCGGTTATGAACCAAGCCACCCAGTGCACCGCGTTGTTCAAGCCCATCATCTTCATCACCTGTGAGGCCAAAGCTGCTCAGAGGGGCTGTTCCGACCCTGTGCGCCCCTGCTGCCACTCTCAGTGGGCTGGGAGAACAAGGGGCAGCACCGAAGGGTTGTGGGGGCTGCTGGGAGCAGGCAGGACACAGAACCCTGTGCCAGGGTGCTAAGGAGCTCAGCTCCCTCCAGCACTGGGTAGGACTCATCTGATGTTGGGGACACTCAGAAGGACCAGCTTAGCCCAGGGATTTGGGATCTACATCTGCCCCAGCTCATGTGACCCAGAGACACAGGAAAGGTGACCAGGGGCACAGCACAGAATGTAGAGCTCAAAGGCACCCACTCCTCCCCAAATATCTCTCCCACCATCCCCACCTCTTTCAGGCGATGCTCCTTCTCAGTCACAATGTGCTGGATCATCATGGCCACCGAGTAGACCCAGGAGATCACCATGCACAGGGGCATCATGTGCTCAATGACGAACAGGAAGCTGGTGAGGTAGAGGAAGAGAGGAGAGAGCTGGATCGTGGCAGTGCTGCAGAGATCCAGGGAGACCCTGAGGCACAGGATCATGGAGGGGCTCTCCCACTGCTCAGGGACAATCAGTCCCCAGCCCAGCACCTCCTTAGTGCCCTGAAAGAGCTTCTTCAGTGAGCCCACAGGACAATCCACTGTCCTGATGGTAGGCAGGCAGGTACCAGCCGCAGGCTCAGCCCAGGGCCCTGCCCACCCTGGTGTGAATGAGGCCCTCTCCACCCTCCTGTCCAGGAGCGTTAGTGGCTCTGGGGCTTCTCCAGGTGCTGCCTCCAGACCACTGTGATCCATAATCACCAAGAGACCCACGTGCCATCCCTTTACTTTCCCCCACCTTCCTGAGCCTGGTGGTCTAAGGAACTGGCTTAACTGGTTGCTTATCACTCCTAACGTCACCAATCTTTCAGGTCCCCAAACTTGTCAAAGTGTCCTGGCTGCAAAGGGGGAGGGGAAAAGTCCTGCAGGTGGGTGTTACTCACTCGTCCCGGGTATAACACGGGTATGGGAACATCTGTACATAGTTGCCAGGCTCCACCACGTCGTGGCCAACAAATGTGTTGATGAGGGCACGCTCCATCATGTCTGTGGAGGAGGAGGAGAGGTCAGACTGAGTGGGCAGTGGCCAGGGACGTGGGCAGCTGTGGCAGGGCGCTGACACTTACCTTGGATCCAGACGAAGCCGTAGAGGAAGTAGAAGCGGCCACCAGTGTTGGGACCAGGCCGCCAGTATGCCCGCCGGATCTCATTGGTCTTCTCTGTGAAGCTGGAGTTCTGCCGGATCTTGTACATGATGTGGGGGGGCAGTGAGCCATCCCTGTTGGTCTGGAAGATGACACCTGCAGGCAGCAGGAGAGGCAGGGAGTCCACCAAGGGACAGCCACATCGGCCAGCCCACAGGGATGGGGAAGGGTTCAGCATGTCCCAACCAAGGACACCATACAGGCTGCCACGGATTAGGAGGGTGGCATGGCCCTGGGATGTGAGACCCCCACAGGATGCAAGGGCATGTGGACAGCAGGCAGTGGCAGTGGGAAAGCCAGGACAGCAGCAGGGTGCTGCATCGAGCAGTGCTCGGCCTGGGGCAGAGGAGGGGCACTGTGAGATGTTCAGCCTGTTCACCCACCCAACGCATGCATCAAGGGAGCCACATCCCAAAGCAAATGGCTCCTGGGCATGGCTGGAGAAGTACATGGCCTCAGGGACCCCTGCAAAGGGGCTGGTTCCCAGGGACATACTGGCAAAGACCGTGACATTGTCCTGGTAGGCCTGGTTCAGTGTGTAGTTGACAATGCTCTCCTCATCTGGGAAGCCTTTGAAGATGTCCACGCTGACCTAGTGGGAGGGGAATCAGAATCACTAAGATTGGATCATCAAGTCCAACCAGTAACCCAAGCACTGCCAAGCCCAGGACTAAACCATGTCCCCAGGTGCCCAATTCACATACTTTTTGAACACTCTCAGGGATAGTACTGCTGCCCTGGGCAGCCTGTTCCAATGCCTGACTACCCTTCCAGTGAAGAAATTTTCCATAATATCCAAAGTAAACCTGCCCTGGCACAGCATGAGGCTGTTTCCTCTTGTCCTGTCACTTGTCACCTGGGAAAAGAGACCAACTCCCATCTGGCTACTATCTCCTTCCAGGTAATTGTAGAGAGTTATAAAGCTCTCCCTGAGCCTCCTTTTCTCCATGCTGAGCCGCCCCAGCTCCATCAGCTGCTCCCCATCAGACCTGTGCTCCAGACCCTTCCCTGACTCTGTTGCCCTTCCCTGGACACACTCCAGCAGGTCAGTGAGACCCCAAGGCCAAAGATGGGTTTAGCACACAGACCCTGCACACAGTTCAGCATGTGCCACCCTAAGCCACCCCAAGCTCCTGAACAGTGTATGGGCACCTCCACCCTCGACATCTACCCCAAATCTCCTGACACCTCAGAAGCCCCACCATCTCTCCCATGCCCCCATGGGCTCCATCCCATGCTCTTAAGGAGGTCTGGGCGGATCTGCCCCTTTTCATCCCACAGAGCCTAGCTGTGGGTGGTTCTACAATCCCACAGGTGGGCACCACCTCACCTTGGCCATGAAGCGGACCCAGCCGCAGGCAGCATTGTCAATAGTGTCCAGCTGCTGGAGCAGGATGCTGGCATTGGGTAGGGAGAAGTTGCCGTTGAGGAAGTTGTGGAGAACATCGCTGTCAGAGACATTCAGGATCTCTGGGTGCTTGTGGAGGTCAGCGGTGAACTGAGACAGACATGGGAGGGAGAAGCTGGACTATGCGTTGCCTCTCAGGTCACTGTCCTCCCCATGGACACACGCAGGACCCAAAGCTCATCCTGGGAATGGGGCACAGCGTGCACCCTATGCGGGGATCCAGACTAGTCTCCACAAGAGCAAGGTGAGTACCAGGAAGCACCCCATGAAGAACCTACCGGGTAGCTGGGGGCAAGACACCCCCTTCTCCACTGGCAGGGCAGTAAATCCCAGGCAGGGATGGTCCCCACCACACTGTCCTACCTGCTGGAGCCAGCGGATCCGCCTCTGCAGCCTGCCCTCTTCCAAGTAGGCTCGGATCTCAGGGGAGATGTTCAGCCATGCCTTGGCATAGTGGGTGACGTTTCCCACAAAGGCGAAGGTCTCATTGGCCTGTGGGTCGGGGGAAGGTCACACAGCAGGCAGAGGTGGGAGCCTCCTGCTCTCTGAGATGGCTTAGTGGCCATAGAGGTACCTGCCCACCTCCCACAGGCACTGCTTCCCCAGCAAGGGCCAGGGCTGCCTGTATCTGCCAGTCAGCCTCTTCCCTGCCACTCAGTCCATCTGCAGAGGACTGGTGGGAGAGGAAGGATGGGGGTCCCAGCCTATGCACACTCACCTTCAGGATGACCTTGTCCACTTCAGTGCCCATGGGTGCATACAGGATTTTGGGGTTGCTGGTCATAAGATGCACAAGAAGGCCCAAGTTCCGCTGCTCCTTACTGGTGAAGCCCAGTGAGCTCATGTTGCCCTGCTTCAGCGCCTCAGGCTCTATGGTCCTGCAAAGGGGGCTCAAGCTGTCCACTCTGCTCCAGCCCCAGCACCCCTTGCTGCAAGCAGCTCCCACTCCTGCCCATGAGGGGACTTCACACTTGTTCCCGTGCCTGCACAGTGCTGCCTAACCCAGGAAGCATCCCTGGCTGCAGTACAAGGATGCAGTACAGCATCCATCCTGCCTGCTCAGCAAACGGTGACACCCCTGGCCTGACCAGGGAGTGCCTGGAGCCATCCCCCAGCATTCCTACCGGTTGTTGCCGCAGAGGATGGGCTGCAGCCCGGCCCAGAGCTGCACGAATGCCGAGAATTGCCCCTGGGGGTTGTCACTGCCAGTTGGGCCCCCCTCAGCACCCTCCTCCTCCTCTGCCGTGGCATTGCCAGCCGTGGCATTGGCGCCGGCCCAGCTGGTGCTGTTGGCAGTGGGTGGTGGGGCCCTGCTGGAACAGGCTCCCCTGGGCAGCAGCTTGGCCAGGGCTGAGAGGATGTCCATGTCCCGGAGAACCTTCTCCATCTCCACCAGGTCCTCGAGGAGGGCACGGAGGCGGTGCTGGGCAGCTGTGTTGTTTACCTCGTCCAGCTTCAGCTGCAAGGATGAGTGGACAAGGAGTTACCCACTGTTGGGGTAACAGGGTCAAGCAAGAGGGAAACAATGGAGACACCAAGCAGTGGCAACTCCATTTTCTTGGTTAAAAGGTTGGAGCTGTGCCCAGCTAGGGCCCTGGACTCATCACTGTGCATCCGTGGCTATCAGGCAGTGGGAGTGGTGGCAAATGCTGGCAGGGATGTGTTGAGGGACACGAGATGTTACTCAAGACAGGAAGGTGGCCCTCTGTGACTGCAAAGGATGCATCAGACTTGGGGGGGATTAGAAGGGGAACCGCAGAGACAGCCTTGATATTGTGCCATCAAGGGCATTGCCAGTCCTGGGTAGAGAAGCCTGCAGGAACACCTTGAAGGATGCTGGGGACATGCAGCCCCACCCAACAGGCAGTATCCAAGTGGGTGCTAGAGGAAGAATCATCTGGGGTCCTACCATGGAGCCGGCTGGCGAGTGCTTGTGTCATGGAAAGGGGTGACCAGGAGAGGCCAGGCCATGTAACAGAGTCCTCTGCCCCAACACATCCCCGGGAGAGTAGAAACCCTGCCCAGGACTCACCCCTGCCCCCAGGTTGCCCCACCTGCCCAGCTCTCACCCTGCTGACGATCTTGGGGGTGTCCAGTTGCTCCTGGAGCTCAGTGGCCAGCTGGGCAAAGCGTTCCCGGCGGGTGGCCCGGCTGCCATTGCAGGCCAGTGCCCGGTACGCCGCCAGCAGTGGCTGCTGCCCAGGGGCCACGCGCAAGAGGCGGCGCAGCCCCCCCGGGCTCTGCTCACATGTCAGCTGCTCCAGCACTGGCCCAGTGAAGAGGACACCCTACAGGGCAGGAAGTTGTGGGAACGGTGCTGCAGTGCCTGCCCTGGCAGAGCAGCCCAGGTTGCCCCAGAGGGTGCTCACCTCCATCTCAGTGATGAAGGCCTGGGGGCTGTCGGAGGCAGTGGGTGCCATGGCGGCGCTGGCGAGGCCCAGGGCCTGGGAGAGCATGCGGAGCAGTGCTGGCCGGCGGGAGGCTGCCACGGGGTCCCGCAGTGCCCTGTGAACCAGCCCTTCCCGCAGGCTCCTCCAGCCACTGGGGAGGCTCTTCTGCAAGAGGAAGAACAGGGATGGCTGGTGGGGTGGGGGCTCCCTAAGTCCCCAAGCACACATGAACAGCCCCACAGCACCCACGGTCTCCATGGGGAGGGGAAGAAAAAGGATGTGCAGATGCAAAGTGCAGGGGTTTCCTGCACCTTAGCCACAAGGAGGGAACAACCTCTCCTTGCTCCCTCCACAGCCAGTGCCCAGGCAGTGCCATCCCCCACTGCAATGGTAAACCTAGGCACAGGCACTGTTGTGCCTCGTAGCACTGAGAGAACTGGTGGCAGCACTGGGATGAACCCCAATCATCCCTGCTCCTGCTCTGCCCCCTGACAAGGTCCCATCACAGCCCCTCTACTGGGACAGACACCCCCACATCTCTCTGTGGTGGGATGTGGATGGGACAAGAGGATGGGCTCTGCCCTAGCATGTTCCCTGCATGCAACACCACTCCTCACCTCCAGCCACGTCATCTTCTCGCCGGCACCAAATCCATCCCGCAGGTCTCGCTCATGGGTCTCATCAGGTACCAAAGGAAAGGAACCAAAAAACAGGCGGTACACCTGCACCAGGATGGGAGTGGGGCTGCCAGGTGTGCTGGGAGCAGAGGCACCCACTTGCCCAGCAAGGCCCTGGCATGGGGTAGCAGGGCAGGATAAATCCCAGCTGGGTGCCTACTGACCACCATCCCATGGGTCTGATGGTCGGGGCTCAGTCTGGGCCAGGATATGGCCATTCACGAGGCAGCACAGACTTCTGCAAAGCCTGGCAGTCACCCACCTCCCACGGGCTGTCACCCACCTCCTGCAGGTCAATGCTGGAGCCCAAGAGCAGCTCGGCTGTGCTGTTGGGGAGGGACATGTTCTGCATCAGGAAGCGCTGCAGCTCACCCTGGTCCTTGGCCGCCCATGCCAGTGTGAAACCGGACCCTGGGAAGGAGCAGGGTGGGGGGTCAGAGCAGCCCACAAGCATCAGGGACACGGTGTGGCACCACAGCTGGCCCTGCCCAACACAGTGATGCAGGACAGTGGCAGGGCACTGCCACACACCATCACATCGCTGGATGCCAGGCAGATTGGCACCTCTGTCCCTGCCCATACAGGCAGCAGGGGCAGGCAGGGCACAGCCCACCTGTTTGGCTGCTGAAGTGGGTCTCCACGGAGCTGGGCTCAGAGCTGCTGAGGGCCTCCAGGTGCCGGCGCAGTGACTCCAGCTCCTCCTCCAGCCCCGGGTGCCGTGGGTCAAAGAGGCTGCTTTGCTCTACTGCCTCGCTGAGGTGCTCCAGGAGCTGCGTCACCCTGCAAGAGCCCAGCACCACCCTGGCTTTAGGGACAGAGGGATGAGGACACCTTCCCCAGAGCTCGGGGGGGGGCAGTGAGCCCCTCAGGGGAAGGGGGCAGCAGTGGTGCTTGAAATGGGGCACCACTGCCCTTGCCCGCACACTGAATCCAGTGTGCTAGAGCACAGTAGAGCCCCAATGCCTTGAAGTGTCCACAGGGGCCACCTCCATCCTCCTCCCAGCACAGAGCACTCAGGAACCAACAGTGGAACGGGTTGAGGTGTTCCCTTCACCCCAAGGACATGGTGGTCCGCACCCAAGCACTTTGGGGGACACAAGCTTGTGCCTCACCCCCAGGGCTGCAGCATCAACATGGGAAAGGGCAGGCTATGTGCAAGAGCATGCGGTAGTGTGCAGGGTGGGACGGGAAGCACGTGGCAAGGGCAGGACTCACGTGGAGTTGGAGTACTGCAGGAAGCCAAACTCATCACGCTGGCCATCAGGGCACAGGGACTGCATGACGGGCAGGATCCCAGCCGAGGTGAGCGGGGCCGCCGTGTAGAAAGCTGGAGCCAGCAAGAGCGCAGAAGAGTCCAGGGAAGGTGCGAGTCAGGGGAGGAGAGGCAGGGAGGGGGAGGGGGCCACCAGAGAAACAGACAACTCAGTTCAGAGAAGCACGCGCCAGGGGCTGCGAGTCCACGGGAGGCTGGCGGCCATGGTCAGAAGTCAGTAGCTTTTCTACCAGGGCTGTCCTGCCTGGTTGCCCCATGGGGCTGCAGGCAGCTCCTGTCATCCTGGCTCCAGCCCTCTTGCTCCCACCCAGTCTGCTCTGGGTGATGGGTCCCTTGAGCCCTAGGACAATGCCAACTTCTGCTGTTTGCCCCCAGGATGGCCACCAACCTCCTCCAGGCTCCCAGCCCTTCCTGTTAGTAACCTGCAAGGCACTGGCAGATCTCCAGAGGAAGGCGAGGAAGAATACAACAGGGAATATAGAGTTGTCACCCACAGCTCCCAGAGCCCGCAGCCTCCCCCCAGTCCGACTACCCTGACATGTGGTGGCTGGAGGTGGGTGGAAATGGAGACATGCAGGGGGAAGATGGAAGAAACAAGGAGCAGCAAGGGGCAGGTAAACCTTCCCCCCTCCACTGGCACTGAGCCACTGTCCCTACTGGGACCTTCCCATGTCCTTCCCTGGGGCAGGGCAAGCCCAGAACAGCCCTGCCCAATGAGGGGACCAGAGATCATCACCAGGCAGTGCTGAGCAGGGACCCTGCTCTCACCACCCCAGCTGGTGGCCCTTTGGTTAGAGAGGTGGGTCAGTGCTGTTAGCACAGCCACAATGGGCAGGGGCTGGTGAAGATGGGCTTCTGGCAGGGACAAGAGACGGCCCAGAGCATGGACAGGCGCAGCATGGGACAGCAGCAGCCTGGGGTAGTGGGACCCACACTGGTGGCCATGCCACAGTTTGGTGACAAAGTCAGTGCATGGGTGGCATCTTGCAGGCCTCCAGGCTCCTAGTAGTGCCATATCCCAGCTTGTCCCACCCATAAGGGGCCAAGATGGGGACCTAGTGGTGGTGCTGGGGTGGGAGCCACCCCAAGCCCTTTGGTGATCGGGCAAGACTAGGTGTTCACAGGGGTGACAGCACCCAGCAAGGAGGTGAGAAGAAGGGGTAGGACAAGCCTCCACCTGGCCTGGAGAGCCCTCTGCAGCCCAGGAGGCTGAGGACATGGCCACCAGTGGCACCAGCACCTGGGGAACCCAGCACCATCCACACAGGGGGGACACCACCACGACTGGTCAGCCCCCAGAGAGGAGCAGGCAGGGGCCATGCTGTGCTGCCCAAGCTCATCTTCACCAGCTGCAGAGGAAGGCAAGAGTGTTACAGAGGTGTGAATTAGGCCAGAGTGAGTTGATCTAAATCAGGCTCTTTCTCCCCAGACTACAAGGCTGGCACAGGCAAGGGAAGGGGGGGAGGCATCCACCCACCCCACCAACTTACAGACTGGCGCATGCAGTAGAGGCATGAAGGGCAGGCGGGCAGGGGAGATGGTGGGAAAGAAAAAGAAAACATGAGCAAAAAAGAATGAAAAACCAAACCAAAAAACCCACAAAACACAGAGCGCACGTCAGCGCTGGGAGAGGAACCCAGGTAGTGCCCACCGCAGCCGGACCGCACTGGCAGCTGGGCTCTCCCTTGCTGGGACACGCTGAAACACAGGCTTGAACCATCGTTATGTGGGGTCACCTCCAGTACCCAGCATCTCCCCTGGCCCTGCTGTGCCACCTGTGCCAGGGCACTCACCAAGGTAGGCATCCCACGGGCCCTGAAGAGCTGGCAGCTCAGCTCTGCCAACCTCCTCCCAGCAGCACAGCCTGTGGGCAGTGGAGTCCAGTGCCCTGGCCAGAGCTCTGGCTGGACTTTTCCCCACCTCCAGTCTCATCAATGTGTCACCTTGCCAGGCCCCTGAGCTCCCCAGGCACAGGGCTTCCCGTGGGACATTTTCCCTGCTGCTGGGGAGTCCTTCCAGAAGCAACTCTGGCTGCTCCTCAAATACTTGGGGGGACCCTGGCTGTCCCAGCACTGTCCAGGTCACCCTTCCTCCCACAAAACTTTCCTGCCAATGGCAGCCACAGGCTGGTTGGTGCTGCCACTCCCAGGGGAGTCCCTCAGGCTGAGACAGATCCACCTGCCATGTCTGCCCTACCAGCTCTTGGCTGCAGCCCCTGCCCAGTGCTATGTCCCTCAAAAGGCCTCTCTGGGTCCTCCCTCCATCTCCAGGCTGTCACCAGGGGACTGAAGCACCTCCCCAGAGCATCAAGGTGTCCTCAAGTGTAGGAGTACCCCAGGCACTGCCTCATTGGCACTCACCTTCCTTCACAGGGATGGTCGGCTTCTTCTGCCGCAGCCCCAGGAGGATGAAGAAGAGCACCAGGGGGATGAAGATCTCGAAGGCCAGCACCCACTGGGGATGACACAGAGCAGAGGGATCATGACACTTAGGGACAGAACTCAGCTGCCAGGGAGGAGGGTGGGCAGGATAGGGGTCCCCGTATCCTGGTGCAGTGTGGCACCGTGCCCACATATTGCAGATGGCTGGTGCACTGTCACAGCTCAGACAGAGGCAAACAGGTTCCTGGGTACCCTACGATCTCCTGCCTGCAACCTGCCTGCTCCATCCTGCCTGGGGCACTGCAGGACATGGGAGGGTGCACAGAGGTGACGGATCCCTCCTCCAGCAGTGCAAACAGGGTCCTGGGGCTTGAGCCCAGCCTCGACGGGCCACCGCAGCTGGGGCTGCCCACAGACATGACCCCAAGTCCTGAACAGCCTGTGCCCTCAGAGCCTGGAGCTATCTGGCATTTCATGTCACCCTGCCACTTGTGCCACCCCTGAGTCCCACCAGGTCCCATACATGAGACCTATAGCAGGGGGCAGACCTCCAGTTCAGCCAGGCCTTGGCACCAGCTCCAGGTGCAAGTGGTGGGCCCTGGTACCCTCATAAAAGGCTCCAGCTGCACAGGATTTCCACTGGCGGCATAAGGTAAATCACAACAGATCCCCAGAAATCCCTGGCCACAGTGGCTCAGGAAGCCCAGACTGGGCTCTGTGCCCAGAGTCCCTGGGAATGGGCATCAGAGCCTTCAGCCAGCAGGAGTGGGCACCGGGCATGCTGCCAGTGCAGCTGCTGCCACTTTGCACCAGGAGTGCCCGGATGCGTCACAGCCCCGCTGCCCAGTGTGGGGGATTTACTGCAGGTGGGGAAATTGAGAAATAGTGTGAGGTGAGCAAACATTGGCTTGCTCCAGGGCCAGATCAGACCCAAGGCAGGCACTGAGACCCTGAAATCTGCTGCCACCATGGGCAGGGCAAGGCAGGGCCCAGCTCCACTGCCGGGAAAGTGCTCCCTACAGCACCCACACCTCCACCAGGTTCCCACCAGTAACCCACTGCCAAGGGGCAAGCCAGTGAGGTGGGCAGAGTGGGCTTTAACATGGCAGGAGCTGCCTGGAAGGATGTAGCTGGCAATATGTGCCAGGGTCAGGCCCTTCTATCTCCAGTGCCACCTCCATGCTGGCTCACCCAGGGGCTGCCAACATTCTGTCAAGAAAGTCAGAGTAGCCCCAATCAGTGGTGAGCAGAGGGACACCCACACCTATGTCCCTGCTGGCACATGGCCACAGTGCTGCTGCTGTGGGATGAGCATGATGTCCACCCCATGCTGCCCTCACCACCCCAGAGCTCCTGATTTTGGGGAGGCAGAGACCAGAGGAAGAAAGGCTGGAGGGGATGGAGAATGCCCCAGGAGCAGTCCCAGGGGATTCCCATCTTTCTGGTACCACCAGTCCCAGGGACAGTCCCTGGCATCACTGTTCCTGTACGAGGTGGGGTAGCAGGGGACCCACACTGCTGTCCTGTGGCCCCTGCTCTGTCCTCCTGGCTGCCTGCCCCCACCCCCTGCCTGTTTACCAGGCACACAATGGGGCCTCTGTGCCCAGGCACCAGGGGAACCATCCCCCCACACCCATGCTGGGCTGTACCAGGCTCCCATGAGGACTGTCCTTGGTGGCAGCAGCAGGAACCTGCTTGTTGTTACTTTTTTTTTTGATGGGGGTCATTGACCTTTTGCTCATCTCCATCCCCAGAGATGTCCCTTGTCCCCATCACCTCCTGCACTGCCACATACACCAGTGCCAGGGCAGGCTGTCCCCCACCTTTAGCACCCAGAGTGACAAGGCAACAGGCTGACAAGGCAGAAGAGGGGTGCTCCCCAGCCAGCACCTCTGGGACTGATCCTGCCCCCTGGTCCCCAGGGATGCCCCAATGGAGGCTTCCCAAGGGTGGTGAGGCCAGGGCTGCCCCACACCCACAGTGCGGCAGAGGCACCAGCACACAGCAGGGCCCCAAGGGAGCCTCAGCCCCCCAGAGAGGCACACAGCAGGGACACCCAGCACCAGCACAGCCTGGGGACGATGGGGTCCCTGCCTGCAGGTGCAGGACCCTGGGGGACATTTTGGGATTTTATGAGGAAGCGAGGAGGTGGGGAGAGGCCGGGAAGAAAATGTTTCCCAGCAGGTAGGGCTAGGGAGATGAGAGAGGCCAGTACCTGCCAGTAGCTGGCCATACCCTGCACCAACCAATGTACCTTGGCCTCCCATCTATCCCCTGGTGTAGGTGCAGGACGCAGGATAGGACACTGGTCCCAGGGGCCCTTGTGCCCAGGTGAGAGTGGCCATGGGCAACTCCTGGGTGGTGGCATTCACCCCATCCACGTCCCCTGGCACATGTTCACCTCAGTCTGCTTGGATGTGAGCAGGATGAGGCCGTAGGTGCTGTCTGGGTTTGCACAAGTGTTGGGTGTCCACCTGCCACCCTAGGGACAGTAGGATAACCTGTGCCTGCTGGGCCCCTTGTTCAGCCCTGCCCCTGGCAGGGAGGCAGAGCTGGGTGGGTGCCACAGCAGGGTACTGGCCCCTGGCAGGGGAACACATCTCTCCCTGAGCACCAGGACAGCAGTTCAGCACCTGGACTCATCCTCTGCCATGCCGTCAGATGGGAGCGAGGGGCTGCAAGGAGGCTGAGGAAGAGGCAGCGGTGCCCATCAGGATACACAGCTCCCACACAGCCAGGTCAAAAGGCCAGACAGGCACCGCAGGACAGTGGGAGAGCAAACAGCCCGGCCTCACACAGCGGTGCCACCATGCCCACCCTCCAGCCAGCACCGGGGCAGCTGAGATATGTGCTGGAGCCAGGGCCAGCATGGACATGGGTGCTGGGTCACAGAAAACTGCACAACCCCACCAATGTCCCCAGGATGTGGCAGCACTCATGTCCCACTGGCAATCCTTGTGGGGACAGCCAGGCCAGGCAGAGACAGCTCTCCGCGTCCATCACCGCCACCCCAAAGTCTGCTCAATTCCCTTCTGCCCTCTCCCAGCAATGCCTGAAGCCACAGCCATGGCCTGCAGCCAGCATGGCATGGCAGAGGGGCAGCCAGGGGCTGGGCAGCCCCACCCTACGACCCTCAAGCTGGCAACTCCAGCAACGCCCCTGGACCCCAAACGTGCCATGCCAGCCCCCCTCTCCCGTAGCCTGGCACCTGCAAGGGGTTTATCAGCCCCGACACAGGTGAAGCAGCACCACACACAGCCTGGGGTAAGCTCAGCATCCAAAAACCCCACACGTACCCACCAGAGGACAGAGGTCTGCCAGGGCAGAGTCTGCCTGCACATCTCCCAGGAAGAAGGAGCTGCTGCCTGCTCCCTGCCAGCCTCTCCGCCCATGCCAGTGCTGCTTGTAGTGCCAGACCCCAGGAACCCCAAGGGATGGGGCCCAGCTCCTGCAGGATCCAGCTTTTCCAACAGTATTTTAAGGCTGGCAGAAGAAATATCTTAAACTTTTTGACGGCTCCAGACTTTAATCACCATTAAACACCCACTTTTGCCCACAGCCAGGAAGCAGACATGGTCACTGGAGATCAGCACTGGAGGGGGGGCCAGCCGGGCCTCCTCGCCAGGCAGACCCACGAGGCTATGCCACGAGGCTATGCCGAGCTCCCTAATTCCACAGGGGACCTGACCATGGACACCCACTGATGGTCACCATCCAGCTGTGGACCCAAAAGGGCTCCCTGAGGTACCCTGCCCCACAGAGACAGACAAGGGCAGGCCCAGGGGCTGCCAACCCCCCTCCTGCCAAGGCCTGGAAGCTCTCACCTCTCACCCCTTTGGTCACTGCCAGTTGTATCCGTCACCTCCTGTCCCACTAGCCCCTGACTGCAGCATGGGCACATCCCCACCCCTCACATCCTGCTGGCGGCCCTGGAACGGCAGCCTGGGGTCCTGCCTTGGGGATGCTGGAGGAGGAGGAAATCCCTGCTAGTGTTTGCCAACACCTCTCCTGAGACGGGAGCCCAGGGAATACCCACCATGGTTCTCCCCATCATGTCACCTGGGCACCAATGTGCTGGGCTGAGGGGGACACATGGCACTGGGACATGGCCACGCTCCAGAGGGCACAAGATGCCTGGCCCAAGCACAGCATCGTGTCAGCAGCCACAATGTAGAGGAAGGCGCTTCTGCAACAGGTGTCCCCCATCTGCCCGGCCAGCAGGGACTGATAGGGATGACGTGCCCCTGCCAAACATGCGTTTCCCCTCCCCGCATCTGCTGCAAACAGTGAGGAGCCAAAGAGCACCCAGAGTGGGGCAGCACCCAACCAATTCCTGCTGCTGGATCTGGCACCAGCCCCCTCCCAGCCCCAACAGCAGGAGCTGGCAGTGCCACAGGCATGGGGTGTACTGTCCCCTAGGGATGCTGTGCCCCAGCAGAGGCACTGTTACAGCCCTCCAGCACCCCAAGTTTCAGCCTTTCTTTTTCTGGAGGCATCAATATCCCCCCCCATCTGCCCAGCTCTGCTAACAAGAGCCAGGAAAAGGGACAGATCTGCCAGGCCAGCTCCTTTATGCAGAGGGAGCTTTCTGGCTCTGGGCCAAGGAGCAGAAGGCACAGACCCTGACAAGGCCAGAGCAGCCATGCTGCTACACCCCCCACACTACAGCCCATGCCACAAGGAGCCCCTCCAATGTGCTGCAGCACTGAAGCAGCACCCAGAGCCTCAGCTCCTGCTCACCATTCCTCCGAAGAGCCCCCTCCCGCCAATGCTTCCCCAGGGCCGAGCAAACCCAGCAGCAAACCCAGCAACAAACCCGGCAGCACACTTCCATCACTGGGAGCTCCAGCGGTGGCTCCATGCCCAACCCAACTGCACGGGCACAGAGAGCAGGTAGAGGATAGGTACATGAACATCCTGAACTGTGCCTCTGGTGACTTTTGAGAGAGTACTTGGTAATTTTATATCCAGATACCAAAGTCATGGGCTGCCATTAGCACTCCAGAGCCACTGATACTGTTCTGCTCAGACCTCTATCACCCCAGAGGTTCCTGCCTGAATTTCTGCTCTGGGAAGAACAAAATCAGGGCCAAATCCCAGAGCATCACCCAGAATAGCTCAGCCACACCAGGCATGGTCCATATCTCCCTCAGGCTGGGCACAAGACCTGACAGAAGTGCCACAGGACAGTGCCCGGCCATGCTGCAGGTCTTCCTGGACCCACCGCCACTGCATCCACAAGTGGCTTGGCCAAGCCTTTGTCAAGTGCCTGCAAACAAAGTTGGTCCCAAAACCACAGCTGCACCTTGCTGCAATCCTGTTCCTGAACAGCTCCTGGTGCTGGGATGATGGGGACTCTCCCGGTCATCAGTACTCACAGGCAGTGCAGGAACTGCCCCAGCTCTCGAATCCCAGCCCAGAGCCCTCAGCCAAACACGGCATCTCTGCTTCCCACCCCAGCCCACAGGACCACAGCCACTGCTCTGCATGCTGCTGGGAGTGAAGCGCGTGGTGGAGAGGCACCGACCCCTCGGCAGCACCAGGTTGTGCCAGTGGGCAGCTGCTGGCATGCAACATGTTCCCTCTGTGAGGCTGGAAGAAGTCCAGTGACCCCCAACTCCACACTGCTGGGGTGAACCCCCAGCAAGAGAGGGGGCCCATGCATTCCCCCTGCATTCCTGCTCCAACCCCCCAGCCACTGGGATTACCCCAGAGGAATACAGAGCTGTTTTCTCTCAGTGAAACATCCTTCTCTGGTCAGTGCCAGGGTAGACTTGCGTTGGGGAACCTGCTGCCGAGCGCCAGGCGCAGCCACTGCCAAACTCTGGCACAGGGCCTGGCTCTGCCTTGGCCACCCAGCACCGACAGCTCGGCTCAGGGATGCTGGGAGAGGGCAGAGCTCCCCCGGGAACAGGCAGGATGAGGGCCTCTGCACAGTCCAGGGACACCAAGTGACTCTGGGACTTGCACGCAGCAGGAGCACAAGGAAAAAGGTGACATGCACAGGACACGGTTGTCCCAGGAGCTGCACCAAAATCCATTCATCAGCACCCGCAGCATTGGGGCCAGCTCTCACCCTGGCACACAGCTGGTCCCCTGCATGCCCCATCCACATGGATGGGCAAGGAGGGGCTGCTCCTTACCCTGCCACACTGTCTGCAGCAGTGGCACTCCAGTGATGGTCCATGCACATGGAGGTGACAGGGCCTGGGCTCCTCATCCTCCAACCACAGCCTCCTGCGCTGCACCTCCATGCTGCCCACAGGACTGGGGAGGGTCACAGACAAATAGGTCCCTAAAAGCTGTGTGCACCCCCAATCTGTAACCCAGTGGACGTGGCAGCCAGGGCTGGGTTAGCCAGCCCATGCCATAGCCTAGCTGTGCCAGCCTGCTTGCCCTCGAGGGCAGGGGTCTGGGGCAGCCTCCCAACGAGGCCACACAGCTCTGCTCAGGGTGAGAGACGATGACTCAGCCAAAGAGCATCATCCCCCTCATGCATTTTGGGGGCTCCGAGGCTGCCCGTGCAGGGGAACCTGCCTGCAGCACCAGGCCTGGCCTTGCTCCTGTCCCGAGGGTCTCTGGTGCTTCGGCCACCGGGAAACAGGGAGTCTGGTGCTGGAGGCTGCCAGTGAGGAAGATCAGGATCGGGCCTGCGGGATATTTAGTAGGGGAAGAGGAGAGAGATGCCAGCCTGGAACCAGCAGCTCGCTCCCTTCCCCCACCTGCTAAAAATAACTGGCTCCCTCGGGCCGCGGACTCACACCCTGACCGGACCCCCGGCCCTGCCTCGGGGTGCGGGCACTGTGACCCCGCGGCCCCAGCACGGCTGGTGCCACCTCGCCCCTTCTACCCCCCTGGGGAAGACACATACCAATCCCCCGACCCCCAGCCCCACGACGCGCAGCTCTTCTCCAGCCCACGGAAGAGAGGCGGCTCCGACCCACATATGGGTTGGGAACCTATTTATAGGCGGCGGGTAGCGGGGATGAATGAAAGGGAGCGATCCCACTCGGGGAGGGGGGGCGACATCCGGCCTCGGGCTCCTGCGGGCCCTGGGGGGTTCCACGGACATGGGACGGGAGCGGGGCGGGGGAGCCCCAACTGTTGTGGCCGCACGGGGGTCGCGCCGGGCCCGAGGCCGCGGTGGCGGCCGCCGGGGCGCTCCTGACGTTCCGGGGATTCGCGCACGGGCGGCCCCAAGCAAGCGGACACCGCAGGGCCAGAGGATGGGGGAACATCCCGGGGAGCCCCCGGCACCACCCCCGCGGGGGGCCCGACCTCGCCCCCCGGGGCTGCAGGGCCCCCCGGCCCCCGCCCCCGCTCACCGGGCTGCGCCGCTTCAGCGTCACGTTCTTCCAGAGCAGGAGGTGGAGCTGATGCAGGAACCCCATGGCCAGGCCGGCCCCGCCGCAGGGCTGCGCCGCGCTCGGCTCCGCGTCACCCGCTGCCCACCGCCATCCCCGCCTGGCCGCTGCCTCTGCCCGCCGCGGGCTGCGAGGGAGCGGAGCGGCCCCGGCCCAAGCTCCGTCTCCGGCCTCGGCCCCACCGCGTCGCGCCCGGCCCGGCCCGGCCCAGCCCAGCCCTGCGCAGCACCGACACCGCCCCCAGCCCTCGGCGGCCGCCCCTTAAAGGCACCGCCGGGCCCGCCCGCTCCGCCCGCTCCCCCCGCACCGCGGCACAGCCGGACCGGCCCCAGGGGATCCCCGCTGGATGGGCGGGCCCGGCTCCTGCCGGCAACCGGGGCCCCCGTGCGGCCGGTCCGGAGGGGGGCTGCTGCACCAGGTGCCGGGAAACCCTCGGTGCCCCCGAGCCGCCCCCACTCCCTGCAGCCAGACACAGGTCACCCCCGCGCCTCTGCCCCTCGTGTTCCCCAGGACAGGACGGACTGACCCGTGGCTGCGGGGTCTGCGTCCAGGGTGCCACTGCTGTCCCTGCTCCTGCCTGACCCCTCCCACGGGCACGTGCTGGGGCATCCACAGGTGTTTTTGGAGAGACCAACCTGCTGCCACAGCTGTCCACTGTCAGCTCTAACCCCAGGGCTGGAAAGGATGCTTTCAGCAGCAATTAGCACTGAGCCAGGCTAGCTCTTCTCCTTCCTCCCATCCACCCTTACTTGCATCTATCCTGCCATCCATCCTTTTTTCCTTCCATTCATCCATGCTTCTTCCCATCCATCTGTCCTCCCATCCGTCCTTACTTCTACCCTTCCTTCCTTCTTTTTCTCCCTCCTTCTGTCTTCTCTCCCTTCCATCAGTCCTTGCTTCCATCCATTCCTCCATCCTTCTTTCCCTCTCTCTTCCCATCACTCTGGTTCTCTCCATTTCCCACCTGTCCCTCCCTCTTCCTGCTCTCCACAGCCTCCTCTCCCTCTCCTGTCTCTTTCCCTCTAACTCTCTGTGACCGTCTCTTTTTCCAGCCAAGTTCAGCTGGGAGTGATGAATCCCCCTCTGGCTGCTGCAGACCCAGTGGTGCTGCAAAGGGTGCCCTGTACTCAGGGAAGGCCCTTCGGCAGCTGCACGGCTCTAACAAAAGCTCCCCTTGTCCAACACAAAGTGCCATTATTCCCCAAACTTCTGGGTGAAACACTGTTGAGGCGCGGGAGGATAAGGGATGCAGTGGTGAAGAGGCATCGTGCACCCAGCTCTGTGTGCTGGGGAGGGTGCCTAGTTTGGGAGGGTTGCTGGGTGTGCAGGGAGGGGTATGGGCAGTGCTGCCCAGAACTGAGAGGAACTGGGCTTTTGCTGGGTGCCTGGGAAAGGAGGGAAGCTGTCACCCTTGGCTCCCTGCATGGGATTGCATGTGGGTTGTCCCCAGCCCACACAAGAAGCACCTCAAAACCCCTGTCCTGCAGCAGAGTGGTTCCCCAGCTTAGAAGGGTGCAGGGGGGGCTCCACAGGTGGATCAAAGCCCTGACCTGAGTCTCCTGCTCCCTCCCTTCCTGCTGCCCCTGCGTGAGTCTTGGGGAGCTTCTCTTTTCTGCTTGGCATGAGGACAGAACCCTCTGCAGGGCCAGCAAGGGACAGACACAGCAGCGTACCGTGGGACAGCACAGCCCCGGGAAAAGCATCCTCCATGGACCCGGGGCCTGAAGCCTTGGGGACATGGAGCCCTGAGTACCTCTCAGGGGACTTCCTTTTGGGGCGGCCAAGCTCCTCTCTCTGTGTGGGGTCATCTGCAGGTGGCAGCACCCACCCACCCACAGTTCTTTGCTCTGTGCTGGTGCTGTCTTGTGTTCCCCAGTGGTCCCGTGGCCTGGTTCCTGGCCCTGATCTCTGCCGAGCCCACCCAGGCAGTGCTGGTCCTGGCTCCCAGCCTGGCTCGGAGCTACGTTCCTTGGGCAACAGGGTGAGGGTGTCTGGACCTACTGGCTGCAAGTCCTCCTGGGGCATTGTCTCTGCTGCCAGGGTGTCCTGGGGCAGCACTTGCAGGTGACAGCTACAAGTGCCAGGAAAAAGCTCCCTCCTGCTCCAAAAGACATCCTCAATCCCCCATGGAAATTCTATTGCCAGTGCTGCCTGCGGAGGGGAACGGCCCCAGCCAGTGTGGCCCTTAGCCCTCAAGATATGGGACAGCAGCAGGATGATGCTGAATGCTTCAGCCAGGTAGAGACTGCTGCCCACAGCTGACAGGGCTGGCCCAGGCCAGGCTGGGAATGGTGCCCACAGATTGTGGTATCTGGGCTCTCAATCATGCAGTGAAAGAAATGCAGAAAGAAAGTGAGAAAAGATGACAGGAAGCTGGGGACATGGTTACAGAGGAAGGAACACCCTGCCTTGGGGCTACAGTTGGCCTCTGAGGGCTCCCAGGGTGACACTGAAACCACAGAGCCCTGCTACACCCTGGCACAGTGACATGGCACCATGCCCAACAGGGATCCCAGGGACCTGACAGCCGGCAGGTCTAATGGTGCAGACCCCAGGGGCATTAGAGCAGCCCAAGAATCCCCAGGGAGGTCTTGTTTGGGGTCTCGTTCCCAGCTCTGTGTGTGCCAGGGCATAGGGCATACCCCTGCCAGCTTCAAGAACAGTGCTGCACACCTTGGTAGTCCCCTCCATGCCTCTGCTTTAGTTTCACCATCTCATTTTGCCTGCCAGGACTTTCATGGAGACTTGGGTCCTGGATAGCAATGCCAGCAAAGAACACAACTGAGCCAGACTGGGAGCAGGGCAGGATCGGGGCCGGGACCCAGGAGACAGCTCGTGCATGCACCACTGAGGCTCACACGTGCCCGCTTCCCCTTTCGGCAGGAAACATCCCAGGCAGGGCAATGAACAGGGCTCAGCAGCACTGTGGGGATGCTGGGGCTGCGTTCGTTTACAGTTTCAGGATGAGTCAGTGGGAGTTGGAGTCAGGCTGGTATCCTGTTTGCAACCAGGCTGCAGGTGGCAGATGGGTGGCACCTTGTCGAGGCTGAGTGTGCCTACCCAGCCATGGGGCACCCACACATCTATGGGGCACATGCTCAGCCATGTAGCACCCACTCAGCCACAGGACACACACGGTCACTGGGCACCCATTCAGCCCCAGGGCACCCAGCTTGCTCTGGGGCATGCACCCACCATGGGGTGCCCACTCAGCCAGAGAAAACCCACCCAGTCATGGGGTACCCACCCAGGACACAAGGTACCCACCTGGCCATAGGGCACCCACCCAGCTGTGGGCGTGTACCAGCCCCCGGGGTGGCTCAGGGGAAGTGCTGGGAGCGGGCTGTGCCAGCTGCCACATGGGGCAGGAAGGACCCGCCATGGGGTTGGGACAAGGCAAAAACCACAGAAAAGAGGAAGCCTTTGAGTGCCCCAGCCCAGTGCGGCAGCACCCAGGCAGACGCACCTGGCATCTTGCACACCTCCATCCCGGTAAGTCCAAGTTCAGCACCGCTGACCACCAAGGGGAGAGGGGCTGAGAAGTGGGGCGGCCCCTGGCACTGCTGGAGTAGGAGGTTCCCTTTCAGATCATCCCCAAAACAGGGGCAGCATCCCCACTGCCAGGGAGAGGGACCCACAGCACTGATGTGCAGTGCAGGGAACCAGGAAAGCTTTCCCAGCCCTCTCTGCTTCCCATGCCAGGTTTGTCTGGAGCCTAAACTTAGCTTGGTATATTTTAGCAGGACAGATGGAGCCGGCCAAGGCAAGGAAGGGATTTTTTGCAGCCAAGCTGCAGTGCTGGGGTGGGTGGGAAAGTAGGGCACTGCTTTCCAGGAGACTCCAATACTGGAGGAATGGGCCCAGCCCCAGCTGGCACCAGGGTGCAGGCAGCCCGTATGTTTCCAGAGGTTTCCACAAAAGAGAAACCAGCTTTGCTACTGAATGCCGTGGGTGGCCTGCAGGCACTGAGCCCTGCCATGGGACTGGCACTCCAGACTGGGCTCAAGCTGGTGGCTAGTCTCCAGCCCAGCCAAGCATCCCTCTTGCCACCTTCACCACTGCTCTGTTCCCAGCAGTGTTGTTGGTTAAACCGCAGTGGAAGCCCGAGGCAGACAGACGGACACCGTAGCAGGGTGAGTATCCCACAGCTGGAGGGCCCATGTGCCTGCGGGCTGAGCCCCGTCAGTGGCAGCTCCAAGTGCTGCATTGCCCTCCCTGCCTTCCCTGACCTCCCTTCCCACGCTGCCCTTTCTGCCCTTTTTGTTCTCACTGCCCTTCCTGCCCTTCGTGCCTGCACAGCGGAGCACTGGCCATTTGTGACATTCTGAATATAAAATATGAGTGTTTGGGGTACGACCTCCCAGCTTGCTGGGGCTCCTCATGTCCTTGGGGGCTGGGGATAGCACCCTGACCTGGGGAGGGCACCTCGAGCTTGGGGATTGCCTTGTCATTGTTGCAGGAGAATGCTGGGGCACTTCTTGGGCAGGACACTCCAGTCTGGCCCTGAACGGAGTTTCAGACTTCACAGTCAGCCCCAGAGACACTCGGTTTTGCAGCTGGGGCCTCACCTTGGGGTTATTTAGGTGGGACTGGGATCTTCCTCCTCATCCTCTGGTGCACAGCTGCGGCAAGGCTGGCTGCATATCAGGTTTGACCTATTCTGGACAAAGTAAGGAGTGGGACCATGGCTACATATCAGGTGGGGAAACTGAGGCACAGAGCAAGCACCAAGGACCTCTTGTGATGGGCAGTGGGGCAGGGGGCACAAGTGGATGCTTCCCATCAGCTCTGCACCTTCTGGCAGTATCTGTGCTCGCCCAAAGATGGAGACACCAGGGACCATGGGAGGGAGAACAAAGACCACCCCGGGGTGACACCAGGTGCACGGGGAACCCTGTGGTATAGGGGAGCAGACAGTCCAGGGGTGATGTTGAGGCCCAGGTTTCATGGAGAAGCCCTTTCTCTGGCCCCTCGGATCCCAGCACCTCCCAGTCACCCCTTGCCCCCGGCAAGCTGAAACGATGGTCATTGGTGGTCTCTCCTCTGTCCCAGGCGTCAGCTTTGTCACCTGAGGAGGTGACAGCCATCCTGCCAGCATGCCCCGGGCATCACCACTGCCACGGTCACCGTGGGGTCGGCCTGGTGTGAAGACCTTGGTCACTGCTGGGGTGTTTGTAACCATGCTCTGGAACCTGAGGTGCTTCCCAAACCCCTCCAATGGCTCCAGAGAAGACTCCAAACACACAGAGCCACTAGTGGTGCTGGTGTGGGAATGGCCCTCGAAGCAGGTCCCCAATGTCAGTGGGGACGTGTGCCACGAGCTGTACGGCATCACAGGCTGCTGGCTCACCACAGAGCGGCAGCTCCTGCGCCAGGCCGATGTGGTGGTGTTCCCCCATGCCAGGCTTCAGCCTGGCCAGGACAGGCTGCCCAAGGAGAGGCCACCAGGGCAGAACTGGGTATGGGTCTCCCTGGAGTCCCCCTCCAACAGTAGAGCTCTAGCAGGATGGAACCAAACCTTCAACTGGGTGATGACCTACAGGCAGGACTCAGACATCTTTATCCCCTATGGCAAGCTTGTGCCCAACCGCTCGGCCACTATGAACATCCCTGCAAAGACCAACTTGGTATCCTGGGTTATCAGCAACTACCACAGGACTCAGAAAAGAGCTGAAGTCTACAAAAACCTCTCCAGGTACCTCCATGTGAATGTATATGGGAAAGCAAACAACAAACCCCTCTGCAAGGACTGCCTCTTGCCAATGACATCCAAGTCCAGGTTCTACCTAGCCTTCGAGAACTCCATCCACCGGGACTACATCACAGAGAAGCTCTGGAGGAACTCGCTGCTGGCCGGCACTGTGCCCGTGGTGCTGGGGCCACCTCGGGCCAACTATGAGCAGTTCATTCCTGCCGATTCCTTCATCCACGTTGATGACTTCAACTCCCTGGAGGAGCTGGCCATCTTCCTGAAGACCATGAACTCCAGCCGCTACCAGCAGTTCTTTGCCTGGCAGAGGAGGTTCAGTGTGAAGCTCTACACTGACTGGAGGGAGCGGATCTGCACCATCTGCACCGCTTACCCCCACCTGCCCCGCGGCCAACTCTATCCCGACCTGCAGAGCTGGTTCAACTCCTAGTGTGTGCCAGGACCATTGGGATGTATCCAGGCTGAGGATATAGGGGTGGGAGGTGTGTGAGGCACCCACCTGCAGACCAGGATGTGGGGCAGGGAGGGAAGGGAGGACCATTCTTGGCCCAATCCAGCTGTTGCCACACTGGGACCTTGAGCAACTCCCCATGACTTAATTTTCCTGACCCAACGCTGACCATCTTGCCAGGGTGCTGGCAGGACCAGAGGGTGCTTTGGAAATAAATGGTACGTTGCTGCCGAGGCTGTGACTGTGGTGCAAGGTGTGGGCAGGGCAGGAGGCTGGTGGGCGGCTGAGGGCTCCCCAACCTTCCCCTGTGATCCTCAGTGTCCCCCCAGCACCATTTGCTGGGTGCCAAAGCCCTGGTGGCAGAGGCCGCATGGTGACATTTGCGGTTGGGGTGGAGGAGCCATGCTCAAGCAGTCCAGGGGGGCCCAGCACCCCATGGCCAGGAGGGGACACAGCCTCTGCTCCCCCATTTCCCAGCAGCACCCCTCTCCCCCACCCCCCTTGAATCGTGGGTGCCACTGTGCCAGTGAGGAGCCACAGGACAGCAGATCCTCTCAGGGCAATCTCAGAGTCAGCCAGGCACAGGGATGCTGTGGTTTGTCACTCCCTCCCCGCTGTGGCAGGAAAGAAGCAAGCCGGTGGCCTCTGGGAGCAAAGCTAGTCCCATGGGCACCCTGCACACACAGACATTGCACTGTGGGGACCCTGCACCACGGCCACCGTGCACCATGCACACATCCTGCACAGACAGCACCCTCCGTGATGGGCACCCGGTACCATGTACACCCCCTGCAGCATGGGCACCATCTGGGATCAGTGGTGATGTCGGGTTTGAGTGACAGGACCAGGGAGTGAGACACACTGCTCCACCCATGCCTTGCTCCATGCCCTTCTGCTCGGTATCATCAACCCTAGTGATATAAACAACTTTTAGTCACAAGTTTCCCCAAGTTTTCCTCCCTGCAGCTCTGAAGTCACCCAACTCCACCCCTGCCACCCTGTGACCCACCAGGTGCCCATTAGGACTCAGGTCCCCCTTGGTAGAGGGGGCAACCCTGCCCTGGTGCCAGCCCTGGTGGGGCGACAGTTGAACAGGCACACCAGGCACACCGCGCTCTTCTGACTTCTGTGGCTTCCGATTTCCGCTTTGTTTTCTGGGTCAACCAGAAGTGCAGCAGGAGGGGCTGTGGGTGCCCACAGACAGGTGCTGGGTGCCCATGGGCAGGGTGCCGGGGCAGTGGGATATGGGGGATCGGGGGTCCTGCCTGGCTGGAAGTAGAAGATCAGATGGAAATGTGGAGAGAAGCAGACCTCAGGGAGATGATACCCTTCTCAGCTTTCTGCTCCCAACCCCACCAGCCTCCCACACCCTTAGACTGCGCAGCTGTGACAGGGAGTTTCTAGTGGATGCCATGTATGGCTGTGCCCCCACCCCATGGGCAGGCAGGGAAGTATCCCTGGATAACAAGTAGGGATGTAGAGTGAGCCAAGGGGGTCCTGCCACGCAGGGCTCGCACCCAGCCCAGCAGAGTCCCAGGGTGCTGTTAGCAGTTGCCTTAAGTGCCCCCACTCCAGGCAGACCTGTAGACCAAATCAGCTGCTGAGCTGAAAATTGGGCTTTCCAGAAGCTTCCCTACAGGCTTGGCTGGGGATTTCATTCTGCCCGAGGGAAGGTCCCTCAAGGGAAAGGGCTGGAGGCAAATCAGCTGCCGAGACCATGGTGGGGGAATGCGAAGTCATCCCCCAGATACCCCCAGTTCCCACTGGCTCAGCTCCCAGTGCCCACTGGACCTGCCTGGCTGGGTTGGCATCACCGCAGCATGAGGCTGACTCAGATGGACCACGCACATGGGAGCATCCACCCTTTGCCCATCAGTGTCACACCAGCAGCCCTGTGGGTGAGAACAAACCCAGCTTCACAGACCTCTTCCCTGCCTACCACTCTACATCCTCCCTAGTCCTTCCCTGTCCATGGCAGTTGCTGAAGCAGCCTGCCAATGAGATCCCACTTGCTTCCCCCTTTCCCAGAAGCAGCTACAGCAAACCAGCAGTTTAAACTGGGTGGAAGATGACCCCTCCTTCACTTTTGACTCCCTCTGCTTCAGAACAAGCAGCCCTGACAAGTTGGTGCCCCTCCAGAACCAAGCTGCCACCAGCCCTGGTTTAGGAGCCAAGCTGCAGGCAGACAAGAGCTGGGTGTTGCCAGCAGGACAGGGACACATCCATTCTTTTTGGGTGCCTTGGTCCAGTGTCCCTGTGCCCCCACATGCACTGCTGGGCTGCAGGAGCAGGGATGCAAGTGAAGCGAGGAAAGGGTTAACTCATTCTTGCCCTAAAGAACTCTGAGATTTATTTCACTGCCAGGGGGAATGTGATTAAGAACAAAAAATATAGAAATCATAATTAACTACAGCAGGCTGGAAGGCTTGGGGTGCTAGCAGCATGGACAGGGCGCTGTTGGCCCCCTGGGCTGGGACCCCCCAGGGAAAGGTGGTTTCTGGGCAGCCAAGCCAGGCTGGGGCAGGGGACAGTGGGTGGAGAGTGAGGAGGGCCCAGGGGACTGAGGGTCCTCAGTCCCCTTTGCCCAGTTTGTGCTGGGCACAAGCGCTGGGGAGGACCCCTCGACCCAAACAGGCCTCACCAGCTGACCCACGGAGGGGTGAAGCTCTCCTGTGCCACAGCTCAAGGGGCGGCAGGGGCTCACCTCCACCCCTCGCCCCAGGCCTCAGCTCACCCTGGCTGCCCAGGAGGGTGGGCAGAGCCACCAGGGCCCCTCAGCCCTGGGCATGGTGTTCCAGCCCTGCTCTACATGACAGGGAGGAGGCACCTGGGAAACTAGATCACTACGAAAATTTTTGCTTTTTAAAAACTACAACCAAAAACCATTTAAAAAAATAACAAAACCACCCCCCTCCCCCCACCCCAAAATCTAAAAAATCCTTTTTTTTGGGTCTTCCAGGAGAGTGGCTGGGGCTGGGCGCACATGGCTTCAAGGGGTGCAGTGGGGCAGGAGCAGCTGCCCCTAGGAGAGGTCAGAGGGGGGCCAGTGCTGCTGGGACCAGTAAGATCACATAACCGGGAAGGGCTGGGTGGGAGCAACTGTAGAGAGTGAGCAACAGGTTCCCAGCCCCTTGCACCCCAAAAAGCCCCACACAGCAGCCCAACGAGCGGAAGCAGGGCTTTGCCTGTGCCAGCCCAGGGCAAAGTGGGGGCTGCCAGACCACCTGCAGTGACCCCACAGCCCCCGGTTCAGTGGCCGCTGTTGCTCATGGAGAGCCCAGGCTGCAGCGCTTGTGGGAACATCTCAGCTTTGTGAAAGGTCGGCATGTAGATGGGAGGGGAGGGTGCCAGGCTGTAGCCCTGGGACGTCACTGGGATGGGCAGAGTGGGGGGCACCAGCGGCTGGTTCATGTCGTACATCATCCCATCTGCCTCGTTGCCGTAGGGCAGCAGCAGTCGTTTGCCTTTCTGACGCCGGTTGCAGAACCAGACCCGGACCACCTGCAGGGAGGGAGACAGAGATGGGTGAGGGGGTGACCCCAGGCACTCTGTGACATCTTGTCTGATGACAAGGAGACCCTTCTGCTGGTGGCACCTCCACAGCACCCCAAGTTGCCAGTGCAGCCCCCTCCCTGCCACACACCTCTTTCCTGGTCTGAGCCCTGATGGACTCCAGCCAGGAACACTTTTCCACTGCTTCCAGAGCTAAGAGATGAGAGGTAGAAAATGTTGAACAGGAAAGAAGATAATGAATTGAAAGAAAGGTTTCTCTCCAAAGGCCAGTGGCATTATCAGATGAAGCCAATATACATTTGTGACTGGAACTTGTGTATTGTTTGTAGGTTGTGTTTTGTTTGTCTTCTCGTGCATTTCCACTTCCAATGAAGAAAAAAAGTTTTCACTTTCCGTGTGGGTTCTTGGGGGCAAAAATCAGCTTCTTTAGAGGAGAATTAGTATAAAAGGATTACTTTCATACATTATGTGCATATAAACAAACACAGATGGGGTTTGTGTTGGGTCTGGGAATTATTTTTGTCCCGGTAAAGTTTTAAATACTCCATCTGTGAAGGAAAGTCTCCTCTGGAGCCAAGTGGGTTTTTTTCATACTGGTGAGCTATACCTCATAACTGCTCACTTCTGCTCTGAGACAAAGTATCAAACTCGCCTGATGCAGATGCTCAGGAGCTGCCGACATTTGGGCACCCACCCTTCCCACCCTCCCAACCTACGTCTTTATCCAGGTTGAGGTCCTCAGCAATCTGGGAGATCTCCTGGGGATTGGGCTTCACGCACTTGCGGAAGAAGCTCTCCAGTGTCCCCTTCACATTGGTCTCAATGCTGGTCCTGCGTTTTCTCTTCCGGGCTTGGGCCAGCACTTGCTCTGCATTGCACATCTGGGAACAAGAGAGGGAACATGTTGGTCACTGGATGGAAGAGTCTCCACCAGGCTCTGGGCACACGTGTGGCTGGCTGCAGAGCTCTGGGAACAGACTGTGTGACTGGGGCCATTCCCAGTATCCCAGCCCTGCCAGTAGCTGGTGTGGGGAGGCTGGACACATCTTCCCGCACCCCCGCCACATTCCCCAGGGAGCAGTAAGCTGCACATTGAGCCTATATGAGGTTCCAGCAGGACCTGGCTGCTCCAAGATGGGAGCTGCCATAATCACTAGGTGTCTGTGGGGGGATTGGGCTCCCCTCAGCTTGGCAGAAAGCAATACGCAGCGATATCCCCCCAAGCTGGACTGAAGCCATGCAGTGAGATGCTGCTGTGGCACAAAATACCTCCTGTTTCCCTCTTCTCTCCCCAAAGGCATGTTGGAAACGGAGAAGAATCTGTGGCTTGAGGGCTTGCAGGCGCAGGGTACCCCAGCTCCCACCCTCCCTGGCCTGTACCTCTTGCATGTTGTCCGTGTTCTCTGCCTCGTTGAGCCAGCGCTGCAACAGCGGTTTCAGCTTGCACATGTTCTTGAAGCTGAGCTGGAGCGCTTCAAAGCGGCAGATGGTTGTCTGGCTGAACATCTTCCCTGCACGGGCAGGGAGGGCAGGGCATCATGCACTGCGCAGCTGCCTCCATCTGCAGCTCCCCAGGATCTGCCACCCCCAAACCTCCCCTGTCCCTGGAAGACCAGGGAACAGATTCTTTTACTGCTTCAGCAGGGATTTAGCTATTGTATTAAACCAGTTCCCTGCTATCGAACCCTTCGAGCTCACCGCAGGGCTGGGCCCACCCCCCAACTCCCGCCCCGGGAGCCCCGGGGCTGGTGCTTGTCGGCTCTTTCGCAGGTCGTTAAGGAACAGAAGTCTCCATTGGGCCAGGTAATACCATCCCCCTCCCCAGCTTCTCCCTTCCCCCAAGCTGTGGGGGGAGAAGAGGGCCCTCCCCCGACCCTCTGCTGCCCCTCACCGTAGAGTGTGCCCAGGGCCAGCCCCACGTCGGCCTGGGTGAAGCCCAGCATGATGCGCTTGTGCTTGAGGTCCTTGGCGAATTGCTCCAGCTCTCCAGAGGTTGGCGCATCCTGGCAGGGACAGATAGACACTGAGAGGGGACAACTCGCGGCCAGGGGCTGCCAAGAGCGGGGTCTGTCGGGTTGACGAGGTCCCCGTGGGACGGGGACAGGGCAGAGGGAGGCTCAGCTGAGCCCTTGGCAGCACGGACATGCAATGGGACAAGTGCTCATGCGATGTGGTCCTTGGGCGATGGGATGGGCGACAGAGCGGTTTTTCCCAACCCCCGGACGAGGGACTCTGCTCAGGTACCACGAAGCACCTCCACCATGCCCCACACAGGACCCCCCCTCCCCCCCGACTACGAACACCGCCCAGATCAACCCACGCCGGCGCGGCGGCGGCCAAGAGTGGCACAATGAGCACCCAGACCTCCTGGTCTGCCTCAACACGCCCTGGGAATGTCCCCTTTATCCCCCAGCTCGCGGTCTTCTGGCCTGATCAGAGGCAGCACCGACGGCCACATTGGACCGACGGCCCCAGATTCGCCCCACTCCCACGCATCCCACCACACGACACCAAGACTCAGCTCTCCCGCGGCGTGGGCCACTTCGCCATGGCTCTGGGGCTAGGACAGCCCCTCGCCAACTGCTCTCCCGCCTGCGCCCGGTACAGGGAAAAGGCTCCCGCGAAGCTAGGGACCAAAGCGCCCGAGAGACGCGTGGGACTCAAGCTCCTCTTTGCCACCAGCAGGCTCTTTCCTTTTGGAAAGCGGTTACCCAGGCGCTTCCCACCTCCCTGCCGCGCAGTCTTCAGCCGCTGCGGTGGCAGTTTGAAGCCTTTTACCCAAGTTCCATTTTTCAGCACGGTTGTGGGTTTTCTAGGCGTTCCTCAAGTCACCGAGCCGCGGCTTATAATTCTAGGCGTAGATCAGCAGCGGGAAGCCCGGAATATCTCTCCCACGGGGCATTCTTTACCGTCCCGCAGCCGGGAAACACCACTCGTGACCACCCCCTACCCAGCGCGGCCGACTGCGGCCCGGGGACCCGCACCCATTGCGCGTGGGAGCTCCCGCAGCCACGGCCCGGAGGCAGCTGCGCAAACACACCCAATCCCCGCACAGACCAGCCCTGGCATCGGCCGCGCTGCTGCTCCCGGAGCGGGCTCGCGTTATGCCAAGATGAAAAAATATTAAAACCTAACCCAAACCACAGGTCCGGCCGTGCCGGTAAGCAGTGCTGCCGCCCCCCCGCCCTCATCTTAGGGCTGTCTCTGCTCCAGCAGCCGTGGGTGCCCATGGAGCTCCGGGAGCAGCGGCTCGGGACCGTGCAGCGCTGCCCCCAGTATCCCTCCGGAGCCGGCCTTCGACATCGCTACGCGGGGCGGCCCCGCCGCATCACGTGCCAGGGGCGACAGAACAAAGAGAAAACTGCCCCCCTAAGTCCCCAAACCCCCCTCTTTTACCCCAAAGCAGCCTCCCCGAGGCGCTCCCCGCTGAGAGGGTGACCGAGCCGGGGTGAGCCCTAGCGCCGTATCAGGGCTTCTCCCCGGGGGCACCCGACGGCAGGGCCGTACAGGAGGCACCGGCGGGGTCTCGGCGAGCCGCGGCTCTGGTCTCTATCCCGGCAGCGGTACCGGGCGGGGAGGAAAGCCGAGACATGTCGTGTGCGGGTGGCGGAAGGCCGCCCATCCCCATCCCGTCGGGTCTCACCTCCTCGCCGCTGTCGCTGGAGTGTCCGCCCTCGCTGGCGGCGCCGCTGGAGCTGCCGCTGCTGCCCAGCCCCGAGGGGCCGCCGGCGCCCGGCTGCAGCGCGGCGGGGCAGAGCTGGGGACCGGGGAAAGCAGGGGCGGCCGGGCCGGGGAAAGGCGGCCCAGGCAGGGCGGCGGGGCCGGGGGGCGCGGGGCCGGCCCAGGGCGGGGGCGGCCAGGCCGGGCCGCAGCAGGCGGCAGTGCGGGGCTCGGGCTCGGGCTGGCTGCAGGACCGGCTCGGGCGCGCCTCTGCCTTGGCAGGAGGCGCGGGGGCGGGCGGGGGCAGCCAGGCGCGGGCCGGCGGCGGGTCGCGGGCGGGCTCGGGTTCGGCGGCGGCGGCGAAGGGGAAGAAGAGCGGCTGGGCGGGCGCCCCGTCGAAGCCGGCACGGGGGAAGGGTGGGCCGCCGTCGGTCAGGAGGCCGAAGGGGGCGGCCGGCAGCCCCCCGTCCGGGCTGAACATGCTGCCCGCCGCCCTAGGGCTCCATGCGGGGGCTGCCGGCCGCTGCCTCCCTGCTGCGGCGCCGCTGGGGCCTCTGAGAGCGGCGGGGCCGGGCCGGGCCGAATGGAGATGGGCCCCGGCCCCATTGGGCCCCGCATCAGTGGGTCGGGCGTGAACTTGATCCCCCGGGGGGGCGGGGGGCACGGGGGGGAAGGTGCGGTGGGAGGGGGCAGCACCGGCCCACACCCTTGCCGCGGGAAGGTGGACGGGACGGCCCCGACGGGACAGGGAGAGGGGGAGGATACCGACCCTCCTGCGGAGCCTCGCACCTCTCCGGCCCCGCGCTGCTCGAGGAGGGACCCGCGACAGTGTTAGGGCAGCACCAGCCCCAGAGTCTCCCCACCTGGGAACCCCCTCAGCGCTATGGGGCCTGGGCAGGGAAAGGGATGGCTTTGGGGAGCTGCGGCGTCATGAACGGTGGCCAAGGGCTGATGTGAGGGCAGCCCACCTGCCCGCAACAGCTCCTTGTCCCCAGGACGGTGGACAGGTCCCAGGATGCCAGTGCCATCGTGCAGCAGCAGGGATGGCCCAGAGCTTGGCCATCACCTCTTGCCCCTCTTGATGCCTGGTCTTATCGACTGAGCCTTGTGGCTCCATGGCGAGCATGGACAGAGCTGGGTCTCCCTAGACCTTTCACACTCTCACTGTCCCTCTCCTCTTCCTCTTTCTGCAGAGAAAAGTTGTGGTGTGGAGGAGCATGTCTGAGCCTGAGACCCCAGAGCTCAGGGTGTGCTGCCAGGGAGGGAATTGCAGCCCAAGCTGTTGGCTCCACTGGCTCCACAATGGAGCATGCTCCATATTTTCTCTAAAGGACTTTCCCCTCGCACCGCCCTTCACAATGGCACTTTTGGGGGCAGCTCTAGGCTTTTCCCCCTTACTTCCCTCCTGGCTCAGCACTGGGAACTTCCCTGATCCCAGCACTGCCATCACATCAGCCTCTGGATATACCTGATGCCAGCTCCTGTGTGTGGGCAGACACCAGTGGTGTGGGCGCTCCTTGAATCCAGCTGGAGCAGGGTGAGGTGTGACCCCACTGCTGGCACCCCCTGACCCCAGCTGGAGCAGGGCAAGGAGCAACTCTGCTGCTGACAGTGGTCCCGACACTGCTGCCTGTTTATTAACCCGGATTACCGGGAGCTGCTGCTGTCTCGCACTGGAGATATGCCGAGGAGATAGGCTGGAACAGCCTCCCCCGCGGCGGGATGGGGATGAGGCTGTGAGGGGAACTAGGGGCAGGCGCTTGAGTGCTGGTTATGAAACACTTGCTTTGGCTCCCAAGACGGCTGGCACCCAGGGACTGGCACCCCAAGCCTCATATCTACTGCTGGCACACAGGGACTGGTGCTCGGGGTCTGGCATCCAGGAACTGGCACCAAGGGACTGGTACCCAGGGACTGACATGCAGGGACTGGCATTCAAGGACTGGTATCCACGGTGCCAGCAGCAGCCCCTGGCACTGCTGCATATTGGGGGAAGTTCAACAGCTAACCCTCCTAATGATATTCTTAGAAGGAAAAAAAAAGTGGCCAAATGGATGAACTGGAATGAATGTCTCTTTCTGACTCCTGGCAGGACATCAGGCTGCCCAACCTGGTTGTGTCAGGCTGCTCCGGGAGGGAGGGAAGCCCCAGGAAAATGAACGGATGGTGCTAAAAACCCTGTCAGTGGGGTTGCGTACCCTTTACTGAGCCCTGTGGCTGCAGGACCTGGGAGGCCTAATGTCCAGAGCTGGTGAGGCACCTTCCTGATCAGGGACTGAATTCGGTCGTGCCCAGGGGTGACCTGGACCCTGGGCTGTGCTGCCCGGAATGCTGGACCCAGTGCTGTGCAGGCAGGCCTGCCTGCTGCTGCCCGCTGCCCACTGCCTACCCCACTGCCAGCGGGCAGAGGAAATCTCTCTGCGGGACCCTGATGGCAGCCATCAGCCCTGCTCCTCCCGGACTCCTGCTGTGGCCCAGGGTTTCAGAAGCTCCTTGACCGGGCAGTAACTCCCCTTTCCTTTGATTTATTGTTCCCGGGCTGGACCCCCTCCTCCTGCCAACCTGCTCTTTCTCTCCATCCCCCCAGGAAGCCTCCCAGCCCTGCCTACCCCCCCTCCTCAAACGCATTCCTGCTCCTTTCATATACAGACGGAGGGGAAGGGAGACGTTGACTTTGAACCGGTCCCTTTGTAGGAGCGAGGCCCATTGTGGCGGTGATGGTTTTAGCTGGGGGATGTGGAGGGAGTCAGTGGGGTTTCTTGGTGTGTGTGTCCCCCCCTACATTTCAATGGGGTGATTTTGGGGGAGCTGTGTGAGCTGCCTGGTTATTGTGTGGGGTCACTGAGCACCAGTGGCCAACTGTCTCCTCTGCCTTATCCAGAGGAGAAGGATGGATGCATCCTTCCATCACCGCATGGCTGAACCTGCTGGTGCTCCAGGCTTGGCCAGGCTCTGTGGTCTAAGGCAGCTAGGGATCAATGAGATCCTATTAGGAAAAGGGGAACAGAAAGAAAGGCATCTGTTCTTCTGGCTCACTGAGATGGCAGCAGGCGGGATGGGGGGGGCAGAGATGCATCTCCCTTTGCTCCGCGTACTGGTGTGGCACTGGTGTGGCTTGGGGACAAGATTTTAAGAGAGTGGATGACCAGAGATGATGTTTTATTCATGGTCAGCCTACCCTTTCCTGTGGCAGGTGATGGAGAAGCCCTGTGCTGGGTCCCCCTGAGTTGCCCACTGAAGGCAATCACACCTCAGGGGGCTGCAGCCCTGCACATGCTGGGTCAGGGTCCCATGATGAAGGGGTCACCCTAGGACCTTCAAGGGAAGGGTGGGCAGGTGGTTCAGCTCCAGAAGCCCCATTTCTGCAGGAACACTGACCTGCTCCCTGTCAGTGCAGCTTGCTGGGCTGCAGCTGGCCTGGGTGGGCAGGTTGGAGTCGGTTCTTCCAAACCCGTCTGAGGGGAAAATCCCAGAGCCTCTTTACAAAGACCCTGGGCTTTCATTACAGTCACACCCTCACCACCACACTGCCGGAACACACCAGTGGGTCCTCTCTGCTGTGTTACAGCTGGGAAAACTGAGGGGCCTGAGCATGGACCCTGCACCCAGCCCCAGGGTGTCCTGGGATGTCTGCAGCACAGGTGCCCATGGCCCTGGACAAATGATCCTTCTGTGCTGGCACATGTTGTGGGGATGCAGATTCCCAGGGGATACAGGGCTCCTGCAACTGTTGTGCCTGGGGGTCTTCCCAGGAGGAACAGACAGGTTTTACTCCAAGCTAGAACTTCCCAAAAAGTCTGGATGTGCTCTGAGAGATTGGTGAGCTCTGAGAACAAAGGAAGGACAAATTTGGGGACCTCGGGAGAGGGGGTGGCAGGCTGTGTTTCCCCAGGATTGAGCCCTGGGGGGTCTCGGGTTATTTGGGGTGCGCGTCACCCACGGCTGCAGCTGGAGAACCGGTGAGAGAAGCATCCCGGCTGGGTGCTTTGGCGGTGAGTCAGCACCCACCTCCGGCTGCCGAAACCAGGAGAGATGGTATCAGCCTGATGGGGGGTGATCAAAGGAGCTCGGCTGCACACAATGCGGGGACGCGATAGCCCTTATCTGCCATTCCCGAGGTGCGAAGGTCCCTGGGAGCGAGGGGCGGAGGGGAGGATGGGTGCTCGGTGCTTCAGGGCTGGGTGCGGGGGCTCCCACCCGACTCTTCGCTGGGGAAACCTCTCCTGGCAAACACTGAGAAAATAAACTCTCAGTTCTTTCCGTGTGTGGGAAAACCCTTCCGAAAGGTTTAAAGGCTCCTCCAGCTGCATGAGCAGGATGGCTATTCGCTATTCCCCAAAGAAGGTTTGGGGCTGGGGGACTCACAGCATGCTCCCTCCCCTGTCTCCTTGACCCACCCCGCTTCGAGAGGAGCCCCCCGAGCCGTGGGTCCCACACCACACACTCACATGGGTCTCAAACACGGTCTTTTAATAAAATCTTTTAAAATAACTACAATTCATACAACAACAATGAGAGGTGTGGGGAGAGGGGCAGCAGCCCATGGGGAGGGGCAGCACAGGACATGGGGACAGAATCTGTGCTGTGACAGCCTCTGTCAGGCACCCCACCAGGGACAGGGACAGTAACGGTCCCATGCCACCACCATGTCACTGGCACGTCCCTGCCTGTGTCTGCCTGAGCGTGCAATGGCTTCCATGAGTGCAAGAGGTCACCCCCATGCAACAGGTCACCTGTGGTCATGACAGACCACAACAGGGTCTGGGCATGAAGCCACATCTGTGAAAAGTAACTCAAATCCTGGGCCTTCTGCTGGAGGGTCATGGCCAATGCACCCGGGAGGCTTTGGGGAGCAGCACTGGGCTCTGAGCAGGGACATGTTGGTGAGGGCTGGTGGGCCTGGACACTGGTAAGAGAGGGGTGCAGGGGGTGTCTGAGGCCCAGGAGGTGCCTGAGATGGAGCAGTGGAGACTGTCTCCTGCCACGGAGGGATGCCTGGAGAGTGCGCAGTGCCAGACTCCACAGGGATGCTGCCAGGGCGTGGGCTCCACCCTTGGCTACCCCTCCCAGCCACCTCTGCTCCCTCCAGTCCTGCTCCTTCCTCCCCTACAGCCACATAGGCTTAAAAACAAAATCCTGAACCCCTTTTCTGAGTTTTCACCCCACCAAGGCCTGGGGTAAGAGAAAGCTCATCCTCTGCCAATACCGCCTGGCGTGGGCTCCCAGGCCACAGTGGCACTGGGACTGTCTGCACCCCGGGGCAGCACCTGAAGGAGCATCCTGGGGAGTGATGCCAGCACCTGCTTGAGCCACTCCTGCTCCTGCCATTGGCTCCCAGAGCACTACCCTGCTGCCAGGGGCTGCCCAGGCTGGGAAGGAGGGGGCAGAATGGGCACCGAAGCCCTTAGTGATGCCACTTGCTCCAGGGAAAGGCTCCATCCCTGGTAGAGGGGCTCTGGGCAGGCTGGCAGCCCTGATGCCAGACACGAGCATGCCCAGCCCTTCTGGCCCTCTCCTGCTTTCTAACCCTCCCTCCATATCCCTTTCCCAGCTGCTGCACATCAGCCTAGCTGCAGTCAGGGCAGCAGCCCCCTCCTTAAAGCCAGCTGCAAAGAGACAGTGCCGCAGACCCCCCAGTTTCTGTGCCAAAGCAGCAGCCACCCCCCACGTGTAGGGCTGGCATGTCCCCGAGGGCGGTGAGCAAAGGGCAAGGCAGGGACGCGATCACAGCAGCAAAGAGGACAAGGACGCTGGAAACGGGGCGATCCCCGCTCCCATAGCTGTTAGTGGGTGTTTATTGGGCAGGCGTCGAACAGTCTGGCAGCGCGAGGTCTGCGGCCCTTGGCCCGGCTGTGGGTGCCCCTCCGGCACGGCCGCCCCGCCGGGCCCTGGCTGCAGGCACAGTCTGTAGCGAGCTCGGGTGCAGGAGTCTGGAGGGGTGTTACTGGTGCGACTTGGGATTGGAGGGGTGTAAGGAGGAGTCGTCAAACAGCGGGTTCCTCACTTCCATTTCTCCAGTCTGCCGTGGTGGAGGAAGTGGGATGGGAAAAGGAAAAGTCAGGAGGTCAGAAAACAGTTGGGGTTCAGCTGCCCCATTCAAAGGGGTTTGGGTCTGAACCCCAACGCGGCAGGGACGAGGGAGGAGGGGAGTGACCTAGTGGACTGCGATGGAGTGACACACACCAGGACCCTCATCACTCCTGAAAAGGTGCTGCTTCCCTGCCAGATGGGGCTGGGGGTGCTGGGGTGGGGTAATGTGTAAAACCCAAGGTCCCAGGTGGAATGGGACCCCACAGCTGGGCTGGCAGGACAGCATTCCCAGGCTGGCTGGCAGGAATAGGGCTCCTTGCTCAGACGGGGGACCCCAGGACGGCCCCCCAGCAGGAATGGGGTGCCTAGTCCAGACTGCCTGCCTCCCTGCCATCAAATGCCCTTTAATGGGCCTGTAAAGACCCAATGATGACCCTCCATCTGGGCCCTGATGGCCGGGCTCCGCAGCTATTACCATGTGAAAGGCCTCTCACCAGCCCTTTGTGCTCTTTGTACCCAGGGCTGTTAGGAGGTGTCCTTCCCCGGGGTCCCCTGCCAGCCAGGGAGGACATTCCTGGCTTTGAGGGATCACAGGTCCATGCTCCAGCCGCTGGGGCGGCACTAGGACGAGCCCCTCCAGTCCTGGTGCTCAGAAGCCTGAGGTGACCGCGTCCCTGGCACCACAGGGAAGGTGGGTCAGATGTGCCAAGGGCTGCTCTGGCTCTCTGCTCCCAGGGAAAAGCCTTGTGCCAGAACATGCACTCCTGCCCACTGGAGAGCTCCAATGAGAGGGAGCAGAGGGGTTGGACTACCTCAAGGTTTGATGAAGAACATGTGGAAAAAGGTCCTTACAAGAAACTGCACATCCCAGGCACATGCTGGACTCCCCCTACATGCACAGGGACCCCCAGGGACCCCCAGCTCCCCTGCGCCCACGTACCGGAGCCAGCCCGGGGCACTCGTACACGGTGAAGTCTCCATCCTCATTCTCCTCATCAGAGGATGCAGAGTCCGGCAGCTTGGGCTCCTCTTTATGCCTGTGGGGGAGAATCACAGAATCATAGAATCGGAGGGGTTGGAAAGGACCTCTGAGATCATCAAGTCCAACCCTTGATCTACTACCGCCGTGGTTACCAGACCATGGCACTAAGTGCCACATCCAGTCTCATCTTAAAGAGAGAGAATGTAGAGAGGGGGTGAAGCCCAGGGGGATGATTAGGGGCACCCCAGTTAATGGCAGGACACGCTGTCTGCTGATGGGTTGCTTACTTCTCCAGGGAGATCATCTGCTGCTTTTGGTGCTGGTAGTGGTACATCTGGGCGCTCTGAGCCAGCGTCTTGTCCCCGGGCTGCAGAGAGAGCAGGAACAGCTGTGGAGGCCAGGCTCTGCAGTGCCCAGCCTGGCTGGTGGGGGGCCTACACCATGTGGGAATCCCTCCAGCAGAGCACCAAAAACCCCACAGGGAGGGACGTGCCTTACCGAGATCTTGTCGTAGGGCAGGGGGCTGGCCACTCGCTGGGTCGAGTAGTCTGCTTTCTGTGCCAGCCTGACCTCCTTCTGCAGCCTGCCGGGGAGGGGAATTGAAATCATGGAATCACTAAGGTTGGAAAAGCCCTCTAAAGTCATCAAGTCCATCAGAAACTCAGCACTGCCAAGTTCATCACTAAACCACGTCCCCAAGTGCCACATCCACGTTTTTTGAACATTTTCAGGGATGGTGACTCCACCACCTCCTTGAGCAGGCCTGTTCCAGTGCCTGACCACCCTTTCTAATATCCACCCTAAACCTCCCTGACACAACCTGAGGTCATTTCCTCTTGTCCTGTCACTTGTTACCTGGCAGAAGAGCCCAACCCCCACCTGGTTCCTATGTCAGGGACATAGAAAGTGAGAAGGCTGCCTTTTCTCCAGGCTGAGCCCCTCCCCCCTCCCCCACTCCTCATGAGACTTGTGCTCCAGACCCTTCCACAGCTCCACTGTCCTTCTCTGGACACGCTCCAGCTCCTTTGTCGTGAGGGGCCCAAAACTGACCCCAGGATTCAAGGGGCCTCACCAGTGCCCAGCACGATGGACAATGACTTCTCTAGTCCATCCTAGTGGACGTTGGGAGGGATGGGAGCAGACGACTCCATTCATGAGCCAGTGACTGTCAGAGGGGTTCAGTTCTCCCACTCACATCCCTGTTCCCTGAGATGGCACCCATGACAGGCATGGCACCCCCACACATAGCCACCTCTATCCCATGGGGCCTGGGCACGAGGCACCAACGTGCTGGGAGTGTGAGCACCCAGTGCCACAGCGATGCCCACAACAGGTGCCACCAACTCCCAGGAGCCTGCATCTGGCATGGGGATGTCTCACCACTGTCCTCCCACCCTGGCCAGCAGACACCATGGCTGGGGGGGACTGGCAAGGGCAGCTATTGCCTCTCCTCCAACCCCTCATGCCTGGGAAGCATGGGAATACACTGTCCAGGGCACAGGGACACCAAGGCAAGGGACTGGTTGGCATTGGCAACCCTGGCTCACCTGCACCAGCAGACGGCTGCCACAATCAGCGCCGAGATCCCGGCCACTGTGCACACCACGATCAGCCCTGCGGAGGCAGAGGGGACACCAAGGGACAGCAGATGAGCCAGTGGCATGATGCCACCAGCCCATGCTTCCTTGGTGAGGGTGTGAAACCCCTTCCCACAAGTCCCTGGGGTCTCACCGAGCACCACGTTGTCATTTGCAGGGATGGGGGATGCCTCCACTGGGTTCTTCCGGACCGTGGCAGTGGTGGGGAGGGTGGCGGCTGCTGCGGTGCCGGTGGGACCTCGCTGCAGTCGCCCCTCTCTCAGCCCGCTGGCCAGGCGCTGTCTGCTGCCGTTGGGCACCAGCGTGGCTGCAGGAGAAGGCAGAGCTGTGAGCAGCTGCCGGGCAGCTCTGGAGGGCAAACCAGCCTGGGGTGCAGGATCTGGCTGCCATGGGGTCCCTGGCACCACTGGGAGTAGGGAGAGAGCACTTACTCCTGGGTCTGCCATCCTGTACAAGGTGGTGGTGAGGAGCCTCTTGCCTGGCCAGCACATCTGCCAGAAAATCAATTTCTGCCTCCAAGCTGGGAATGGAGGTCCGTCCTGCGGGAGAGCGTGGGCATGAGGTGGGCACTGCAGGGTGCAGCCGTGTGCCCACCCCAAACCCCCTCAGGAAGGGGCTTGCATCCCAGCTCCAGCAGACACAGGTGGTGGTGAGTCTGAGCCCCCTCAGATGCAGCCCTCCCAAAGCTGGGACCTGGGACCCTTGTGTGTCCTTGCTGCTTTTGGAGGGATTTTCATCCCACCAATGCTGGAGGCTGAAGGAGCAACAGCGTCTGCCCCTGTGACAGAGGCAGCAAGTCCTGCAGATCCTGTGAAAGCAGGCAGGGTGCCAGCACCTGCTGTGCAGGACATGCTTCATGTCCCTGCCCCTAGGGCCACACAGTAGCCCGAGTGTGGAGAGATGGGAGCTGGACCAGGACAGACACCCCACGGCTGCCCCTCTGCTGCAGGGGTGAGGGGCAGCTCCAGCAGGGTGAGTCCCAGGCAGGGGACACCTGAACACTGGTTTTCACCCCAAATTGTTCTTTACAGCCCAGGGGCCCTGGAGCCACCCCAGAGCAGGGCTCAGCTGGGCTGTCCAACAGAGTGTAGGAGCCCTCGCTCCAGCAGAGGGGCTGATTTCTGCCTGATAGGATGCAGCCCCTTTGGGAAGGGAGTAGGGGTGCCCCATGCAGCAAGGAGCACCCTGTATCCCCAGGGGCTGGCCTAGCATCTCATGGGTGGCATCTCACGCACAGTGCTCACCAGGGACATCCAACCCTCAGAGGGCTCCTGTGGCATCAGGCATGGGCAGGACCCCCACTCTAGCCTGGAGTTGCCCACTCACAGGGTGACAGTGTGGAGCAGGAATGGAGCTGCTCTTCTCAGGCTCACTGAGCAGAGTCCAGTTCTGACACTCACCACTGCTTTTAACAGGATTAATCTCAATTTCAAAGGCAGGAGACATCCCCAATCCCCATCCCTATCCCTGTTCCCTCTGCCCATATTCAGGTGGAAAGCCCTGGAGGATAAATCCAGACATACAAAGGCAAGATGGTACCGGCAGCTTGATTCCCAGGTGAGACACTTGCCCTGAGCTGCTACAGGGAACAGGGGGTCAGGCTGAGCTCCAATTCCTGCCTGACTGTCCCAGGAACAGGAGGAGCAGAGATGCTGCAGTGGGTTGGGCGTGCTGTGGAGGAACAGGACAGGCAGGGTGCACGCAGGGCAGGGACAGGGCACACAGAACACACAGGACATGCACAGGGCACTCAGAGGTGGAGGCAGGGCTTGTGCAGGGAGCAGGTGCCCTCTCATGGTAGGTCCCACTGCCGCCTGCAGCAGAACAGCACAGCCAGGATGGAGCAGAGCCCCGCAGCCCCTCCCCTCTGCCTCCGGCCCCTCCTCGGGGCTTCTCCCTCCTCAGGGCTCAACCCTGGAACACACATCGAGGTGTGTTCACCAGTTACCGTGTTGGTTTGGGGACAGCAGGGACCAAGGAGAGACAAGTGTGACTTCTGCCCCGGGCAGAGGAAATTTGAGGCTGACAGTGTCCACAGGAGGGCACAAATCCATTGATTTCTATAGTCCTGCCCCAGGATGGCTGACACCCTCCTTGGTGCCAGCAGCCTGGCAAATGGGAAAGGGGGAACCCCCCTATATGTGAGCTGAGATCCCCTTTTCCCAAGTGCTTCCTGCAGCCTGGTGGGTCTCTATGCTGGTCAAACGGAAGCAGGGATGGGACCCACCAGCCCAAAGCACATCACTCAAACCCATCCCAGCACAGACACATGCAGCACTGTGATGTGCATGGGATTTTGGGGGGCTCAGACCCTGCGCAAGACAGCACCAGCCACGTGCAGGCAGCCAGCTTGTAGGATGCACTGCACCGAGATTCTGTGCATCCCATCTCACCTCTGTGCTGATGCTGTCTGTGCCGGGTATGCCGAGACACCCCCACTGCCACCAATGGCAGGAACACACCACTCACATGCATCGCTCTTGAGATCCCAAATGATGCTTTTTACCCCAAAAAGCTGCTCTTGGGAGAGGATCCCCAGCTCCTGCCAGGGATCTGGCAGCAGCTGAGATCCCGGTATCAGCATCAGTAGCAGTTGCAAGTGGCTCAAGTATCCCTAACCATGCATCAAAGGGGCACTCCCTTTAAAGGGTTAGGCATCCTTGAGCCACAGCAGTCCCCTCTGTTTGCCTTGCATCCCCCCCAAAATGCAGCTATCACAGCCCCTCCTCATCCTTGCAACCTTCTCCAGTGCTGCTGCCAGATCAAGGTACAGGCAGGATGTAAAAGCCCTCATGGAAAAAAAAAATTGGTGCCTCCCCGTCAAGAGGAGCTGGGCATCCTCAGGATGCTAAAATAGAGGATTTGGGAGGGGATCCCCCTTTCTCATTTACCCCAGTACCCACACTTTTGCTGCCACGAGCTAGTGGCATTGCATGGAACAATAGAATGGGGATGGGAGAGACCCAGATGGTCACTATCCTCCCAGGGTGGGTCCTCAGAGGATGGTACCGTGGTCCTACATCTCTCCGGGTGAAGATACAACTGTGGCCGCATTCTTTAGAAAGGAGCTGGGTTGCTATGGAGATGCCAGTGCATGTGCAGCCCTTTTGAGAGGGGAATTTGCTCCCAAGACTTCATATTAAAAAATAAAACATACACAACTGCCAAAGCCATTTGATACTTGTGGATAAGGAGCCCATGGCAGGGGTGATGGACCCCTGATTGCTGTCAAATGCCAAGCCTGGACCCCATCCCTGTGCCATCCCCTCTCACCCCCTCCAGCCATCACTCCCATTTCAGCCAAAGGGCCTCACTTTGGGGTCTCCCTTCTGATTTACAGGTTGATGCTCCTGCCACAAGGAACGGCACTAAAGGCATGCTGGGCTCTGCCATCCCCCATGTGCCCACCCAGGCTGAGCTGTGGGCAAAGAGCAGCTCTGGCTGCCCCCCGACAGGACCCCGAACATGCTCAAGAACATAAAGCAATCCCCTAAAATCCAGAGGACCCCTCCACGTCTGCATGGAACTCAAATACAAGGGGAGCTGTCTCTCTGGGTCAGTGACTAGCACTTCTCCATCCTGCCTGGCACAGGGCAAGCCACCCTGCATGTTTTTGGAAGCTCCCCAGGACTTGGCACCCCCCTTAGCAGGAGGCTTTTGGGGCCGGTGGGAGCAAAGAGCAGATGGAGAAGGGCAGGTTGGGAGAGAGATGCTAATATGCTCTGCAGCAGGAGGTGGTTCAGAGGTGCTCCAGAGCTGTCACCTTGCATCCAGATGGTCTCCAGCAGAACACACCAGGAGCAGCCCAAGGGCATGGCCAGTCCTGGCCTCTGCCCCAAACACAGAGGCTGCTCCACTATAGTTATAGGAAAAATAATTGTGTGGAGCACTAATTACGGTCTTAATTCACCTGTGTGTCGAACATAAAACCCCCTGACAAGGGGGCAGGGACAGCTCTGCCACAGCTTTCCAAGCATCATGAAGAGTTGAGGGTCATGCTAAA
Source organism: Neopelma chrysocephalum (assembly GCF_003984885.1). NCBI lineage: Eukaryota > Metazoa > Chordata > Aves > Passeriformes > Pipridae > Neopelma > Neopelma chrysocephalum. The sequence goes on from NW_020897888.1 coordinate 268,484, forward strand.
AAATGCCTGTGCCTGGCACTGTCTTTGCAGCTGAACTGGGGCAGCAGTGGGATGGGTGACCATGGGCTGCTGCTCCCAGGATGCTGCCTGTCTCTCTCCCCACTGGCACAGTGCAGCCACCCAGGCTGTCACAGCCCCTCATATCCCTCCGGAAAGGAGCCAGGAATAATACCCTGCACAGCCTTTGGTACCCCAGTGTGCAGGCAGGCACAGTCCTGCCTGGCGCTGCCGACTCCAGCTCTCCTGGCACAGATGCCGGGCATCACTCAAGGAGGAGGCAGCAGCCCTGAACTACAGGCCAATGTCTCAACTCAGCCCCGGGGTGGGTGAGGCCGTGGGCACCCATTTGTCTCGACCACAGGGTCAGCACAAGTCACAGCTCTGTGTGCTGAAAACTGCCTCCCTGCTGCTGCAGAGCCTGCACCCTGGAACAGCCAGGCAGACTCCAGAGAGCCCCGGAAGCCACCTGGGCCCCTCCTGTCCCCAGCGGTCCTGGGACCCTGAGGTGCTGGCGAGGCCACACGCAGTCACCCAAGGAGGATGCATGGGGAGCAGAGTGGGGTCCACATGCTCCTTGCCAACCCCAAAACCACCCCTCAGCTGCAGTGAGCGGAGTGAGAGGGAGCAGAGCAGCCATCCCCACAGAGATACGGCTGCCATGGAGAGGAGAGAGCAGAGGATGGGGTGCTGATGGTGCAGGGTGCTGCCCTGAGGCACAGAACCTCCCAGAGCTGCAGAGGTGAGGGGTAGGTGTGCAGGCAGGGGGTGAAGGAACTGCTGTGGAGTGGGTGCACCTACCATTGGGTGAGAACTGCTTCTGGACACAGCGGCCGTGGTCGTCCTCCTGGAAGGGGGGCAGGCAGGGCCCACAGGCACCTGACCCCGGTGGGCAGAACTCTCGGCGCTGCAGGGCACAGTCCAGGCTCCGGGGACAGGACACTGCTGTGGGGACAGGAGAAAAGAGCTCAAGAGGAGGAGAGGGGTCAAATGTGCCTCCAGGTCTGTCCATGGCCTCTTGGAATGGGATCCAGCTGCCCCGGGATGCTCTCGCTGCAGCTCCCAGGTATGGAAGGGCTTCACCAGAGCCACCCCTTGGCCCTGCTTTGCCTCCAGAAAGCTATTACTGGATGCAATTAACCACAGGCTTAACGACCGAGGAGTTGGACCCGGTGATCTTTATGGGTCCCTTCCAACACGAGATAGTCTGTGATCCCATGACCTGCAAAGTTTGCTGCCCCAGGGAATAGCAGCCAGTATCCATACTCCCACACAGGTCTCCAGCCCCAGGGTTGTCACCATCTCATGGTAGGATGTGCTACAGGACACTCTGAGCCCCACAGATCTGGCAGTGACCAGGGTCTCCCACCCCAGCCTGCCCCACACAGGGACCTGAAATCCAACCAGCACAGACTGAAGCTCGTGTGGTGACTGTCAAACCAAAAGTCCAAATCAACCCCCCAAAGCCTCAGTAGGGCTGTGACAGGTCAGTGCTAGCACTGGCAATTAGGATCCCATCCCTTCGGCATTGCCCAGGGGAAGCAGCGGGAGCCAGCCCTTCCCAGCACTGCACCCCAAACCTCCCTCGCAGTGTCATGGGGTGTCTCATGTCCATGTCAGCTCCGGGGCACCTCCACTCCCTGGGAACAGGCATGAGCCTCCCATGCTCCACCTCACCTGACCCATCACACCATGGCAGCGCTGTCATGGCTGGGAGCACCCTGGTTCATCACCCCAGGCAGGCTCAGGCCAGCGAGACCTCCTGGGGGGACACAGAGTCTTCGTGTCCTATACAAAGCTGAGTCCTGGATCGGGTGATGGTGGCAAACCATGTGCAGAGCTGGAGGGAGGAACTGTGACCAGACAGGACAGTGACACACAGGGCCAGGCTTCAGGTGTCACCTTCAGTGGGGGGCTGCAGAGACATGCTGGGGGCCTGGTTTTGATGGAGACACTGCTGGTCCTGCCACAGCATGAGCATGAGTGTCCCTCCCTCACAAGCTGGTGGCAGTGCGGAACCAGGTGACCCTCAGTATGCCCAGCACTCAGGCTGGGCACAGCTGGATGGGAGGCAGAGCTGGATTGGGGGACAGCTGGATGGGGAGCAGAGCTGGATGTGAGGCAAAGATGACGGCACAGCTGGATGGGAGTGTGCAGCTGGAAGGGGCACAGCTGGAGGAGGAATGCAGCTGAACAAGAGGTGCAGCTGAATAGGGAGCACATTTGGATGGGAGGCAGAGCTGCTGGATGGGGGCACAGCACACAGCTGCCCTACCCTGCCCCTCACCTTGCCACGCATGGCCATGCCCACAGTGTTCCTGCAGGTAGCACTGGGTAGGGAGCAGGGCTGTGGGGCTGCACCGGGAGCAGGGCCAGGCTGGCCGCCCCCGGGCTGGTGATGAGTCACGGCAGGAGCTGCTTCCAGCACCAGCCCACGCACCCCAAGCCAGCCCTTGCCACCCACACTGGCACCAGCAACACACCTGCCATCTGCCTGTCCTGCATCCTGGGGATGGCAACACTGGGGGGCAGCCCTGGCACTGAGCACCCCACGAGGAGGGGCACCCCAATGCTGGGGGCTGTCCTGATCCCCATCACTGCAGCACACCAGGGGTGAGGGAGGCAGCAGCCTGTGCACACTGGAGAGTCCTGGAACAAGATGGAACTGCCAAGACATGAATCATAACAGTTCTGCTCCCCCGGCAAGGGCACAGGAGGGATGTCACCCCAAAGCCAGATGTGTGGGATATGCCTCCCACAGCAACCCGTCCCTCTGCATGGCCATATTTCACCATCAAACTGCTCACCAGAGGGTGCAACCCCTACTAATGGCCCCCAGCCTGCTCCCCACTGTATCCCCCGAGGCACTCATCACTTCCCCTCCCGGCTGGCAGTGTCAGGGGCAGAGCTGCCCTCACTGTAGAGGTTCCTCCTGCAGCAGCTGCAATTTTAGGGCTGGCTGAACCCCACACCAGGCACAGCAAGCTGGAGGGTGTTCGCTCGTGGTGGGAGGCAGAGCCCACCCTGCCCGTGGGAGCCGGGTTTGCTCCCTGGAGTTGCCGTGGGCCTCGGCCAGGTGGCTGGGGGGCAATTAGTGCTTAATGGGAAAATAATCAGGTGTTAAAGCACAGAAATTGGACTTGGTTACTGGCTGCACCTCTCTGGGGTTACTCTCAAGGCCGCTCCGTTTAAAAATGAGGGGCAGGAACAAGATGTGGCACTGCACAGCCCCAGGCTGGGGACATGCCACAGCCCCGTGGATCACGGGGGGGGGGACACCAGAGAGCCTGTGCCACAGGCTCATGCAAACACTTCCCCCAAAACAGGTGCTGCCAAAAGCTGGTGACTGGTGGAGTAAGCCACCCCAGCATGGGTCACCCTGCAGTGCCAGACCTTGACAACACCCTCAGAGCCACCTTGGGGAGTGGGAGGGGTTATGGGGGCACAAGCCAGAGCACAAGCCCCAAGCCAGAGTCCAGCAACCAGGTAAATAAATAAAGCCCAGGCTGGATCCCAGCGAAGGCTGTTATCTCTGTTTGAGGAATGAGCTGTGCTTGCCCAGCTGTCACAGGCTGCAATTCAGAGCTCCCCATGTGTCACCAGTCAGTGGATGGTGAGCTGGCATCACTGCGTGGGCACCCCGTGGGCTGAGGGGGCCCATGGGGCTTTGCCACTCTCTAAGCCCACCTCAAAGCCCAGCAGTGAGAGCCCTGTGCTGGTGGGAGTGGGCACCTCAATGTCATGCTATGTGACAGGGACTGAGTGCCGTGTGTGCCAGAACCCAGGCGCCACAGGGGCATCTCCACCCTGACCACTGTCACCCTGGGGGGTTGTCACACCATGCCCCCCCATGCTGCCCCAGCCCTGCACACCCACACATGCCCTGGGGGGTTAGGTACCATCTGTCCATTCTCAAGCAGGCAGGTGGTGGGGTCCAGCTCCCGTGTTGGGGTGTACCCGACCCTTCCCACCACCCCTTGGCTCCCCAGTGCCCTGGGCATGGGTTCCCCCTCCTGAATACCTACCCAAAGGTGGGTAATGGGACTGGCACAGCACACGGGTCCCAATTACACCCAGCTGTGGCCATGTCACCACCATGCCACCCCCCTGTACCAGCATACCCGCTGCAGTTGCCCCATCTTGCCTCTGCAGCTGTGGGGCTGCTGTCGAATCTGGGAGAATTTGGGATGCCCCCACCCCAACCATGCCCCCTGCTTGGCATCAGTGCAGCCCAGCAAGGCCAGCCCACAGGTGGGATGGTCAGGAGAGACTCAGGCTGGGATCCTGAGGGACAGGGATGCAAGGGCAGCACGGACCTGCTGGCAGGATGGTACAGACCAGAGGAGTGAGCAATGACATGGGGTGCTGGGAGGAGGAGGATGCTCCAGCTGCTGTCACTGCCCTGCCATGGCGCACAGCTCCTGTACAGGTGGGCAGCAAGCCCAGCCCAGCACAACTGGGGTAACCCCTTAAACCAAGATGAGGGCTGTGCCGAGCTGCCAGTGCTGGAGGAGGTGAGTGACTCCCTGCAGGCAGGATCCCAGACAGCAGCTGAACCCAAGGGCAGCAGGTGCACAAGACACCCTGCAGCCAGCACAGACAGTGGGTGGGCACAAGCAAGGGACACATGTAAGTAGGAACAGACCCGTGCCCAGGAGGAAATGCGGGTGTGTGAACTGCAAGGTGTGTGTCCATGACCCCTGGATGTGTTATCCATGGGGGAAAGCTGAGCACAATCCCCCATCCCCAAGGGCCCACCCTGGGGAGAGCCATGCTGGGCACCCGGGGTGGGACTCGGGGACAGCAGAATGCTTGTGACAGGGGGTGCCTGGGGCAGGGCATGGAGCCGCTGGCAGTCACAGCCTGGGTGAAGCAGCTCTTCCACACTCGTGCCAAAACATACAGGTGAAAAAGAAACAAAAATAAACCCGAGGAGGACACCTGGGTGGCCGGGAAGCAGGGACTGCCCTCGCTGCATCACTGCCGCAGATAGAGAAATAAAAGTGAACCTAAGAAGACAATTAAGTAGTGCTGAGCACTGGTGTGGGTGCTCACAATCCCTGCACCAGCAACACCTGCCCACCAGAGCAACCTGCCCGGGACCACTGGGGTCCAGCGCCCCTATGGCAGCAGGATATGCCCCTGGTGGGACATGGGCACTGAGCCAGGGCATGGGGGTATATTGGGGTGTCTGGGGAACAGGGATGCAGGTCTCCCTCGCGTGTTGAGGCCCTGCACACTAGCGCATGACTGTGACTGAGGAAGGACCATGGTGAGGTTATGACAGAGCCCCGGCAGCGAAAACAACCCCCATGGGGCCTGCAGTGATGTTGTGTCTGCCAGCTCCACTCCAAGGTCACTCCTCCTCCTCTTCCTCCTCCTCCTCCTCCAGCCAGGTGATGTGGGAGCTGCTGCGGGCCCTGCCTGCAGCCTGCTGGCCCTCCCAGCAATTCCTCTGCCAGCTGGCACTGTCTGGGGCTCCCTCCTGGCTCTACAAATTGCTCCTGGCACTGAAGGAGTGCTCTGGAGCAGGCCTTGGGCAGGCAGACAGGCAGGCATCGGGCAGGCAGGCTGATGTGATGCTCCCCACCATACTCCAGCCCCTGAGGTCTCACTTCCCCCTGCCCACAGCCTGTCCAGCAGCAGGTAGGAACAAGGGTTGCTGAGGCACCCCAACACCCCAGCTCCACTGCCTGTGCCCAGGGGTGTGGCCCCCCCAGGCGAGCCAGGTGGTCACGCGTGACTGCTGACAGCTACACTAACACAGCCAATGGCAGGCTGGATGCTTGGGGTACCAAGCCCTGGCACCACTCCTTTCGCACACAGTGGCCACGGGTGACACGCCCTGACCACAGGGGTTACACCACGACTGCAGGTCAGACACCACGCTGGTGGCTGGGCTGCAGTCCTGGAGCAATCCCCGCTCCTGGGCACAGCTGGCACCACTGCTCAGGCAGCCCCCATGGGAGCCCCACCACTGCCAGCAGCTGCTCACATCACCTCTGTGCTCCTGCCCCTGAAAATGCAGCAGTCGAGCCCCCTCCCACGTGTGGAGGCAGTGGAGCAGGGCTCTCTGCAATGCTGACCCTGCAAGCTGGGAGTGGGGGGACGCTGGCCACATAATGTCACTGCTGGGGATGGGGCATGTGGCACAGCCAGGGCCACCAGTCTGGCCCTGCATCCTGCAGCAGCGCTGGCCCATGCCATGCCACCAAGAGGGAGCAGCTGGAAGTGATTGCTTTGTGTTTCAGCAGATTTGGTCAGGCAGAGGCCACATGCCACCAACTCCCATCCCCAAGGCCATCGGGGCCATCTTGGCTCCCAGCTGCAGCTGGTGGGCACTGAGATCTGGCTCAGTCAGCAGAGACAATCTCCGGCACAGCTTCTGTCATGGCCAAGGGACAGTGTCAGCAGGCCCATGCTGCAGACTGGAGGACAAGGGAACCTCCACAGGGACCCCATGGCAGCATTCTCCCTCCCTGTACAGCAAACACCTCGCTGCACCCTGCTCCCAGGGAGGGAACGCTCCCACCAGCAACATCCAGGAATGATGGGAAATGGCCCCATCAGCACTCAACCCACACCCACCCTGCTGCTGCTGCTGCTTTGGGGCCACCAGCATGGAGCCCTGGAATACAGGCAGCACAGGTGCACAATCTTCTGCAGCCCTGAGGGCATCACAACGGGCTTCCAGAGCCTTGTCCTGCTCCAGGTTCAATGCCAAGGGGAAAGAGGGGGACAGGAGGGCTGAGTGAGGCTTCCGCAGAGGTGAGCAGATGCCAAACCCTTGGCATCCCCAAGTGCATCACCTCCCAACCACCGGTGTTCTCCCTGAGCCTGCCCCTGCTCTAGGGGAGACTCCATTTACAAGCACTCTGAAATCCCAAGTTGCTCCTGTGATCCTAGGCTGGGGCAGTACCAAGTAGTCTCCACCAGGCTGAGGGAATGGGATTTTGTGTCATAACTGCTCAAATTCCCTAAATGGCCAGAAAAATGCCTGTTCCCTGCCCTGGCAGCCTGCCTGCCATGCAAGGTGAAGGACTGGAGTGGTAGGGCTGTGGGAAGGGGAGACGGCACCCGGACGGATGGAAACAGCTCCAGCAACCTATGGATCCAGACACCAGCAGGGACTGGGCAGAGCCAGGAGGCAGCAGAAGATGTGGCCCTCCTTGCCTGTGGCAGGTGAGGGGGGCATCAAGCCAAGTGAGACCCCCTGGTACCTCAGCTCCAACACCCTTGGGTGCTGCCAGCCCCAGCTCCAGGCCCGCAGAGGCTGTTCTACATCCAGGACGTGCACCACTGCACCCCCCTGTGCCCCACTGTGCCAGGGGGTCTCCAGCCACAAGTGGCTTCAGATATTCAGGAAGAGAAGAAATAATAAAAAAAGGAGCAAAAGGCAAACCAGGTGCCACATGCCACTTCCCTGGGGCTGCCCGCCCAAACTTGCTGCTGGCTCTGCTTCGCTGACTGCACATCCACCCGTGTCAGGGACCCCAGGCTGCTCCTGGTGCCACCCCATTCCATAATGCACCTGGCTGCTCTTTGAACCACTCACTTCAGGTCTTGTTTATCAGGTTTTGCTGAAGTAAAAACCAGCAGGCTTCACACCTGCCCTGAGCCCATCGGGGCTGGGGTTGGGGCAGAGGTGGGGTTCTTTAATTCCCTTTTTATTGGGCAGGTTTGGCACCATGCCACAGGTGAAGCAGCTGGTGGCCAGGGCCATGGTGCAGAGCAAGCACTGGCATGGGGACCCCTCCTTGCATCCCTGGGGTGCTCTGAGACACCACAATGGGCAGCAGAGCATGGTGCTGGACCCTTGCTGTGCTGGCATGGCAGGGAATGGGCAGCCCTGGCACCATGGACCCACCTGAAGCGCTGAGCAGTCTGGAGAGAAGGACTGGGGTCCAGCTCTTTCCTCTTGGCATTCCTGGGCACTGGCCCATCAGCAGGGCACCACCTCAAGGATGCCCACCTGTCCAGTGAGCCACAGCAGAGACGCAGCCTCAGGCAAGCTCTCCCTGTGGAGCCACTGCTGACAGCAGAGAGGTGAGAGGGCAGCCCATGCATATGAGGAGCTGCCAGGCCAGGGGCCAGCACAGCTCAGCACATCTCAGCCATCTGTGAGCAGCCATAGGCTCCCACGTGATCCCACTGCCGGGCTGGAAATACCCGCCCAGAGGAGCAGCACCACTGTGCCCACCTATGCCAGATGCTCTTTGGCAAAGTCAAAGCCATCCCACCCCCCCGCTGCGGCCCACGCTGTCACTGGAGACATCCTGCAGCCTTTGAGAAAGAGGCACTGGCATGATTTTGCTGATGCAACACCCTTGGAGATTGGAGGCAGTTTGGTCAGGTTGGGGAGTCTGCCTGTCTGCCCAGCTCCTCTCGTCCACTCCTTGCCTGACACCAGCCCTGGTGCTCCCACTAGCCCATCACCCTGAAACAGGTGTCTGGGGACACAGCCCCTTACTCATGGCTACTGGGCTCATAGGGGCTGACCTTTATGGCTGTAGGAACAGCCAGTGGAACAACAGCCTTTGGAACGAGGCTGGCAAGGACACCCCGGGAGGGCACCATGTGCCAGTGGACACGCAAGGTCAGAGGCAGGTGGAAACACAGGGGCCACAGCTCCCCACCCAACTGGGGCTGCAGCCGTGGCTGCGATGGCGCTGACTAAGCCACTGCCAGTGATAAAGACCTGTGAGGTCATCATGTCCCATGGGGCAGAGCCCAGAAACTGAGAGGCCCCATCAACCCAGAAACTGGGGTCCACAGGATGCACAGTTGCATTCCAGGGGTGCTGGTGAATGCAGCATCCCAGGGCTCCTGGAAAAGGACTGTAGATGGTGCTGAAAGAGCTGGACCCGGAGATTTGGGGGTTTATGCCCCATAGGAAGAGCCAGCTCAGAGAAACCCTCTCCATCCTAGCCAGGAAGGATGGCCATAGGATGGGTCACATTACAGCAGCTCACCAGGGCTGCCCTCTCTCCTGATTTAGCAGGTGGCTGGGAAATAATCCCCAACAGATGTGAGATGATGAAATCCCCGCGGCAGAGCTGCTCCTCCTGCACACAAGAGCTGTGAGCTCCCCAGGAACGCTCCACTGCTGACCCCCAGCCAAGCCCAGGCAGCACCCATAGGTGTTATGGATGCACTGGAGAGCTGTACCTTCCATACCTCCTGTCTCCACCTCCAGCACAATCTCCTTTCTACAGGAAGGGAAGAGGGGCCAGGATCCCAGGGGGACCCCTGTCTCACCATGAGCCATAGTCCCTGCCAACCCTCAGCTGATATGTCACCTCTCATGTCACCCATCTAGAGAGATGGGTTCCCACCCAAAGAGCAAATCTCCCCCCACAAAGGCTTTGCCGTCCTCCATCCGTGCAGGAGGGGCCCCAGCACGCACCATGGCGTGCACGGGTTAAGAGGGGCAGCTGCCAGCCCGTGGTGCTCCAGGATAGGATAAGGCAGGGACCTGGACCTGCTCCAGCTGTGTTTCCTTCCTTCAATTCAAAGCGCGCTCCAGGCACTTAACGGCCAGTTTCTTCCCGTTGCAATTCTCATTAGCTCACAAAGTGGCTAATTACAGGCCTGCAGCTGCCATTCGGAGCACTGGTCACTCTGTGGCAGCAGCGCTGGGTAACATCCAGGCACGGAAGGGAGACGCCCCAGTATTGGCAGTGGCGCTGGGGCCAGGCCCTGGGGTTTTGGGAGGGCGGCCAGCCCAGGGGAGCCACTGTCCCCTGAGTAGATTCAGAACTTCCTGTGGGGACCAAGCACCGGGGTACTGTTTTTGTGGAATTAATGGAGGGATGAGACTGATGGCAGGTACTGTACCCTGCGCCCAGGGACCCAGCACTATGTACCTGAGGAGAGGTCATCCCATCACCCCTCCTGTCTCCGGGCACCCCCACCACCCCTCCTGTCCACAACATCCCCATCACCACATTGACATTCTTTCCCCCAGCAGCCGCCATCAACCTTCCCATTCCCACTGTCCCCACCATGCACTGACCCCTCCTGTCCCCAGTGTAGCCACACATCTCTTCCTGTGCCCAGCACACTGTCCATCCCATGACCCTTCCAGTTCCCATTGCCCCTGCTACACTGTCACCCCTGATACCCCCAACACCCCTCCTATCCCAAACATCCCCATCACCCCTCTAGTCTCCAGCACCCACCACCAACCTCCCTGTCCCCAGTGTCCTGATCATACTGTCACCCCCCTGTCCTCGCTCCCGCCCGGAAGCGCCTGTCAGGGCTAAGCCGATTACCTCCCTTAATACCCCCATGGCCCAGAAGAGACTTCTCAGGCAAATGTCCCCAGTGTGTCTTTCCTCTATGCTGTGGGGAGAACCCAAGCACCCCTGGGGACTGGGGGGTCCTTGAGGTGAGGGACCCACCTCCAGAGCTGCCAGGGAAAATGCATGTCCAAAGGACCTGACCCTACACATGACCCAGGCTCCAGGACCTCAGTCACCCTGCCCAAGCTCCAGCTCTCCCTGCACCAGCACCCACAAGGCATGGCTGAGATGCACATGGGTTTGTGGGTCCCCAGCCAGCTGCAGTGAAAGGGATGAGGGACTTTCACCCTGTCTCTTCCATAAACTCTTCCTTGATGCTGATTCTGCAATTGGGATCACAGGTATTAGGAGCCTCTTTCCACCCATTCACCCTCCTCAGGCCTGTGGAGGGAGCCCTGCCCAGGTCCCTGGCATGGGTACTGGCCTGCAGAGCCCCATGGGATGCCTGTGCCCCATGTCCCAGCTCCCCCACACCTAGCCCCCACCAGAGCTCCTTTCCCACAGAAAGGGGCCAGCTCAGCAAATGTAACCCTAGAGAACAAGGTGGGGACATTATCTCCAAGAATAGAACTGCATGGAAAATTAAACTTGAGAGCGGCACACAGCTCCCAGGGGAGCAGCACCCCAGCTGCAGTGTGGGGCAACACTTGGTCTGCACCAGCGTGGCAGAGGACACCCTGACATGCAGCCATGAGGGGCTCAAAGGGATGGAGTGGCTGAGCAGAACAACTGCCCACCACTGCCAACCACTCCCGGGGGGACTTGGACAATCTTCACTGTGCCTCAAGAAAAAGCTGGGGCTGCTTTCTGCAGACCAATCCGCAGGATGTTGGGGCGCTCAGAGACCACCCCTTGCTCACCCACTGGGTAGAGCCCCAGGGAGCTCGGCAGGGCAGCCAGGCCCTTGCAAGCACCACAGACGCAGCACCAGCCCTGCTGCCTTGCTCCCAACAGCTGTCCCAGCTTCAATGGTCAGCACGGGGGTCTGTGGAGCCACTGTGCCCCTCACGCCTCCCCAGTGCAGCAATGGCCAAGCAGGCAAAGGAAAAGCCAAGAGATGGACAATCTCACCCACAGGCTGAGCCATGGGAACTTCCCAGGGGATGGCTCCTGCCTTGCCGTGCCCAGCTGGGGACCTTGAGCAGTCCCTGCACCATCACAGAGCTGGGGCAGTTGGTATCAGCACCAGCATCCATGTTCCCCCAGCTGCATCCCAGCAGAGCAGCACAAGAAGGAGCAGCAATGTGGAGTTGGCAGGTCACATGCGGCCAAATGGGTCACTTGGACTGGAAAGAACCACTTGGGCTGTGCTGAGTAGCTTCTCTGGATGTTTGGGATGTGAAGTGCTGACTGTTGCAGTGGGGCCAGGAGGTTCAGGATTATTAAAAGATGGGGTTCTAGCCCACCATCACATTTGTAAAACATTTCTTTTTATAATAATAATAATAGATAAAACTTGTCAACTCAATTACTTAGGAAGGGGGGAGCAGTCTGGCTCTCACTCAAGTTCCAGGAAATGAAGCCAGAAAATGAGGCGAGGCCAGGGCCCTGCCCAAAGCCAGGTGCACTGGATAGGGACACGTGGGAGAAAAACAGTTGAGGAGCAGCAAGCAAACCTAAACCAACCTGCAGTACCTCCAAAGCACTGCTGCCCTTCCTCCAGCTCAGATCAGGCCCACGGCAAGATGAGGATGTCACCGTGCCATGTGCAGCTGCGTCCTGGGAGATGGCATCTGCTGCAGGGGCTCTGGATCACAGTGCTGGACAAGGAAGAGGAGATGCCAACCCCCACCTGAAAAAGCTTTGATGAAGCCACAGAGGCAGGAGGACTAGGGTATGGTGGTCCAGGACTTTCTCCCCCACTGTCTCCTTGCCCTTCAGAAGCCAGCTTCACCAGCACACCACAGGCGGGAGCTGCCCCTGGCCCTGCCACCTCCACCTCACAGCTGTCCTCAGAGAAAGCCAAGCTCTGCCCCACCCACCCAGAAAGGGCAATTATAAAGTGGGAAGAAACAGTCAACGCTTCCTGTGCCCCACTGTGCTCAGTGAGGAAGGTAGTGGAGGCAGGACAGTGACTCCTTTCCCTGTCCAGCATCCCAGGGATGTTTCTCTAGACATCTCTAGGAGAAACCCACCTGGAGCTTCCCACTGCCATATGCTGCACAACCTCGACCTCCCGGCAATGGGATGCTGCCATCAGGAAAAGCTCAAAGACGAGATGCCCCAGCATCTCACGGGGCAAAGAGGTTGAGCCGAAAATCCCAACCCCTCATGTGCCGAGAGCGTGCGATATCCCAGTGCTGGAGCAGGTTGCTGCTGCAGAGCCAGGCCCCTCACGCTTGTCTCACCTCCAGCAGCACCTGCAAGGCTGGGAAAGGAGGAGAAGGGGAAACTATCCCCCTAGACAGCCCCCAGGCACAGCCACTCCACCAGCCCCTCGAGGGACCGCACCCCAGCAGCACTGCCAGGCCCGATGATCCCACACCAACCCCTTAAATTTGAGAGCAGCAGAGACTGTGCCGGATCACTGAGGGCTGCACTGGAGCTGCCCGGGTCTCCTTCCTGCGTCAGCAGTACCCCTGGCTGGGCCACCCCAGCCTTGGCTCGTGGGAAGAGGCGGAGTGCAGGAGCATCCCTACGTCTACCTCCAATGTCCCAGCATGGAAGCATCTGGATGTTTTGATCCACTGGGAGATTTAACAATTATTGCACCTTCCCGCTGTCCCTCAGAGCAGGCGGGAGCACGGCGAGGCCGCCTGGGCCCCAGCTGACAGCAGGCTGCCTGCCCGGCGTCCGCCTGCCCAGCGCCTGCCCCGCCGGGAGCCAGCTCAAGGAAACAATATCGGATCCGCAAACAATGCCGGGAGCCAGGAGGCCCTTCCCGGCTCCTGCGCCAGCGAGGCAGAAAGCACCTGCCCGAGACAGGCCGTACCACAGGCCGGGACACCGCGCCTCCCCGGTGTGGGAGTGGTGGGCAGCCCCAGCCTTCCCCGCAGGCAGCAACGCTCAGGACCGGGTGGGGTTTTTGGGGTGGTGTTTATGCCCATCGCAGCCCTGCACACCCCAGCAGTGGGCACAGAGCGAGAGGACACGGAGCATAACCAGTGCCAGACCCCCCGGGAGGGGAAATGCCCTAACTCAGACCCAGAAACTCAAACAAATCAAACCTGAACGCCCCAAAACAATGCTTCAGTAGACAAGCAGGGCGGCTGAGGGTGGTGCTGTGGGGAGGGAGCGAATTTCACCCATTCCTTCTGCCCCAGCAGAGAGCAGAAATGTCACCATCACCGGAGCAGCCCCGCGGGGCAATGCTGCAGCCGCTCCCAGGGCGATGGGGCAGGTGGGCAAACAGGGCTCCCTCCCGAGCAGCCCTCCCGGCAGCTCCCCTGGATGGCTCGCTCACAGCAGCACCTTTATTGGTTTTTCCTTTGTTTTGATGGTTTTTTTGTGGTTTTTTTTAGTATTTTTTCCTGCCAATAAAGGTGCTTCCTGTGGGCCGCTCCCATGACTCCATGCTGTCTCCCCACTTCAGGATCCATATCTGTGGTTCCCTCCTGCCCCCCGCCAACATCTCAGGGTCCCTCCAGCTCCCCCAAACAGCTGCTGGGGACCAGCCCTGCGCCGGTGCCAGCCGCTGCCAGGTCCCCGCCTGAAGCAGCGGGCAGGAGGGTGACGGTGCGGCGCTGCCCGTCCCCAGGGAGCGCTGAGGGCTGTGAGAAACCCCAGTGGCGCTACGTGGGGGGGGCATTTCCTACCTTGCTTCCACCCAGGAACATGAGCACCCACGGATGCTGATCCGTCGTGGGAGTGGGAATAATGGTGGAGGAAGGGGGGGGGAACCGCACCAGGGTTCGTCGTGGGAGGGAACACGAGCATCCGCGGGGGCAGCGAGAGGGCATGGACGCAGGTTGGCGGGGGAACGGAGAGGCACTCACCGGCACGGACGAGGTGCAAAGGGCAGGATCCGAGGGCGGCGAGCAGCAGCAGCAGCAGCGCTCCGCGGCGGGCGGCAGCGCCCCGGGCCGCCACCATCGTCCACGGGCACGGCGGGCGCGGGGCCGCGCGGCTGCGGGAGGGGGCGGGGCCGGCGGGGGGCGGGGCCCTGCCCTTCCCTTGGGCCACGCCCCCTCTCCAAAAGCCCCGCCCTCTCCTGCTGCTCCGCTGGTGGGGCCGCCCCGGCATCACCGATCCCAAAGGGAGACCTGAGAGCCCCTTCCAGTACCTAAACGGGCTCCAAGAGAGCTGGAGAGGGACTTGAGACAAGGGCCTGGAGGAACAGGACAAGGGGGAATGGCTTCCCACTGCCAGAGGGCAGGGTTAGATGGGATATTGGGAAGCAACTCTTGGCTGTGAGTGTAGTGAGACACTGGCCCAGGTTGCCCAGAGAAGTTGTGGCTGCCCCATCCCTGGAAGTGTTCAAGGGCAGGTTGGACGAGGGTCTGAGCAGTCTGGTCTAGTGGAAGGTGTCCCTACCCATGGCAGGGGAATTGGACTACATGGCCTTGAAAGGTCCCTTTCCACCCAAAGCAGTCTGTGATTCTATGCTGGGGATGAGGGACTGGGAAATCCCACCTGTGGGTCATGTTGCTGCTGGGGTAATGCTTGGGCTGGTGGCAGGAGTTGTCATAGCCCTGCCTGCTCCACAGCTGTAGCACCCGGCTGTGAGTGCTGAGTTTGTCAGACCTCAGCCGCAGCCACTGGCCTTGGTTAGAGTTGTGTATGACCAAACCACCCCCTCCCTTCCCAGTTAGAGGAACATCTCTAGGTCACTACAGGGCAAACTCCCTTGCAAAACCTCTTCCCACATCCTGAATTAATTTCAGGATGTCCCATCTGGCTGCAGGACAGTGGGGCCTTGGTGGAGATGTGCCCTTGCAGCTGCCAGCCCCAGGGATGCCACATGGACACTCTAGTCATGCCAACAGCCATGTCCAGCAAGGATACCAGGTTGTCATCCCCAGTGTCTCTATGTGCTGCAGAGTTCCCAGGCTGCCTGAGGTTTTCCCCCCTGGAGTCAGGGAATGCCAAGGCAGACAGCTCTGCAAAATCTCAGCGTCTGATCTCTGGCCCCATCCAGGCACAGATCTGAGGCCTTGGCACAAACATGATGACACGATGCTGGATGGGACTTTCTGTCCGGGATCCTGCTGGCTGACATGTGCTGCCTGATTCTCAGAGGAGGGGTTCCCACTGCCACTGCTGTGCCACAGGGTTGGGCTCAGCCCCAGCCGACACGCTCGCAGCGGGAGCTCTGTTACGGCATCAGTGGTGCCCTGGCAGGCTGTCAGCCTGCTCCAAGCCTGCCCAAGGAATGCCGAGAGCGAGCCGCTGGAGTGCGGCGTGCCAGGGACACCAGGCTCAGCTCTGGCAGGAATTGCCGCTGCCACCATGGCTGAGCAGGAAGGTGCTGGCAGAGATGAGTGACAGCATGGCAGAGGCCATCTGTGTCATCTGCAGCGGAATAGTTATCTCTTAAATTTTCTTTATTCCTTAATTTCCTCAGCCCTTTGCTCCTGTTCCTCCTCTCTTCCCCTCCCCCTTCCTGCTTCGGGGATGGAGTTGAGAACTGGAGACACAAAAAGGTGAAAATCAGAGGTTGAGATAAGAATTTACTGGAAACAGCAATGAGATAAGAAACTGAACAATAACAATATTAATAACCAAAGTGTACAAAAAAAAAGAAGGGTGATTTACATGCAAAAGGCTCACAGAGCCTGACCCAATGCAATGTGTTGTGACCACAGCTGGCAGCACCCCACCCGGACTGCTCCATCACACTTGCTCCTGACTGGAAACCATGTCCCTTCTTCTCAGAAGTGAGACAGTCCCTTTCCCCACCCTGGCCATAATGTAAGATGGTATCAAATGTCTTGGCTATGCCCCCTTCCACTGATTTGGGCCGAAACCAGGACACATGCATTTTCTTTGCTCCCTAAATTTGCTGGAGCTCTGTGCTCATTAATTGCTTCTCAGTTTTAGCACTCACCCCCAGGAGCAGTAATCCCACCAGGTGATGGTGCCAGGAGAACTGGGGCAAGTGCTTGTGCCAGGGCCAGTAACTGTATCTTCTGTCTGCTGTCCTTTGCCCTGCAGGAATGTGGGGTTGGAGGGATGGATTCGGGCCAAAGAGTTACTGGGACAAACTGGTCCCATTCTGAAGAAGTCGAGCTCCTCTTTTGCCCTACATTGTCCCTGTCAAAAAGTGATGGAGGGGCCAACCTCATCCAATGGGCCAAGTCCTTGCTAGGTCCTGTCCCCATGTGCCACCAGACCCAGCATCTCCAGCTGCTCCCAGGGGAATGGTGCTCCCGGCCGTGAGTGCCCTGGTGCAGTGTGAGGTGCCATTGCATGGCACTTTGGGGCACGATCTGGCTGGACCACTCGCCCACAGGGCTGGGGGACATACCCAGCTGCCACAGCCAACCTGGCCTGTGCACTCTCCATGAGGTGGTTGGTGCTCCTGCCCCACTACAGGCTCTAGAGCCCCAGAGCTGCTGGGGGTTCCCCCTCTGAGTGTTGGGGTGGGGGCAGGCTCTGCTGGGGGTGAAGACCATGGACACCACCTCTGCTGACCTAAGCCACAGGTCCACAATGTGGCTGTGGCCAGGAGCAGCTATAACCCCTCCGTGGGAAATGGCTGGGACACAGAGATGGGATTGCAGAGGCAAAGAAAGCCAGCTGAGCACTGGCCTGGAGTGTGGGGACCCCGAGCAGGGGTATCTCGGAGAGGTGTCTGTGGGGGAGGCAGGAGGGGGTGGGGCTGCAACCACATCCCCATCTGTGCCTCAAGCCTGCAGCCACCTGGCTGGGCAAGAGCAGTGGGAAGTAACTCAGAGGCCACTGGGTGTGTGTCCATGAGACTCTGTGAGTCCTGGTGAGGTGGGCAGGAGACCCCACTCCCATGCTGCCTCCATGGACAGGTGATGTATGAGAGCGTGAATCACCTCTGTGAGGACCTCAGCACTCCCCAGCATTGCACCTAGCCAAGGGGCAGGGTCACCATCATCTGGGAGCAAGAGGTGGGTGGGGAGGGGGAGGAGCCCTCATCACAGAAGGGCTAGGGCTGAGCTGGATCCTCCAGCACGGACCCATCAGGAACAAGCAGGACTGGCAGCGAAGTGGGAGCCGGAGAGGGACTCACTGAAGCCATGCCATCACGATCTTCAAGGCTTGCAAGATCCCGCTGGATGAAAGTCTGGGAAACCTGGGGCTTGTTGTGGTGAGGGGCTGAACTACAGACCTTCAGAGGTATCTTCCAGCCCTCTCTGCAGCAATTCCTGCTGCTTGCCACAAGCTCAGCCCAAGCTCCCAATGGACTGTCTGTTGCAGATGGCTGCTAGTTCCCAACTTTCCAAAATGCGGCTAAGGCCACATCTCTTCCTATTGCTGAGTTTCAGATCTTAAAATTTCCTTGGTGAATGGAAAAAAATTAAGAAGTTTCTTTACTGGCCATTATCCAGTGCTTGGCCCCTCCTCAGAGTGGTGCTTGGGGCTGCTTTTAGGCTATAGTGCCAGGAGTCCCTGTGCCCACAGCTCATAAGACTTGTGCTCCAGACCTTTCCCCAGCTCCACTGTCCATCTTTGGACACACTCCAGCACCTCAGTGTCTTTCTGGCAGTGACGGGGAGTACAGAGGAACAGTCACTGCTCTGGTTCTGCTTTGCTTAATTTTCACTTCAGTTTATCTGCCTACAGGGACAGCAATGTGGCTGCAGCCTGAACAAATGTCCCCAAACCTACTCTTTCCATGGGGGTGGCACTGGAGCACTGGAGCACTTTGGTCACACATGCAGACCTGCCAGAGCACCCATCATCCCAAACACCCCCAGAACAGCTGTCTGGAAGCTCTCATCCTGATGGCAGGGGCTTGATGGAGGGTCTGCCTCCCGCACCCCTCATCCCCCTGCCGTCACTGCAGGTACTGAGGAGGGTGCTGAGGCTGGTGTGGTCCATATTGACCAGGCCACAGCTGGCGAGGTCTTTCCCTGCAGGAGAAAGTGCCAGGATGGGATGAGCTCAGGGATTCCTCCAGGATGCTGCTGAGCTTCCCCATGTTGAGCCTCCTCGTTCTCGGGCAGCTTATGGAGCCTCAGGCTCTGAACGGCTGCGCACACCTTCTCACATATGTCCTGCCTGTGTGGGCCTCACCCTGCACCTCTCCTCTGTACCCCTTCATCCAAACCCTCTCACCCTACACACCCCCTTCCTTTACACCTCCCATACCCATCATCCATTCCATGCCCCAGTGTCCCCCACATCCGTGTACCCACCACCTCTCCGCTGTCCCATTTTCACATCTCTTAGCCCTCTGCATCACCCTGTGCACTCCACTCCTCTTGTGCACACCTGGCCCACTCTCACTGAGTCCTTGATGTGGGTGCTGCTCCCAACCTGCCTGTCCCACTGCTATGTCATCCTCTCTGCCTCGCTGCCAGCCCCCGGAGCCTGGCTCACCACCCATCCCCACTGCCTCCATGCTGGCATGACGTGGGATCTCCTCTCACACCAGCCTTGTCCCCAGGACCACTTGTGCCTCTCCCTTGGCTGCAGGACACAGTCACTTCCAGCCCCCCTGGCAGAGATGTCTCCCTTTATTCGTGAGTTATGTACATGCAGATTATAAAACATACACGTGAATAGACATTTTAAAAGGACAAGATAAAGATTAAATAAACATTGATTTAAAAATATGATTTTATTTTATTTCTTAATGGTACCAAATATACTTTCTTCCTGCATCCTAATGGGTTGTTCTTTGTACCCCCAGGGTGCATGCACTCCTCTTTGGAGACGACTGCTCCGGAGAAAGTGGGAGTCTCCCACGACTCATAATTCTGATAGCAGGTGTTTATGGTTCTTTCATCCCTGGCGATGCTGCTGGTCCTTTCAGCAAGCTCTGCTGGTCCATATTGTGGTATGGCCTTGCCCATCAGTGTCTCAAGTTAGTGAAGGCTAAGCACAGACTCATGGTGCCCAGCCCTTCTCTGCTACATCCTCTCTTGCTGCTCATAACCTCCAGAGGTGCATTCCCGGCCAAATACTAAAGCAGCGCACCTGGCACGAGTAATTGTGAATTCTCAGGTTTCCCTGGCAGTAGGAGAGCAGAGGGGTGGCAGAATGTTCCAGGTCATCCCTGCCCTGGGAACCATGGGTGGGAAGGGATGGGAAATTCCCATTTTATTTCCAAAGGAGCTGCTGATTTTGTAGGTGTTACAAAATCCTGGTTCCCCAACTGGCCCTGCCTTGTCCGTGTGCTCTGGGAGTATGTGGTGCAGCCTCACCTGAGTGGATAAGGCACGCTGGGTTCCCACTGGGAAATCTTGACTCCATCAGTCACAAGAAACTAGTTCCCATAATTTCTGCTCAGTAGGAGTCTTACAGGGTTTTGCTTGTAAAGCAATACCAACTCAGCATTGGGTCGAGGTCCAGGGAGAACACATTTCACTGTGTCTGTTGTCAGGTGTCCCAGCACACACTGAGCAGGGCTCACAACATCCTTTCCCACCACTTTATTTATAACCACTAAGTACCACTCCCTCAGCTCCATGTGCTGGGACCCCTGAACCCTTCCTGAAAGCACGACATGAACCAGATCCATCTGCTTTCCCACCCGCACTCCTGTTCATTGCCACCATTTCGCATGTGGAAGCAGCTCTCTGTACCCAGGATTAATTTTGACTTCAAAAACTATAAAGATCAGTCCACTGACAATGGTTTTTCTATGTATACATATGAAGAGGTCAATAACCAATCAGTCTCAGGTTTGGGGGTGAAAACTGGAATCTTTATTGAACACGTGAAATGCAACACAAGGATCTTGGGGGCAGGACATGTTAATGAGGAGGACGGGTTATGCAAACTAGGGGATGGAATATGTTAACTAGGAGATTACACAATTTTCTGCTACAGTTACACAGTTGGTTAATATTTTCCCTTAGCTAGGACCACATGGGGGGAAAAGAATAAAGGGGTTTCTACATGGTCTGATAACGTCATCACAAAGTGTTTCCATATCTTGCTGCAGGAGACAGGCCAATCAACACAGTTAAATATCAATAGGTCTCTGAGGAAGGTCCTCAGAGTAAGGAGTTTTTCCCAGCTTCTGCTGTCCATGGCCTGCTACATAATCTCATCAGCTCCTTCTTTGCTGATAGCTGAGCCCTGGATCCCAACATACGTATTCCATTGCATTAAGGGAAGGACATCCAGCTCTGCAGTGTCTGCAAGTCGAGCCCGGAAGAGATCATCCAGCATTAACCAGGAGTGCAAACAGCTGAGCATTACTGCTGTGCTTTGCAGTGTTTCACCTCAAAAAGGACTCTGCTTGGGAATAAAAGTTCTTTCCAGAGAGCCTGACAAAGCCCCTCATGTAGATAAATGATTAAAAGAAAAAGGCTTACCAAGGGCCCCAGCACACCAAAGGCAACATACGGACAGCCAGCACAGCTTATCCATCTGGGCAGTATCTATTTCTTAGGCCTAGTCTATTCCAGAGGATGCTGTGTGCCATCCTTCTGCCACCCCTCTGAGAGAGTGAAGAGCTGTGCAATGGAAGGATGGTACCTGGCTCTTGGAATGGGATGAGACCCAGCTCACTTGCTTCGGACCATACCTGCAGAGCTGGGCTCTCTGAAGCTGGCACTGGGAGTCCGAGTCAGCGGTGTGGGGGCTTTCAGTCACAGAGGCAGATGATGCTGTGAATTATGGACCCAGCCCCCAGGTCCTCATGGGTAATAACATGTCTGAGTGTTGGATGTGCTGGTGAGGGGAAGCAAGAAGCTGCCAGCTGTGCCCTCACTGGCACTGCCTGACTGGGAGCCCCAGGCTCTTCCTGTGTCTTGGGTCACGGAGAGCCCGTCCCTGTCGCAGGGAGGGTGGAGGTTGCTCAGCAGTGATGACTGCACCCTTGGTGGAGGCCTGTAAGACACCCCGGCACAGGGCTCTCCTGATGGCCCCTTTGACCTTGCTGTTTCTCAAGCTGTAGATGATGGGGTTGAGCATGGTGGTCACAATGGTGTAGAGCAGGGCAAGGACCATGTCTGTCTCCTTGGAGCTGCTGGAGTGAGGCACCAGATACCAAATGGTCCCAGTCCCTGTGAAGAACAGGGACACTATGGCGAGGAGAGAGGTGCAGTGGCAAAGGCTCTCTGTGTCCCTGCTCCCTGTTGCAGCTCCAAAGATGTGAACATACAACACAAGAGTGAGAAGCAAAGAGCCCATCGCAGTGGTCTCAGCCAGAGTGTACAAGGTGGCTGTGCTGAAGGCAGTGTGGGGCTGCAGGAGGCCCGCAGCACAAAGGGCATCTCGCAGAACAAGTGGTCGCTCACGTTGGACCCGCAGAAGGACAAGTGGGCTGGGGGCAGGCCTGGATCAGAGATGAGAAGGAGCTGTTCAGCCACCAAGCAGTGACACATCCTCTTGCTCATCAGTGCCAGGTAGTGGAGGCAGATGGCCATGACCGGTCCTGAGCCATGGCAGTCAGCAGTGGCACCCAGAGCCCCCAAAGCCAAGGAAGAAGTACATCTGAGTGATGCAGACCACAAAGGAGGTGGTCTTCTGTGATGAGAAGGAGTCTCCAAGGATCTTAGGGAGGGGCGTGGAGGAACAGCAGATGTCCAGGAAGGAGAGGTGGCCCAGGAAAAAATACATGAGGGAGTACAGTTGCACATTCAGCGGACAAGGGTGATAATGAGCAGGTTCCCCAGCACCGTCACCAGGTAAATGAGCGAGAAGAACGGGCAGGGCATCATCTCTGCTCCATTGACACTGGAAAGTTCCAAGAGAAGGAACATGGTGGGGGCACTGAGACGTTCCTGCTGCAGGGGCTTGGGGCTCATCTACCAGGAGAGCTGGAGATAAGGACAGGTAGAAGGAAGGGGAGTGCTCACCCCTGCTGTGGGGCATCTCCAGCCCTTGGCTCTGCTGTGTAGTGAGCTGAAGCTGTGCCGCTGCCCAGGCACTGCTCACACCTTGATCCAGAGGCGTGGTGGGAGTACAATTGTGGGGGCAGGTGGCAGGTCTGAGCCCATGGGGTTTCAATCCTTAAGACAACTCCCAACTCTGTGTCACCTGAAGGACACCAGAGAGAGCTGAGACCTCACCTCTGTGATCAGTAAGGATCCCAGGGACTGTTAAACAAGAGCAGACGAGAGTAGCTCCTCTCCTCCTTCCAGGTTTCTTGACCTGCAACAGGAGATTGATCTAAAGATCTCACAGGTTGGAGACTGCTTGAACAGCTGCTGCTGGGAACAAATTGTGTTTACACCTTTAGTGAAGATACAGAAAGGTCTCCTGCTTGCCCTCTCTGTCACAGATCGTGGAAGCAGACCTCAAAAAAATAAACAATGTTTATGTGTTAGACAGAGAAGGTTCCTTCTGGTCAATACTGCACTGGGGATGTCAGCTTCATGTTCACCCTGAGAAAACAACACAAGGGAGGGACCTCTGAGTGTCTGAGAGATCACAGGAGGACCAGAAATGCAAAGGTGACTCTGCGGTTCCATCAGGCTTGAGGATGGTAAGGAAAAGCAGAGATATTAGCCTGCAGGAAAAGGGAAGACTCTGGGTCTAATGGGAAGCTGGAGCTTAGGAGTAAAGGAAGATGAGATACAGAAGATTTTGAGTGTGAACCTAAAGCTTGGAGAAGGAGCAGCCAGGACATGATCAGCGATTCACAAAAGCCTGCAGGAACCTGCTGTTGCTGACTGAGCTATCACCAGGTCCTTCCAGAGAGAAGGGTGGGAGCATCTCCTAGGAGCCAAGAGGAGATGGATGCCAGGCTGAGAGGATTAAGCACCTTCACATGACATTGCACTCCAAGAGGGAGCAAGGACAACATTGCCATGCTGGAGATGTGCTCCACAATGCAGAGGGCCAGGGTGGGCTGTGGGTTTGTCCTGGTGCCCAGCAGTTGGGTGGATGTGTGTGAGCAAGGAGGGAGGAGGAGCAGCCTCAGCAGCTCAGCTGCTCAGGCTGTCTGAGCACCTGGGAGCATCCATGGACTCAATCCAGGGAGGTGTGCCAGCAGGATGGGAGAAGCCTTCAGGGATGTGATGCCAGGCTTTGAACCACAAAAGGAATGGAGATTGAAGGAGAGGCGTGTTTGGGTTGTGATGGAGGAGTAGAAGCTGACAAACAAAAGTGTAACCTCAGAGAGATGGGAAGGACCTGGGGGATAAGAGCAGCTGGGAGAGCAGTGTGGGCTGGTATCTCCTCTGGCTCATATAACAAAATGGAAATATAACAAACAATGCTGGCCTTGTGCAAAGATGGTGTAGAGTGTCTTGGTTTAAGGACAAATTTTGGGGCGGGAACTCCAATAAAATGAACTCCTTCCCCTTTTATTTCCTACCAATACAGAGAGACAAAATGTGAGGAGATATAAGTTAAAAAATAACAGTTTACTGACAAGGAAATAGCAGCAGCCACAAAGATACAAAGGAATAGGCTTACCCACAAAGAGGGGCATTCACCATCCCATCTAGCCCCCCTGGAACAAAGGGGAAAAAATGGCAGAGGGTCCTCCCTGCCCTCCCCGCCCTCCCCTCCCTGCCCTCCTCTGCTCAACCAAACAAAAAAAACAATGCAAAAAAGGGGCAAAAGCAAAAACCCAGGAAAACTGTGTTGCTCATAAGAAGCTATACTATTAAACTGCCCACTCTATGTCACGTTCAGGTCTTGACTGTACCAGCGGTGTTAGTCTGGAGCCTCTTTGTTCCCTGCCACATGCTGCCTCTGGCACTGGCGCTGCCCTGCCTGGCGTGGCTGGGCAGCGGCCAAGTGGCAGCGGCGGTCCCTGGCAGTGGTGGCAGTCCTGGGCAGTGGTGGCTGTCCCTGGCGGTGGTGGCTGTCCCTGGCAGTGGTGGCTGTCCCTGGCAGTGGTGGCAGTCCTGGGCAGTGGTTGCTGTCCCTGGCGGTGGTGGCGGTCCCGGACAGTGGTGGTGGTCCTGGCATGGGCGGGTGGCAGTGGCAGTCCTGGGAGGCCGTGCTGGTCCCACACAGTGTGCCTTAGGTCTGCCTCACTTTTGTTTTCTCCCCAGCTGTGGCGGAGGGCGAGTGGCAGTGGCGGGCCGGGCGATGGCAGGGGTTCCTGGCACGGGCAGCAGTTCCAGGTGGACTCCCCAGGCACCAGCCCACATGGTCCCAGAGAAGCACAAGAGCTCTGTTTTCCACCGGTCCTTTTTCTTTTCCCCCTTCCCAGCTCCAGCAGGGGTGGGGAATTCATTCTTAAAGAGACAGTCCCTCCAAAACCACGTTGGGAAAGGGAATAAAATACAAAAACCTCCTGTAACCATGACAAGAGCAACTCAAACTACTCCATGAAGATTCCCATGGCAGCAGAGGTTTCCAGAGGTCAGAGAAACAGCTGGTGTGACCAGGGCAGAGGTGATGGAGGACTCAGGAGGAGGGTGTAGAAGTGGGGGGTGAGGAGGGAGGGCAGCACAGCAAAAAACATTGAAAGTCACCATCAGAAGATCTTCCTGGACCTACACTGCCTTGGGAAGGAAGGAAAGGGCTGTCTGCCTGGATGGTGTTGGGACCTGTCACAGATCTCCCAGCCAGCTTGGGGTGAGGACAAAGCCCTGGGAGGGAAATCCTTCCAGGAAGAGTAATTCTTTGGAGGGGTGGAGGTGCTATAATCACAGCCTTGTCTGCAATGGTCATTCCAGACATCTTTGGATATGAGGACAACATAATTTTTCACCAGCACGAAGTGAACTGATGCGGTAGGGGTTTTGTACCTGTTCCTGAAAAATAGGTTGTTTTTATAAGAGTTATCTGGGAAAACAGCTTCAGCTCGAGTAGGCATGAGTCAATGCTGTTTGGTGTAAATGGGAAGATCAATAGGGGAAGATTGGTGGCTTCGGCTGTGAACAAACAGAAATTGGGAGAAGTAAGGTGGGCTGGTTCCTGCAGCTGGGCAGGTTTGGGAAGTTGAAAAGAGAAAGGAAATATGCAAACCACAGCTAAAAATATAATTTGGTGTTCACAGAGCCTTTGAGTTGGTTTAATGAAGCAGAGGTGGAAAACTACATGGCTGGCTCGCTGGGAAGATGTCACACCCACAGACCCAGCACAAGACCCCTGGGTAGGGCAACCACGCCCAGCTCCCTCCCGGTGCCCTGTGACCTCTCCAGAATCCGGGGCATTCCAAAGAGCTGGTGTCCCCAGGACACCACCACAGTCTAGGCTACCAGAAAACCAGGTTGGCTTCTCTGGTCCTGGTTGCTTTACTGGGAGGTGAAGGGTGCAGAGGGGTATACTCTCCCCTGCAGAAACTCCCCAGCCCACGAGCCATGGCAGGAGGAGATGTCGGAGGCACTGTCTGAGCGGGATGCAAGTGGCATCTTCATTTCATTTTCCGATAACTGTAAGGGTTTGCAATTACATCTGCTGATCTGATAGTCATTAGGGAATGATCAGCCAGTCATTGGCAGGGGCTGTTTGCCTTTCTGCTAATTAAATTGCATTTGACTTGCAATCAAATCTAATGAGTCAAGTGAGCTTGAGGTAGGCTTAAGTGAAGCACAGGCCAGCTCCACAGCCTTGCTGTGCACGGAGAGCCACATCCTGGGAACTAGGCTGTGGAACAAGTGGATGAGGGGCATGCCTGTAGGTGGGCAGCACCATGTTTGTGGTAGAGGCAGGACTCCTGCCATGCTGCCTGCAGGCGAGCTGTGAGGCTGTGTACTTTGACACACGTGCCGGGCACCCTGTTGCTCATCTGGCTGCTGGGCTGCGAGAGGGACAGCAAGGACACCCACGACTGCTGGTCATGGGAGAGGGGCAGAGAGCAGAGCAGGCAGAGACCCCAGCATGGGGCTGACTCCTCCATCTTAAATCTCTTCTAACCTCAAGCACTCACCCCACACAGCTGTTGGGGACACTGGTGACTCAGCGCCTGCACAGCTTAACAAGATGCTTCCTCTCTTCATGACGGGTGTGTTCAGCAGCACCAGTGGCTTGGGAAACCAGGGTGATTTCAATGTACTCCTGGGTGTTTTTTGAAAGGGGAAAGGTTCTTCTGGGCTCACACCCACCAGATCCCAAGGCCAGTGGCACTTGGAGAACCCCATGGTCTCACTCTGCAGCATCCAATGCAGATGGACAACACCTGATGTGTGTACATCATGGGAGTGACTCCTGCTGTGGTGACCATTCCACCAGCTGGTGACAGTGGTGCTGGCAGCCATCACATGCAAAGGAACGTCCAGGAGGCTCTAACACGTGGCTGCTTCAGGCGGGTTGGTTGGGCACTCATGGGCTCAGGTTTTTTTTGGGATGGCTAGGAGCCCACAGGTCCTGAGCAGCAAGTGGGACCTGGTTCAGGGGCTGAAATCAAAGCATCATTCTCATGCCAACCACTGCTACTCTTAGAACTAGAGATGATCCCACACAGTCACATTTCATCTTTAAAAGAGGAAAAAATGAAAAGTTGAGAGGATTAACTATCACATATGGCACAGAGATTGTCTGGAAAGATCAGCTTAGCTTCCCTCTGAGCACTTAAGCTGATATTAGCAAATACAAACCCTAAAGAACATTGGGAAATCTAAATGGAAGCCGGCATGATTACAGCAATTTAAAGAAGCTGATTAGAAATAGCATAAATATTCTTTAACTTACTGAAAGCAGCCAAAGGCAACAATGTAAGACAAACAACAAAGACATCAGAATTCGGTGCCTTGCTGCTCTGCTCTGGGGAATGACATCTGCACCTTCTTCAAAGGCTTCGGCAGCAGGAATTTAACACCAGAAAATGTTTAAAGGTAGCTAGTTAAATTCAGAGTGAGTATTCAAAAAAATAAGGTGATAGAAAAGTGAAGAAACTCTGCATCCACCTTGGCCAAGGAGGAGCTTTGGTGGATTCCCAGGATGGACGATCTCCTCTGCAAACGCTTCAAAAGTTCTGTCCTACCAATGCAGAAGGGCAAGCGAGTAGTAAGACTGAGGAGATGACATTTCCAGTCAGATACGAAACTCAAGCATCACTGCAGCATGCCACGTGCTGCTGAGACTCCCCTGTGATACCTCTAGTTTTCACCAGACAAGAAGCGAACACGGCAGCCTCTGCAGAGGTGGTCAGAGGTAAAGGATGACACAAGTAGGTCTCCTATGCAATGTGGGAGATACAAAAGCTGTAATTGGTGCCAGACTTGGTTGATGTCTGGGCAAAGTATGTCACAGGACAGACTAAATCCAAGTTTTGCACAGGAAAATCACACCTCAGAAATACACCTCTCTGGAGGAGTCAGCAAGATATGGGTGTTGGACATTCCCTGGTCAGCTGGAAGGGTCTTTATCAAAGCTCACAAGCTGCCATAGGCTAGAGAGGCAGATCTCACTGGGATAAATCACAGAATGGTTCAGGCTGGAAGGAACCACAGAGGGTCATCCAGCCCAACCTCCCTCCTCAAGAAGAGTCCCCTGGAGCAGTCACTCAGGATTGTGTCCAGACAGGTTTTGAGTATCCCCAAAGGTGACTCCACAACCTCTCTGGGCAGCCTGTACCAGTGCTTGGTCACCCACACAGTAAACAGTGGCTGAGAGAAAGGGAAGAAGGTCACCCAGGGAGGCCACTGTGCTGACTGACAGATGTCTTGTAAAACATCTCATCCATGTACAGCAGGTGCCAAAGGGGGCAGCATGAGGAGACATTAGGAGAAGATCAGGGAACAGAACAAGGCACCATGTAAACCTCAGCTATAGTCCCACCATTTCAGTGAGGTGGAGGTCCAGGTCTGGCCACGCAGCCCCAGCTGGGACATGGCTTGAACAGGGGAGGGAGAGAGAAGTGTGAGAGGAGCAGCTGGAAGGACAGGGAGGCTTGTCAAAGATTCAAGATCTGGAACAGCATGAGGAGCATGAATAGAGCAGATGGTCTTGCATCACAGTAGACATGAGCTGCAAGTCTCAAACTGCTCCTCAGCCATCAAAGGCTGACCCATCACCTCCCTTGCCCCAGCACCCCTCTGCTCTCTCCACCAGTGTTTGGGAACCTGGTGCCTGGTCTTATCCCCACTGCGCTAACCTGGTCCCTGCCAGCCGTTCCCCTGGTGTGCTCCCAGAGCCCCTGGCTGAGGAGGTGAAGATGGAACCACTACAACAAGCCAAAGGGAGAGCAGCAGTGGGTGGTGAAGCTCCTTGCTGCAGGATGCCACCAATGCCAAGTAGATGCCTCATCCCAGGAAGTCCTTAGAAATATTCAGTGAAAGAAAAGTCCCTTGTTATCAGATATATGATGACATCTGGCCAGGTTTGCTGAGGGGATAAAGGAGCATTGGATGAGCAGTGGAGACAGGGACAGGCTTGAGGAACTATGGAGAGCTGCATGGGGACCCACCACCCGCTCTGCATGGCAGGAACTCACACCCCAAAAATATCTGAACTGTCAGCCTGTGTGCTCTGGGACATGGGAAGAAAATAGACAGACAAAAGGAGGAGTAGAGAGTGCCAGTGGCAAGAGCAATTATCTCACTGCTCTCTGGCAGGTGATGCCTGCATGCGGCAGGAAGGAAATGTTTGGCTGGAACATGATGTGGAGACACTGGGACTCCCTGTCACACAGAGCCTGTGGCAAAGGGTGTTGCTGGCAGCAAGATGTTTTCATCTGCATCAATGCATGTACCAAAAACAAGCCTGGAGGCAAAGTTGCATGTGGGCTGGGCAGTCCTGGGAGTGCAGCAAATGCTGAACTGATCCAATCCAAACTGCTGGGGAGAATTCCTGCTGGAAAAACTGGGCTCCTTCCCAAGAGGGAGGAGATGGCACTGGGTTGGGAAGTCCCAGTGAGGTCCCTTGTCTTGCTGCTGCTGGGATGCGTCCCACTCTTGTGATCCTCAGAGTCAGGAGAGACAATTTCCCAAATGTATTTTCCTGTCTATGGGAGGAGGAATCAAAAAAGAGTTTGGATTGGAAGAGACTTTAACGCTTATCTCATTCTACTACCTGTCCATGGATGGGCAGAGACACCTTCCACTAGACCAGGTTGCTCCAAGCCCTGTCCAACTTGGCCTTGGACACTTCCAGGGATGGGGCAGATACAGCTTCTCTGGTAACTGCCACCACCAAGTACTCCAGCTCCAGTGGGGGCTTTCTCTGTGTGGTGCTCAGGGGCAGAAACCACATGCAACTCTCCAGGTTTGTGTCCAGAGGATTCAGACACCCATGTTCCACAGCAACCTGTAGCATCATGGGGCTGAGAGGTCCCAAATCTGAGTCTTGTGCTGCCTTGACTCAGCCTGAGCTGGTGGACAAGCTCCTGGGGCTCCTGGGGAGCAGAGGGTTGCAGCCACAGCAGAGCCAGAGGAAGGGAGGTGATGGATGGTGGGCGTTGGTGCAGCCTTCCAAACTCCAACCTCACTCTCTGTGGCCTTTCTCCATGCAGCCCCTCATGCCCACGGGATTCCCAGCCTCACTGCACTCATTGCCTCACCTCTACCTGGCCTGATCTTGCCCCATGGGAGGCACCCAGGAGGGAAAATCCTGTGGGGTCTGAAACTGCCCTCACTTAGGTGAGCTCAGCCTGGGATCACTCCTGGCTGCTCACCATTCACAGCCCCTGGGAGGACAACAGTGGGGGACCACACACCCCAGAACCCTGGATTCTCCTCAGACAGCTACACCAAGATCTGGGTTAAGTTTCTCTTTATTTGGCAAAAAGCAGGGACTGTGTGCTGGAGGAGCAGGGGTTGTGTCAAAGCCTTGACCACGGAGCTTGGAAGAGGGCTGGTGGAGCAGCAGCCTGGAGCTTCAAAGTGTGGGTCTTGCATTGCTTGGGAGGAGCATCCACGAATTAAAAGAGTTCTTGGTGGTCCTTGCTGGGGCACCAAGAAGGATAGTTTCCAGAGGAGGACATTGCAAACACCATGTCGCACTGCAGCAACTCACCTATGGTCCATCAAGTCTGCATTCGTCTGTGAAAGTAAAGAGAAAGCCTGAATCAGGTGCTGTGGTCTGACTAGCCCCATTTAGCACCCAAAATAGACAACCCAGAATGAACTTGAGCAAGGAGAAAGCCACAGTGTGCCAAGCCAGAGCACCTCTGGCTGCCAGCACTCTCTCATGCCAGCTCAGACCACAAAGTGGTGGCAGTGATAGGCTGAGTGATCCCAGCCTGCACGTCCCTGTATCGCCCCTGGGCAGTGCTCACCCTGCCTGGGTAGTATCCAGATCATCTCGTCAGTGAAACCCTCCATCTTGGCAAACGTCTTGAACAGCTCTACGATTCTGGGTCTCACCCACCGGGTTCTGCCTAAAGACAAAGACATGAGTTAGCTCCAGGCTGTGCCTGTCCCTACATCTCCTGGACATCTGGTGAGCACAAGGATGGGATGGATGGCAGTCCCTGGAAGAAGGATGGAGGCACTGGTAGAAGTCCTAGAGAGACACATGAGACACCCCACCCAGGGGACAAGACAAGGCAGAGGTTCGTGTCCCTGCTGTTTCTGCCCCACCTTGCAGCAGGACCCCCACTCTTCACTCTGTTTCACCACATGACTTACCCAAGGCCACAGACTCCCAGCACAGTGCAGGAGCCTGAGCCCCAGCCTCCCCTGCACCCCAAATCACTATCTCTTCCCTGTCACATGGGGGGCACATAGCAGCCCCAGCCCTGCTCCTGTGCCCCACCCAGGGCAGAAGTGAGGAGGGGGTCTGTCCCCTGACTCCTGGCCTCTCAGGACCCTGGAGGCACCCTGACACCTCTGAGTGGTTCACCCCCATTGCAGCACCGCTGGTTACGCACTGTAGAGTCTCAGCATGTGCAAGATCTTCCCCTCCTTCTCTCTGGTGGCAAAGATAATCATGTAGGTCCTGCCATCGGTATCCACCAGCTGTACTGTCTTATTGCCTCTGTCTGCAAAAGGACATGGAGAAAAATTAATTACCTCCTCCTGGAAACCCTCACGCTGCAAAGGGGCTGTAAGAGTGTAAAGCCCACCCAGTCTGTCTTTCCTCGGTGGCTCTCCGTCCTGGTTTTCCCTCTTGCTAAGGCTCCTCTGAAAGCCTGGGGGAGCCCACAGACTGCAGCAGAGCAGAGGGATGGGGAGGTGAGGGCAGGAAGGGCCAAGGATGGTCACTGTGGGCTGCTGACCAGTGTCAGACTGACCCTTGGGGTGGGGATGGTGGGAAACAACCCCTTGCTTCATCCTCTGGGAACATTCACCCACAGCCCCTTGGCAGAATGAACCTGCTTTTCCCCAGGGTTTAAGCTGGGTGTGAATGTGTTTATCCCAGAGGGAGGATTTGGGGAGTTCTGCCATCTGCTGTGTCACCAGCCCTGACACGGACTGGCCCTCGGGTGCAGCTGGCACCTGGACACAGAGGGATGTCCCACCCAGGACCCAGGAGGGGCAGGCAGTCCTAAGGGCCATGTCACCAGGAACAACCAACTGCTTCAGACAGGGATGATGGGACATGCCTCCCCGCTGCCCCAAGAGCCAGGCTCCCCCCACTCACCAGAGCTGTAGTATTCACCCGAGATTGCTGTTGGCTTGTAGATCGACTCAAACTTCATACATCTCCCTGGGCTGCAAAACAGCGAAGGATGCTCCAGCACACAGTGAAGTGACCCCTTTTCCCTCCCCTGCTCTGGAGTAGCTACCCCAAAAGTGGGACTCACTGTTCAGGGATGAGATGGTGTGGAGGGGGGGGTAGGAGGGGATAGATACCACACCTCTTGCAGCAATGGGCACCTGGGCTGGCAGGGGACAGTGCTGGTACCTGGGGATCATCCATGCCCTTGCTCGTGCTCTGAGCCTCTGGGATAAGGCTGGTACTGCCAGGAAGGTTTCAACCATAGGGTCCCTTATTACCCTGCTGCATCCCTCAGCAGTAGAGCATCCCACCCTCTGAGGGGTCCTGGCTGGCGCTGCCCCGAGTCTGCCCTGAAGAAGGGGTGCCCACAGCTGTCCTGAGCCCCTGGTGGTCCTGCCTCACCCCCTGGCCAGGTCTTTGGTGGGTGCACTCAGGTGGGGACTCACCAATGAAGGTCAAGAGAGGAGGTTGGTCAGTGAAACCTGTGAAGTAAAGCATGTGGGACTTACGTGGGAATTGCAAAGGAGATGTTCAGGTCCTTCCCCAGGACCTTGATGCTGGCCATCGCCATCTTCAGCTGGTCCTTCCTTTGGAGGTAGCTCTCGGAGTCGGAGGCCATAGCAGTGATGTACCATTTCCCTGCAATCTAGTAGCAAGAGCAGACTGTGAGTCTGTGGGAGCAATTGGGAGTGTCACCTCCTCAGGGACCAAGGCAGGACACCCTCAGTCCATGGGACACCCACATCCCTTCCAGGCAACAAAGTCTCCTTAGGGACACTTATGCTGGAGCTGGGTGACCACCCTCACCTGGGTCTGACAGCAAAGCAATGGTGGCTGCAGTGTCCCCAGCTGTTCCCAGTACCAAAACATCTCTACAGTCATCCCTGACTGCTGGTGACCAGAGTCCACCCTCCCACCTTCTCTTCCCGGGATGCTGCAGATCACCTTGTTCGTGTCCAACTCCCCAGCCCCGAGGTCCTCGGCCTCCACGTGCAGCAAGCAGAGCAGGGCCAGGCCCAGGCTCAGCCCCACGGTCTTCATGTCACCTTAGCTCCTCTGGCTTCACCAGTGGGATGGGGAGTGGTGCTGGGGCAGCCGCATTTATATCTCAGTGCTTCCCCCCCCTCCACACACCCCGCTGCTGCCTGCGGAGCCGCGGCAGCACCGCTGGGATTGGCTTGGGCAAGGGGGGGGGTTCGGAGGGGCAGGAGTCAGCCAGGGGTGAACAAAGCCCCGGGGCAGGGGGAAGTGCCTGCCAGCCCCAAAACAGGGTTACAGGAACTGTTGCACCACTGCTGAAATTTGGGATTTTCCCCATTTCTTTAGTGGATTGTGAAAGAACAAAGCGAGCTGTTGTTTTCCAACCGGCTGCCGGAAGGCTGCTGGGAGGAGCAGGAGGTTCTTCCCGGCACAGGCTCCAGGGGCAGCACCGTCACCCACCAAGGGGCACGGTGACCCGTCCTTCTGGCCAGGCTGGAACCTGCCCCGAGGCAGCCGCTGGGATCCTGCCAAACCCAGCCATGCACATGCTGCTGGCACAACCTGACCCGTGGTGCCTGCACGGGCCCCCCCTGCTCTGCGGTGCTCAGGGCCTGCAAGGCAGGGTGCACCCGGAGCAGGGCAGGCAGAAGAAGGGATTCACATCACTGTGAGACTGTGTCCCTCCTTCTTACAGTGTGATGTCCCCTGTGCCCCTGCTCTGTCAGGCTCCTGGGTCACAGCCCCACACCTGCCTGGGCATTGAAGGACCCCCACCCTGAGGCAGGGAGAGAGTGGGAGGGACCAGGGGCTGCCTCCACTCCGCAGGAGGCGAAGTGGGATGAAAAGTGCCCGTGGGGCTCATGGCAACATGGTCCTACTTTGGTCAGTGGGCAGATGGGGGACCAAGCGGGGTGGCAGACAGGCATGGGTGTTCCAGGCCTGCTATGGACAGCCACGGTGCAGCTTCACTCCCAGCTAGGTGTCCTGGGAGGGGACTGAGCAGGGAATGGGGTGTCCTGTGTGTGTCCCTGCAGGCAGTGCTGGACAGCCTGACTGCTTAACACTGCCTGCCCGGAGCTGCTGCCCCCACAGCCAAGCTGTGCCAGCCCCTGGTCACCCCAGCTCCATTCTCTCCTGCCCTGGCAGCTGCACCTTCCCCATCCTCTGCTCCCCATCCTCCCCATGCTGGGCACACCAAACATCACAGCACAGGAGCCCCCCAACACCCCTGGGGGGCTGACAGGAAGGGTCAGCTCCAGGACCACTGCGCTCAGGGTGCCTGGGGACCCTGGCAGCACCCCTGCTCCCACCAACAAAACACTGAGCTCTGGGACAGCTTCTGCATCTATTTATTTAGGAGGTTGAGGGGTGATCCTGGTGTGGGGCAGGGGGTCCGGCAGAGTTCAGCTGGGAAGGATGGGAAGGGGGCACCACAGAGTGGGGATCAGAGGCCAGTGTCCACCGAGTCTGGAGGACACAACGGCCCTTTAGCTGCAGAGACAGGACAGACAGACGAGTGGTTAGAGCAGGGCAAAGCTGAGGTGACGAAGAGCCCCAAGGCAGGTGGGGGGCCCCTGGTGGGCCACGAGTGCCTGTTCAGCCCTGGCCATGCTGGGAGTGAGTCACGGCTTCCCCTGGACACACTCACCTGATGGCCTTGGTGCACTGGTCTGTTGGAAAGCAAAGAGAGGAGTGAGTGTGCCACGGGCAGCACCCTGAGCCCCTACACAGTGTCCCCGTACAGAGGGGCTACATGTGCCACCCCGTGCCTTCAGGGCACTCACCCGACTTGGGCAGGATGGCCAGCATGTCCTTGGTCAGGCCCATGGTGGGGACGAGCTCCGTGAACTTCTGCAGAAGCTGGGGACTCACATCCTGCTCCCTTGCTGCAGCCAGACATGCAAAGTGGGGGCTGGTGAGTGCGGGGGGTCCTGGCAGCCAGCCCCACCCCAGGGGTCCAGCTACCACAGGGCAGTGCTTGGCCCTAGGGAAGGGCTCAGGTGAAGCCATGAAGGTGCAGAGTGGACACCAGGCAACCCACAGTGCCCTGGGCTGGGAGCAAAGGGATACAAGCGCCTTGGGATGAGTGACCCATCTGCCTGGGTTGCTATGGGGTGGCTGTCAGGGTTGGGGGTCCACAGCTGGGCTGGCACACTGCAAGGAGGTCTGGTTGAACCCACAACCAACCAGAGATATCTTTGGTGAAAGGTTTCGTTCACCCCAAAATTAATTCCGTGAGTACTGGACATTGGGTACTGGTAGTGGCCCTGGGTGGTGGTGGAGAGCCCAGCCCCCGCTCCCCATTGGTGCCCCCATCCCTTCTCAGAGCTGTGGGTGCCCGTCCCCGCTCCGACACCCACTGAGGAGCTGCAGCGCAGTGCTGGGCTCTGTCTCGCTGTGATGGGCCTCGTGCAGGATGGCATAGTGGATGTAGTCTGTCTCCATCACGAGCAGGTCCCTCTTCTCTTGTGCTGCTAAAGGACACCAGAGGTGCCCAGTCGGGCAATGTGGTACAATCTGAGCCCTCCTGGGCCCCACTGCTTGAGCCCCAAAATTGCCTGAGGGGAGTATGAGGAGGGACCCCCTGCGTGATGTGATGGAGCTGAGTGCCCACCCTCAGCATGACCCCTCGCTGAGCAGAGAAGGCAAAGCAGGCAAGCCCACCTCCCGCTGCTCCCCAGGCATGGGGGGCTGGGGATGCCCACCCTCTGTTTCAGGGTTCCCGTGGCTCCGACCCACCTGACCACACGTACCCATGTAGTGCCCCGCCTGCCCGCTCTGCTGGAAGAGCAGCTCAAACTTTTGGCATTTGTCCAGCCTGGAAAAGGAACGTGGAAATGACAAACATGGCTGGATGTCACAAGGGAGGGCAGTGGGGTGGTGGGTGCAGGGGGGAGCCCAGCCTGCCTGGGGGATGTGCTGGGGTGCAGGCAGGACTGGGCACCCTGGGGCAGTGGGTCTGGGGGAGCTGCCGTGGTGGGGAGGGAAGTCCCTGGCCCACGGGGGACGCGGTGAGCAGGACAGGCACTCACAGGGGCCAGACCAACTTCATGGCCAGATCCCCCTCTGGTGTAAAGCTGATGGTGGTGATGGACGACTTCATCCCGTCCTTCATGTTCAGGAAGATGGAGCAGTTGGAAGCCATGGCTGTGACAAACCACATCCCTGCAAACTGCAGCACGACATCACCAGTGGGGTTTGGGAAAGCTGTGGGGACCTGCTACCTTCCAGGGGGACCTGTCCCCCACCATGGGGAACCTGGCAGCCTGTTGTAGGAATCTGCCAACCTGCAGTGGGGAACCTGCTACCCTCTGTGGCGACCAGCCAGACAAACATGGCAGCCTGCTACCTTCATGCAGAACACCCTGCCCTGCCCCATGCCAGGAGGGCAGGAGAGGCATCTGGTCCACGTTCCCTGGGGAAGTGCCACACGCTTGGGAACATCACAGCCTCAGGTGCTGGTGTCCCTTCAGTGGGGCCACTGCTGGCGCTGGACACAGCAGCCCTAACTAACCCATTTTTTCACAGGCTCTGCTGGAAACTACCCTGGTGTCAGCTCAGGGATGAGACCAGGGGGCCCCTGGGGGTGCAGCAAAGGCCCCCTGCCCCACCCAGCCCCTCCAGCCCGGGCAGGACATGCCGGGCAGCACCCTGTGCCGTTACCTTCTCAGTGTCGAAGTCTGGCTGCACGGGGACCTCGGCCCCTGCCCACAGCAGGCAGAGCAGGGCCAGTGCCAGGCTGGGCAGTGCCACCGTCATCCTCGCTCTGGGGGTGGATGTGGGCAGGAGAGGCTGCACCCACCTTTATAGCCCCCACTGCTGGCAGCACCCCTGCCCGCCCTACCTTTATGCAACAGGTTACACAAGAGCAGGGATAACCTGTACCCGGGTTAGGTGACAGTGCTGGCCCTGTCCCCCCCAGTTGTCCGGTCCTGAATGAATGCAGCCTTGTGTGAAACCCTGCCCAGAGCACGCCAGGACTGGGTGCTGCCCCATGCTCACTGCTGTGTCTGGGGAGGGGGGAGCTGAGTTGCCCCCGGGGCCCCCCTCACAGCTGTTCCTGCTGGTCCCAGGGTCTGGCAGTGATGGGACGGATCCCACCTCAGGATCCTCAGTGCCAGAAGATGGTTGTGCTGGTGGGTTTAGCCCAGGTTGAGCCACAGCCTGGTGCCCCCAGAAGGGGTGGTGACTTCCCAGGCTGGTGGCAGCAGGCTCAGACCCCACTGCTGGAGAGGGTCCAGGCTCATGGGATGGAGCCCAGGGGGTGGCAAGAGCTGAGCCACATCCAGCCCTCACAGATGTCCTTCTGCTTCATATCCACCCTTCCCCAAATTTTTTGAGACCTCCCTATGATTGCCTGTCATCCCATTCCCACACTGCCAGCCTGCTCTCCAGCAGGGAACCAAGGCAGGGAAGCTGGGGGAGCCCAGGATGCCCAAGGGGGCAGAGGGGAGCAGATCCCCTCAGTAGGTCCCAGCCTCAGGGACCCCTTTTCTTGGGACAGGGCATATTTGGTGGTCAGGCAGCACCGTGGTGTGGGGCTGCTAGTGCACAGAGGGTCCCAGCCCGGCGGCCCCATGGCCAAAAGCTGGGGTCAGCCCTGACACCAAGCCCTAGCCCCACCAGCCATACTTCCCCCTCCCCATTGCCCCACTGGGGCTTCCCCACAACAACCCAGCAGACGAGGGTTGGTTTGATGTGGGCTTTAATGGGGATGGGGGTACAGGTGTGGGGTGTGAAGCCAGGGAGCGAAGGCTGCTGCAGTGCTGTGGGGTGCACTGGGGTTGGGATGGGACACGGTGGTCACCAGCTCGCGGCACTGTCAGGGCTCTGGCCGGCAGCAGCTGGTGGGATCACCTGGAAGAGATGGGGGGTGAGCACAGCTGAGCTGTGGGACACAGGGTGACACATGCAGGGACATTGGCCCGGCCAGCCCCACACTGAGTGGGTGAGCACACACCACCCAGGGCCTGAGGCACCCCACAGGGCCAGGATGGGGAATCCCTCGTAGGGGTAAGGAGAGGAACAGCCTGGGGAAGGGCTGGCGAGGGCTCTGTGGGATGCAGTGGCTCTGAACACCCTCGACCCTCCCACAGGGCTGGTCTGACCCCCAGTGAAGGCAGGACTTACCTAGGCAGCATCTGTCATGCATTTGTCTGTGAGGGGAAGAAAAGGGGAGATCATCCTCAGCCCCCCCCGAGGGACCATGTATGGGGGCACCCCATGGCTGGCCCCACACTGAGGCAGGAACAAGCCAAGAGGTTCTCCTCCCTCTCAGCCCCCTTGGGGTATCTCACCCCCTGCTCCCCACAGTCCTCCCTGTGCCTCCAGCCTCACCTGTCTGGGGCAGGATGAGGATCTCATCATCCGTCAGGCCCTGCTTCCTGGAAAACTGGGTGAACCTCTCCAGGCGCTCAGGACTCAGCTCCTTGGTCCGGCCTGCAGCCAAGAGCAGGGTGAGGGGCAGCCCCACCGCACCTGCCAGCACGGGGGCACGGGCAGCCCAGCAAGG
The DNA here is from genome assembly GCF_003984885.1 of Neopelma chrysocephalum. Classification (NCBI taxonomy): domain Eukaryota; kingdom Metazoa; phylum Chordata; class Aves; order Passeriformes; family Pipridae; genus Neopelma; species Neopelma chrysocephalum. The sequence continues at coordinate 306,815 of NW_020897888.1, forward strand.
GGGTCCCGACCCAGCCATTATCCCAGAGGTCATCCCAGCTTGGGAGACGGTGCTGCCCTTCTCCCATGGGAGAGATAGACATTCCAGGAGGTCCTGGGGGGTGTACAGCATGGGGGCGCAGGGCAGACGTACTGTAGAGCAGCACCATGGTGGAGGGGCCGGTGCTCTTGGAGATCTGGGTGGCCACCAAGGCGTACTCCTCGTAGTTGGTCTCCACCACACGGATGTCGTGCTTGCTGCCCCAGCCTGTGGGGGACAGGGGAGCACGGCTCAGTCCCAGGCTCCAAATCAGCCCCAAGGCAGGAGCAGGGACAGTGACAGCAGGGCTGCCCCATGGTCAGGGGGCACTCACGGGTGCTGGTGTAGCTGAACCGCCCCGGCTGCTCCATCTTGGTGTAAAGGCTGTTCCTCGTCACACACTGGTCACCCCTGTGATCACACACAGCATGAGCACAGCACAAGGATGTCAGAGTAGTGGGGCGATGCACCAGTGTCCCCACCCTCGCACCCCCTCCCCACTCAGCCCCTCCCCATGCCCATACTTGGGGTAGGTGGAGGTGACTTCCAGGTTTCCATCTGCGGTGGTGGAGATGATAGTGGTGCACATCTTCATCAGGTGCCTCTTCTCCTTGAACCAGTTAGAGTTGGAGGCCAGGCCGATGCTGTACCATCTCCCTGTGAGCTGCACACAACCTCTGCTCAGCCCTAGCTGGGTGCAGACCCTGTCTTGCCTCTCAGCCCCCCACCAGCCCCAGCCCAGGCCACGTCTCTCTTCCCTAGCAGCCCATTCCCCACAGCAGGATGGTGTCCTGGGGTCCTCATCCCCAGGGAGCTGCTACAGCTCTTGGTAACCACAAAACCCAGGGGCCAGGAAATCCCTGTTTCATGACGTGCCCTTCACTGCCCAGCACTTGGGTGTTTCCTTCCTCTTTGCTCCAAGACTGGGGAAGGTGACAGGACTGTCTGGGTCTGAGATGCCATTTCTGTCCATCTGGGGGCTCAAGGAGGGGTCAGGACCCTGGGTCCAGCATGGCTCATCCTAGCCCAGTCCCTGGGGCCAGCAGCATGGTGCCCTCCAAAGGGAACTGCCAGCCTCGGAGAGGGGCTGTGCTGGGATCACCCTTGCAGGACGTCCCAGACGTCCATCCTTGCAGGAAGTGCCTCCATCTCCATCACCCCCCTTGGGGGGCCGTGGCCCCCCAGGACTCTTCCAGAGGCAGAGCGGTGCGTGGGACACCTCAGCAGAGCAGCCCTTGTTTTTTTGGGGCCCTTGGCTGGGGTCAAGGAGTAGTTTCCATGGCCCATCTCCATGCTGACTCGCAGACTGAGATTGCTTTTCTCAGTCTTCTCTGTAAGACTCTTGAATAATCACACCCATTCTACAGCACAGCAGCAGTTCAGACCCACACCTAACCCATAGTTCTGCCCCACAGGCTGGAGCTGGGATGCTGGATCCCCTCCAGAGCCACCAAAACCAGGTACTGGGAGGTCCTCAGGCTGGGGGGCTGTGTGGGCACCAGTGCCCCACCCTCCCAGTGCCAGCCTGGCCCCACACCCATCTGCACCACCCTCTCCACACATTTTCAGGGTAAGTATCCCCCAAAACACCCCAAACCTCCATGCAGGTGATGCCTGCTGGGATGAGTCACCTTGTCCTGCTGGAAGTCGGCTTGGATGGGAATGCTGTCCTGGGCATGCAGTGCCCCAAGCAGGGCCAGCCCCAGGATGCTGAGCAGCGTGGCCTGCATGGTCGAGCCGAGCCGAGCTGAGCTGAGCCAAGCGAGAGCTGGAGGCAGAGCGCTGCAGTGCTGGAGAGTCTGTCGAGCCCCTATTTATGGACAGGCGGTGCGGGGGCCCCCGAGGGGCCAACCCTGCCTCCCCCCCGTGCCGTTATGCAAGCTGGAGCAGGGCTGAGCGCCGAAGCCAAAGGGCAGCCAGGGGATCCTGAGAATGCAGCCCTCCTGTTGATATGATGTGTTTGCTCCGGGGAGCCAAACTCCTCCGCAATGAAAACAGCCCGCGGCCGGAGCGGCGGCCGTCCCTGGCCCCAGCGCCGCGGGGCCGGGGCAGGCAGCAGGGGTTGCCCACGGGCAGGGGCCAGGGCTGCCCCATCTGCACAGGGTAGCCTCACCTGGACCCAGAAAGGGGCTCCAGTGAAGTGGAGGGAATGTCCAGCGCCTGCCAGGTCCCAACCCGACCCATGGGACTTGGGGACACCTGCGTGTACTCCTGTAGGACCCCCTGCTTTGCCCTGACTCAAGTCCCTGCATCACCCAAGGAAGCATCTCGGCTGGCCCCAGGACCCTTGGGGTGTGTCCCACCAAGGTGCAGCTCCGGTTCATCCCACTGGCAAGCTGGGGAGCCCCGATGCTCAGCTCCCCGGGGACCAGAACACAGCCAGATGGACCCCAGAGTTTCCCCCCCCCCCCGCCCCACCACTCTGCACCCTTTGCCAAGAGGGGCTGGAGATGCTCTCCTCCTTGGTTTGGGGTCACCAGCAGGCGCTGAGATGTCCCCCCTTAATCTGGGCCCCCCCCCTGCAGAGTGAGGGCAGGGGATGTATGCTGGGTGCCAGCAGCAGCACCCGTGAGTATGGCAGGGTTTGGGCAGGGCTGGCCATGCCGGGCAGAACCCCAGCCCCGCATGGCCCTGCCAAGGTGCTTTACGTAAGGAGAATGTTTTCACAACAGCTGTTTTTCCCCTGGCAGGCCCCCCTGTACATTCCCTTCCCCACGCCCCACTGTGAGGCCGCCCTGCCCTGTGCACCCCCGCGCCTGCCCAGCCCCGTGGATTTATGAAAACAAAACAAAAGCTGAGCCAGGCAGGACTGAGCATCACAAGAGCCCGGCTGGGGCCCCGCACGCTGGGCTAGGACTCAGCCTCCCCAGGGGGCTCTCTCCATCGGGCACAGAGGTAGGGAGCACCCAGGCGTGTCACTGTCACCCAGCACTGCAGCAGGAACACAAAGTCCCCCCTGCTGCCTGGGTACCCCCAGCTCCCTGCCCAGGTGGCAGCAGGGGGTGCCTGATGGATACTTGGGTGGTGCCCACTCTCCCAGCTCTCCTGGGTGGGGCAAAGCTGGGAACCAGCCCAAGGACCTGGGTGGCAATGCTGGGTGCAAGCTCTGGGGCATGGGGGCAGGTGGGGCCATGTGGGGGCAAAGGGGGCACCGACAGCAGCATGGCACAGGATAAGCAGAGCTGGGGGGCAGGATGGGGTATCCAGGCTGTGGGTCCCCACAGTGGCTGGACACAGACTCTTGGACACAACCTGGGTGTTAGCCCCCACCACAGATGGGCTGAGATGGGACAGTGGGCACAGGGTTGTGTGGGCTCCTTGGGGACCAGCCCAGCTCCCCAGGGCTCTCCCCTTGCTTCCCATCACCCTGCCACAGTGCAGCCACCCCAGGGTGCAGGTGGGCACAGGGCAGAAAGTGAGCTGGATCCACCACACCAGGCTCTGCCAGCCTCAGGTGGTGGCCTGGGGGGTCTAAGAGCATGGCTGGACACCACTAACCTCCACGTGGGTGGTGGGAACAGGGCTGGCTCTGGGCACATCACGTGGTGTCCCTTACATAAGTCCCTGATAAACAACATGTGTTACCAGTTCCCGCTCCAATTGCAAAACACCAGTGCTGGGGGCAGAGGGCTGCTGCCTGTCCCAGGGGCTGTGGAGGGCTGGGACCCCCCACCCGCCTGCTGTGGGGGGTGCTCCCTGTCCCCTCCCGAAGCCAATGGCAATGGGCACCACTCGCCTGGCACATGTGGCAGGATGGCCTCAGCCAGGCTCCACACACAGGGAAGAGGGGTCCCACAAGGGGCTGCAGCATTAACCCTGTGGCTCTCCCCTAATTGCACCCCTGGTCCAAGCCCCACCAGCCCCCCCCAGCCTGGCTTTCCAAGGGGTGCTAGCTCAGTGGGCAGGGGTTCCCCTCAGGGAATGTGCTCCACAGGGCTGGGGCAGGGGAATGGGCTCTTTCCCTGCCCTGGAGGCTCTGGAGATGGGAAGCAGAAATGCTGCGGGGCTGAGATTTCCTCCTCTGGGGTCCCTGAGGGATATCCCAGCTGGCTGGGGGAAAAGGCAGATGCTGTGCTGGTCCCCAGTGCCCCCCCAGGTCTGTGCCTCCCACGGCCCCAGGCATGGTGCTGTTGCCCTCAGTGCTGGGTGCTCCCTCGCCCCCAGCCAGCCAGACCCACCTGCCCCACATCCCAGGAACCACCACAACTCCTGCCTCGCTCCTGGCTCCTCCCATAGCTGGGACAGGGCTCAGGGAGAGGATGAGTGGGGTGTATGGAAGGGGGTTGCACGTCCCCCAACACCCCCTTGGCAGCCCCCAGCTGGGAGCACGTCTCCAACTCAGAATATTTTGTGATGCTGTGATTCCAGGGCACTGGCAGCCCAGGATGGAGGCAGCGCTGGCCTGGCTGGGGCAGACCAAGAGGTGACTGGCCTGGACAAAGGCTCTTCTCTGAGGTGTTTATTGGGGTGTTGCTGGCTCCTGCAGGACACTGGTGCACAGAGCACAGGGGTGACACAAGCTGAGAGGGTGCAGGACCAGGATGGATGCAGCTGCCAGCACATCTGGAGGCACTGAAGAGCCCCAGAGCTGGCTCCAGGGCTGTGGTGCAGCAGAGGGGGATGAGCAAAGCACGGCTCAGACCCGCGTGGCCATGGGCAGCTGAATGAGGTGAGGGCTGAGCTCTGGGGAACCCCCGGCAACTCCATCTGCACCTACAGCTTTGTTTCTGGAAGGAAGAGAAGTGCTGAGGGGCTGGGGGGTGTCCAAGCCTAGCACCCGGCCTGGAGACTCACCTCTGCCTTCCTAAGCACCAATGACAAGTGATGGAGCTGTCTCCAGGGACCCAGCCCTCAGCCCAGGGTGTCCCTGTGCCAGGACACCCCATCCCAGACCATCCCAGGAAACATCAAATATAGACCCATCAAGCCCAGTGTGAACCATGTAGGGGTTAAATGGGGTTTGCTTTGCCAGGATGCACCTCATGCCCATCCTGGGTGACTCTGCCACCTCCTCACCCCACACAAGGGCACAGAGAGACCCTGTCCTGAGGGACGGTCTGGCATGGCTGCCCCCTGCCAGGCCAGTGCCCCCATGCTCCTGGGGCAGGACCACACAGCTGTGGTGTGGTGTGGGTCTGGCCCAGTGTGCCCAGCCCCCAGCCAGGACAGGCACACCCCACTGGTGCCCAGTGTGGGGCCAAGCCTGGCACATGGGGGTCCCAGTGCACCACCCAGGATCCCCAACTCACCATCCAGGACATGAAACTCGTCTGCGGAGTCGCAAAACCCTGCAAGAGACAGAGCCTGGGGGGTCACCCTCCCTGGGACCCGGCACCCCCCACCCTGCACCCCCAGGACACTATGAGGCACAGCCCTGGTCCTTGCATCTCTGCCCCTGGGGTGGCCACAGCATGAGGACAGGCCCCACATGTGCCCCTGCTGTGGGTGATACGGGGCCATGAGCTGCTCAGACCTCTGGGGATGTACCTCCCCCTCCCCACACTGGAGGGGCTGGACCCCAGCCCCTGATGCTAGGCCCTGCCCCTGGGTGCAGCCACTGCCACGGGGTTCCCTGCTCCCCAGGGACCAGGTGCCACTCACCGTAGCTGGGGAAGTAGTAGGTCACATCCTCACTGAGACCCACAGCCCTCACGTGCTGTTCGAACTTGTCCGCGATGGCGTCGCTGACCCGGCTGGTCCGTCCTGCATGGGGGGAGACACTGCCAGCGGCCTCGGGCCCTGCCTGGCCCTGTCCCAAAGGCCCCCGTGTCCCTTCGCAAAGCTCAGGGCCCTGGAGGTCTTTCAGTTCACAGAAGTGGGTTTCTGGTTCCCCCCTTACCAGCTCCCCCTTCAGCCTTTGGGGACAATTGTCCAGCTGGGGAGTAACCCTCAGGAGACCCCGTTCCCATGTTTGGGTCCTCTGAGGCTCCAGCTGCCATCCCTGGAGCCCAGTATGGGTTTCCCACCCCTGTCCTTCACCTGCCACAAGCCCCTGAGCATCGACCCACCATAGAGCTTGACAGAGATGCTCCGGCCCTTCTGGTAATAGAGGATGGCAAAGCTGCTGGGGTCCATCTCACCCACCACCACATCCACCTTGCTGCTGTGCCCATGGCCTGGGAAGGACAGAGGAGAGCCCAGTGAGTCCTGGTTAACCCTGCTTAGCCCTGGCACCATGCAGGGCATTGTTTCATCATAAACCAGGTGTACAAGGGGTGAAAATCAGGCCCAGAGTGGGGCAGCCCCACAGGCACCATTGCTCCCCCAGGAGGCACCAGCCCATGGCATCACCCGTGATGGTAACTGGCACTTAGAGATCCCAGTGGTAAGATACTGGGAGGGCACTGGGAAGAGGGACACTGGTACCAAAACCCTGCCCAGAACAGCAGTGGGGGGCTCCAGCAGCTCCCCTGCCACCCCAGCCTGGTGTCCCTCACCCTTCAGCAGGAAGCGTCCAGGGGCCTGGGCAGGGAGGTAGCGCTGCCTGATTTCCCAGCACATCCCATCCCTGCACGAGGAGACAAGGAGATGTCAGCACAGGCTGGGGAGGATCCCCCCAGGTCCCTGAACGCCCTGCCTGCCAGGGCACACACGCTGTTTCCTTGGGACTTTGTTTTCTCCCCAGGGAAAGAGATGTCCCAGAGCCCTGTTGAGACATTGTGAGAGGTGCTGAGCCCCAAAACCTGCTGAGCTTGAGGGAGTCCCTGCCCCCTCCCTGCAGCACTGAGCCTGGTCAGCCCCTCAGGGCCCATCAGGCCAGGGGGAAGTGCCCGCAGATGTGAAGATCCCTGTCTTTAGCTCTGCTGCCCCTAGGGTGGCCCCAAGAGCCAGTCCCAGGCTGGCCTGTGGAGGCACCACGTGCCTCGGTTTCACCAGCCTGCCTGTCCCTAACCCTGAGCCCACCCCAGGCCAGTGGCTGGGGGTGGCAGGGTGAGCATTGTGGCCAGGGCTTCTACTACAAAACTTCACAGAGGGGACCCCACCCACACTTTGCTCCGGGGCAGCTCTGTCCTCCTTGGAGCCGGTGGCCAGGACACTGGCACTGCTCTGACTTGCCTGCAGAGTTCCATCCCACCCAGCGTCCCCCGCCCCCATTCCAGGGCACCGGTCCTGCTGTGACCTGCCTACAGCACCCCTGTTCCTGCCTGTGGCCCCCCTGCCCATTGTTACTTACAGCTTCCTGAGGGTGCTGATGGCCAGGCTTTGTCCATCCAGGACGGTCACCGTCACCGTCGTGGCCTCCAGCTGGTGGCTGTGCTCTGCCAGGTGGCTGCAGCGGGAGGCCATGCTGACCAGGAACCACCTCCCCGCGAGCTGCATGGCACAGGGGTGGCACCATCTACAGAGCCACCAGCCCAGGGTGCCCCCACTCACCCCGACCACCCACTGTCCCCTCACTTGGCACCTCTGCCCACAGCCTGTCCCTTGGGGTGTCCCCAGGGCACGACTGCCCTTTGTGATCGGGTGGGTGGGATGGCAGGGCAGAGAGAAGCCTGGCATGGGGATAGGCTGGGGGCTGTGTGGGGGTGTCTAAGGCACCTGCCCATGGCTCACACTGCTGACAGGGCTGTGGGCACCCCCGTCCCACCCTGGGTGTGTGCTGGGTCTCACTTGATGCTGCAGCCCAAGCTCACCCCAAAGCCTCAGAGCGACGGCAGCTGCACCCACAGCCTGGGTCTGTCTGGGCGAGCACGGGGGTCCCTCCGAGGCTCCGACCCCCGCACCTGCCTCGTGGGCAGTCCTGCGGGCAGTGCTGGGGCTGAGCTGGGCTCTGCCACCCCTGCTGTGTGCGGGGGGCACGGGGGGCTTGAGCTGGGGGCCGGGCTGGGAGGCTGAGTCTGGGGGGGCACTGGGGGTCAACCCTGAAGGGGAACAGAGGGGAACGGGAGCCCCCACACTCCCTACAGCCCCCCCAGTGAGGGGTCCCGGCCCAAAGCCTCACCTGGGGGAGGCTGAGCCCCTCCTGAGCCGCCACCTTGTCCAGCGGGCTCTGGGCAGGGGGCGGCCGCCGCCGCCTCGGCCGCTGCCCCCGCGCCGTGAGGAACAGCCCGAGGAGCAGGAGGGTGCGCAGGGCCGCCATGAGACGCTGTGCTGGGAGGCGGCGGGGGCGGGTACGGCCGGGGGGACAGGACAAGGGTCAGGGCCGGGGTCAGGACCGGAGGCGGTGCCGGCAGCGGGACCCGAGGAGGGGGCCGGGCACCGACCCCGGGGCCCGTCCCGGGGTGGGCGGGGCCTGTTCAGGCGGGGCGTGACAGGGCGACGGGGCGGGGCCTGGCTCAGAGGCGTGGCCTAGTCAGGCCCGGGGGGGGCAGCGCTGCCGCCGCGGGAGCGATCGTGCCGCGCTCAGCTCGCTACACCTGGCGCACGGCGGGGAGCTCTGTGCTCGATCTGTCGGGGCTGCGGCGGGACGCGGCGCCCTGATTGGCGGGCGGGGGCGCGCCCGGGGCGGCGGCCGGACGTGGGGGGGCGGGGCGGGGGCAGTGGAGCCGCCGAGGTGCAGAGGGGGACCGGGAACACGGGGAATACCGGGAACGGGGCGACGGGGACAGCGGGAACGGCACGGGGGGACTGGGAACACCGGGAATACTGGGAACGGGGGGGAACGGGGACAGCGGGAACGGCACGGGGGGACTGGGAATACCGGTAACGGGGACACAGTGGGAACGGCAGGGGGGGAACGGGAATACCGAGAACAGGGGGGAACGGAGACAGCGGGAACGGCACGGGGGGACGGGGGATACCGGGAACGGGGACACAGCGGGAACGGCACGGGGGGACGGGGGATACCGGGAACGGCACGGGGGGAACGGGAATACCGAGAACAGGGGGGACCGGGGATACCGGGAACAGGGAATACCGGGCACGGCACGGGCGGGCCGAGGGCCCCTGCGGTCCCCGTCCCCTGACCCCGCGCCCCGCTCGGCCCCAGCGCGGCGGCAGAATGACACGATGGCCGCGGGCGGGCCCCGGCTGCCGGACACCGTCCTGTTCGAGATCTTCCTGTACCTGGACCACGCCGACGTGCTCTCGGTGGGGCTCGTGTGCCAGCAGTGGCGCGCCGTGGCCCGCGACGAGTTCCTGTGGAAGGAGCTGTTCTACCGCTACTACCGCGTGTCCCGGGACGTGCCGCGGCACCCGGGTGAGCGGGGGGCACCTGCCCTGAGCCGGGAGGGACACTGCGCCCCCCCGCCCGTGGTGGGGCGGTGGAGCCCCCGAACCGTCCCCTCAGCTCTGCCACTGTGCTCCGAGCTGGGATGTGCACGGGAGGGGCTCTGGGGCTGCCCACACCCTTCAGAAACGGGGTCAAAGGGCTGAAAATGCTTCCCTTTCCTTCCCTTTCACAGAAAGGAGGTGTCTGGGCTCTCTAGGCAGCTGCTCCCAGTGGCTGCCGCCCAGAGAGATCCCGGGAGCAATAGTGGGTCACCACACATTGCTGCATCCCAGCTGGCCTGGGGTCTGTGGAACCACTGCTGGCTTGGCCTCACCAGGACCTTGCAGCCCCCAGCTGGACTGGGCACTGCCACAGCACCACTGGCTTCCCAGGGCTGTGCAGGGTCGCCTGTGCCTGTCTGGGGGGCGTATGGCCCTGTGATGGCACTGGAGGCACATGCTGAGGCAGCAGCTGCCCCACTGTGCCAGGGCAGGTGGGGCTCGATCTGGGCTCACAGCAGGAACTGAGGGAGCCCCACATGGCCATCCCTGGCCAAGCTGTCAGAGGGCTCCAGGGTGGCAGTCATGTTGTCACAGCTCTGCTCCCTCTGAGCATCCAGTGCTGGAAGCAGTGTGGTGCAGTCTAGAAGGGTGGCTGCACTGTCACACACTGGGACAGGCCTTGGGGACCTGCCAGCAGGAACCCCCACTGCCAAGGGCAGTTTCTTTCAGAGCCCAGGCAGCCTGTTCCCGGTATGCTGCAGGGGGCTCCCAGCAGTGGCTGAGGGAATTGGGTCCTGGATCGGGAGTTGCAGTGGCTACGGAAGAAATGCCAGGAAATACAGGAAGAAATGCCAGGGATCAAGCAGCAGGAGCCCATCTCCCTGCACCTGGAACACAAGAGCAGAAGGGCTCTAGGGAGAGATGGGATGTGGATGGGATGACTCAGGCTGCATGACTTCACTCCTGCAGACCTTGGGAGTTCTGTGGGGCTTAGGACATTCTCTTTAGGGTTTATCTGAGACTCTTTGACCAGCCTTATTCCCTCCCAGCCTCCTGGAGCTGGTTAGTCAGCTGCCAGCCCTGTTGTTGAGCACTAATTAGGATGGAGCAGTTGGTGTAGCTCAGTAACATATTCAGGCACCTCCCTGGCTGCTGGAGCTATAGGCACCCTCCATGAGGCAGCAGGACAGGGACAGCTGGCAGGCCTGGGAAGGGAGTTTGGTGAATACCTCTGCCAGCTTGCTTGCACTGGGCAGCTCCATGGTTGGGGGAATGGTATCCAGTGGGTCTGTAAGAGGAAAGGTTGGGGTTGCTTGGCCAGGTGGGACCTGTCCAGGCTGTTTCCCAGCCAGATGGGCTGGGCCCAGGAGGTTCAGAGGAGCCTGAAGTGCCCAGGCTGCGAGCAGCAGTGGCATGTGCTGGTATCAGCTGGTCCCTTCCTCTGGGACCAGCTGCCTCCCAGGCTGCAGCACATTCCAAAAAATCCTTCAGTCCTGTTCAGTGTCACTAGGAAAGTTGGCACTTATCCATATACATGCCTAATCCTCTTTGCTTCTTTGGGATTTGCTGCTGCAAGAAGTTTGTAGGCTGCCTGGCCGGGCCCTTCGTTAAAAGTCTTTATTTGTCTCTTCAGTGGCTGTCAGTGGGACTGCTGTGAGTGTACCCCAGGCTGTGCTGCTGCAGGGCTCCTCCTCTCCTGGCATGCTCTGTCCAGCTCCCATTCTTCTCTCTCGTTCTTTCAAGTCTCTTATCTCATGGAGATTTTTTTTTTCCTGGTCCCAGACCCTTTCTGGAACTGTCTTAATTCTGCATTAGACAAGACAGAGATAATCAATGCGGAGCTGGGTATGGTGAGGAGCAGCTTCCCAGCTTCCCTCCCTGGTTGGTTTGATTGTGCTGGAGCATGTCTCCCTTTGGAGGACTGTTTTGTCCTGGGCAAGGTTTTGGTCTGACAGCCAGCAGCTCTGCCCTGGCTGTTTCAGCAGGGTCTGTGCTGGTTTGGAAGGCAGACGTGTGATGTGGAGCTGTGTGGGTAGTGGCAGAAAGGCTTTTTTTTATGGGGGGTTAGGGAAGCTACTGAGGAAAATGGTGAGTGCCGGTAACTCAGCTGCAGCCATGGGTTGGTGCCCCAGCAGAGCTCCTGGCATTGCTCACAGGAGCTAGGATTGGTTTATTAAAGACTGATGCCGTGTTTAGCCCAGCTCTGTGCTTCCCTCTGCTCACACTCCTGCCCCGTGTCCCTGCTCTGTGTTGCAGCTGCTGTCTCCTGGTATGATGAGTTCCAGAGGCTCTACGACACCATCCCTTGTGTGGAGGTGCAGGCCCTGAAGGAGCACAATGACCAGGTTTTGCACCTCAGCTTCTCGCACTCTGGCTGCCTGTTTGCATCCTGCTCCAAAGACTGCACAGTCAAGGTAAAGTGGCAGGTGCCCTGCCCAGCCCTTCCAGATGTGGTTTCAGTGGGACTTAGCCCTGAGAGCAGCCTTTGGGAAGGTTGTGGAGAGGAGAGGTTTGACCAGATGTCCCTGGACTCAGGCCGGCTCCTGCAGATGCTGAGCTGTTCTCAAAGCCACAGAACTAATGACTCTTGCAAATGTAGCCTTGAGGGTTGTGGATTCCAGCTCCTGCCCATTTGTGTGGAGGTGGCCAAGGTGCCTGCCTGGCTCTGGTGCTTTCTAGGTGCAAATCAGTGCCCTGTTGTGACCTGGGTCTGACAAAGAGTGGGGAGATAATGATCCACTGCAATAGGTGTCTTGCATAAGTGGTTGTCCTGGGAGAAATCTCTCTGAACACGTTGGAAACCCAGCTATGACACCAACATTTACTACCTGAACACCTTCTCTGACCAATGGAGCAACAGTTCTCCATTTAGCCCCTCCAAATTTTCTGTCAGGCAAATGGGGAGTTCTGACAGGAATATGGGGACTGGGAGGCAGTTAAATGGGGTTTGTGATATTGTTTGTTTTTCATGTTCTGGTGAGTGCTGGCAGAACAGATAAAGGCTTCTCAGCAGTTTTCTGCCTGTTTGTCCATTTCTGTGTAGATCTGGAGCAATGAGCTGGACATCTCCCTGCAGCACAGCTCCAACATGAGACCATACAACTGGAGCTACACCCAATTCTCCCAGTTCAACTCCGATGACTCCCTTCTGCTGGTATCTGGTGTCTTTGTGGGGCCTCACAACTCCTCCTCAGGGGAGATCGCTGTGATCAGCATGGGTAAGTGCTGCCTTCACTAGGGCTCCCAGGAGGGGTGAGTGCTGGGTGCTGGGCTTCCCTTCTTCTTAGGGTGTGCAGTGGCCTTCACCTCGGCTTGTCCTGACACCCAACACCTGAACTAAAGGGTTCCAATCACAGTTTTGGAGGGGAAGCCTTACAGACAGCCTTAACTCTGCTCGGGTCACCAAGACAGCACCTTAAGGCAGCGTGGCTTGTATTTAGCCTCACTTAACTTCTGTCCTGCGTGACAGTCTGGCAAGGGTTATCCACCTTACTTGTTGTCTTGAAGCTCCTATTTCTGTCTCATGTGGTGCTAGGCATAGAACCCCAGAACAGTTTGGGTTGGAAGGGACCTTAAAGTTCATCTTGTTCCACCCCCTGCCATGGGCAGGGGCACGTTCCACTATCCCAGGTTGCTCCAAGACTTTTCCAACCTGGCTTTGAACACTTCTAGGGATGGGGCAGCCACAGCTTCTCTGGGAAACCTGTGCCAGGGCCTCACCACCCTCACAGGGAAGAATTTTTTCCCAATATCCCATCTGCCCTCTGTCAGCGTGAAGCCATTCCCCCTTGGCCAGTCCCTCCAGACCCTTGTCCAAAGTCCCTCCCCAGCTCTCTCGGAGCTTTTTTAGCACTGGAAGGGGTTCTAAGGTCTGCCTGGAGTTTTCTCCAGGCTGAACACCCCCAGCTCTTTCAGCCTGTCTTCAGAGCAGAGCAGAGGTGCTGGATACAGCCCTCAGACCACCTTTTTGGGGCCCTAGTCCCACCCTTAAGTCTCACGTGGCTTTCTGAGGGGCTGTTACCTGAGCCTCTTTCACCTCTTCTGCTGCAGCCCTGTGCATGTGGCTAATCCCCACTGAATTATCTCTCACCATCTCTGTGCCACAGTCCCACTGTACCAGGAATCAGGAGTGCACAGCTGCCTTGCTGGGAAAGGCCCTGGGCACTGGGAGTAGGAGTGAAATTCCATGTGTGTTTAGCTCATTCTTGTCCCCTGGGCCCCGCTGAGGGAAAGGCTGGGAGGTTCGACTGCTCTCTGCTCTGGCTCTGTCAGGCTGCCCTGTTGTTTTGATTTCCCTTGTCAAGGTCTCATCACACACCTCTCTAGAAAAGAGAAATAATGTGTCTCCTTAGCAGTGGCTTGGAGCTGGATGGAGGTTGGCAGTGCTGCCTCAGTGCCTGTCCTGCAGAGCCCTGTCCTGTAGACAGGCCCTGTTTCTCCAGGGCCCTTGCTGGGAGTCGTCGCCTCACACTCATGTTTCCCCTCTCTTCCAGAGAACTTCACACTGCTTTCCAGGGTGAGGAATAAACCCTATGATGTGTTTGGCTGCTGGCTGAATGAAACCAACTTGATCTCCGGCAATCTGCATCGGATTGGGCGCATAACCTCCTGCTCGGTGCTGTGGCTGAACAATGCTTTCCAGGTGAGCTGCCTTCCTTCCAGCTCCACAGGCAGTGCAGCTTCCTGCTGGCTCCTGGGGGAGGAAAAGCTGCAGGGAAGGATGGCCCAATCCTCCTGTCATCCCTGTTTGTCTCCTCTGACTTGTCCTCAGGATCCTGAGCTCAAGGCAACCCTTGCATGAGGCTTCTCCACGCTTGGTGTCATGGTATCCACTGTAATATTCTGACTCTGCCCTCAGATCCCATTAACTCTTGCCCCATTAATTAGGCTGAGGACTTGACTGCAGTACCCCAGAGCATGCATTGCCCAACAGCAGGGCTGCTAAGGTCCTTGGTAGTCTGAAGCTGGGCCTGGGATGGCTGTAGCCTGGCATGTGTCCTAACAATGGCCTTTCTCCCACTTGGTTGCTCAGGGCATTTTTCCTGGGAGCTGGAGCAGCCTGAGCTGATCTCAGCCCTGCCTGGTCTTGCTGAGGTTTCTCAGGCCAGGTACTGTCTCTGATGCCATGGTGAGACCTGGAGAGCCATGTGTGCTGGCCTTTGACTGCTTGTTCATTCCCTGGCACTTGGCAGTTGTGTTCCTCTTCCATGTTTGGCCTCTGTCTCAGTGTCACAGCTGCATGTCCCCATTTTTTGTGTTTTTAACATGGTGCTGACCCCAGGTGAAATCTTCTGGTAGCAGAGACTCTTCCCACAGCCACATCTCTATGCTGCACTGACCATACAGCATTAGCCCTTCCATCCCTGAGAGGCCAAGAAGGTCCTTGCCCATGATGGGGGTGTGGGAGTGCAGATGCAGGCTGGGAGCAGTGAGGCAGGGAGGGACCTGCTGCGTCCTGCTGCAGGCTACAGGCATACTCCAGGAACATGGGGGTCCTGTGCCACTGCTGCTGTGAGCCAGAGGGATCCTACTTCATGCCTTTTGCAGAGGCCTTGTCCCGAAATCCTTGTAGATTATAGAACATGGAGTATCCTGAGTTGTTAGGGACCCACAAGGATTGAGTCCAACTCCTGGCCCTGCACTGTAAAACACTGGTTAGCACCAGCTGATGACCTCAGGCTGGGATGGCAGCAGGGCTGCCCAGCCTCTGTGCTTCCCAGCTCCACTGTTGCCTGCCTGCAGGAATGTTTTGCCTCTATATGTCTCCATCCAGGAGAGGAAGGAGCTCCGCAGAGCTGGCAAGCCTCGAGCCAGTTCTTGTGCCAGTGCTCCACATGCAGCGTGAAAGGGTCGGTGGTGGCTGGTGTCCCTGCTCCGGCTCAGGTCTTGGTTTGAACTGTGGGAGTGATGTGGGGTGGTTCCTGCTCACTTCTCCCCTCTGCCTGTAGGGCATCGAGTCTGAGAACGTGAATGTAGTGAAGAGACTGTTCAAAATCCAGAACCTGAACGCCAGCACCATCCGGACCGTGATGGTGGCTGACTGCAGCCGATACGATTCCCCGGACCTGCTCCTGGACTACGAGGAGCAGCTCGCTGCTTCCTCCACCTGCCCAGTCTTTGATCTTGGCAGTGACAGTGAGGAAGAAGAGGCCAAGCCCAAGCAGCCTCCAGAGCCAGCCGTACAGGAATTGCCAGATGCCGGGGGTGTGCCGGCAGAGGACGGGCTGCAGCAGTTCTTTGATGATATCATGGGGGGCCACATGAGGCCTGCCATGACTGACACAGAGCTGGAGACAAAGGTGGCCGAGCTGTTTGTGCGTAACAGAACTAAACCGCCTGAGCCAAACCTGCTCCCCACGGACAGCAGCAGCAAGACTAAGTACTTAATCTTCACCACAGGATGCCTCACCTACTCTCCGCACCAGATAGGTAAGGCTGGGGCTGAGCCCGGGGCAGTTGGCCAGCCTGGGGGCATGGGCTGCAGCTGGGCTCTGGATTTGGGTCCAGAAAAGACTTGGTCCCTCTGCTGCCTGTTTGTGAGGCATGAGCTGCAGTTTGCTCAAGGTTCTGAAGGGGGTTCCACCTTACAAGCACTTGCCTGAGGGTTGTTTTGTTGCTGTCAGGATGGCACGTGGCCAAAGTCATGTTGAGGGCTGAGCAGAAGATCAAGAAGGACCTTCTGGTTTAAGGACACCAGCCACTGGCTGGTGCAGGGGGAGGGCAGCGCTTGCCCTGGGAGAGGTGTGTGGAGGGACCTTGGTCCTGTTCTCATGTGGGGGTGGAGAGGGCATCAAGGGAAGACTGGTCTGAGCAGCGTGGAGTTCATGTGCATGTTGCTTGTGCAGTGCCCCCAGCTCTGGGTATCAGTGCCCTGCTTGCCCCTTGCCTGCCTCCCCTCTGCCTGGTGTGGAACCACCCTCACATGGTCTTTCAGCCTCAGTGAGGCACTTGGGCACCCCTGCCCTGGGACTAGGGGGGTTTCACAGGGGGTTATTCACTGCCCCAGCCAGTGTTTCTGTGATGAGCAATGCCAGGCAGCTTGCAGCCTCCTTGCTCAGTGGGGTACAATGGACTGTGGGTGCAGCATGTGTCAGGCAGTGCCTTTGCTGGGGACCTTGTCCTGGGTTAACATTGTCCTGGGGACCTTTCTCACCTGGTGTTGAAGCACCAGGACTAGCAGAGCCTGAATTTACAGGAAATCAGCACAGTGGGTAGCAGGAGCAGGTAGTCTGGCTGCTTTTCAAAGAGACCCTAAAGCTGACAGAGAGGTAGAAAGGACCAGAAAAGTAGGAAAGGAGAGAGCTGCTCCCAGGCAAGACTCCTGCAAAGCCAGACAGTTTTAGTTCCTTTCACTGCTCACACAGTTCCAGTCTTGCTTCCCTGCTGCAGAGTCTCTTGACCTTCCTGTGACTTGGTCCCACACCAGCACCACCCAGTAAGGTGGGGGAAGGCAGTTTACAGAGCTGTAGACAACTTGAAGAAGAGTCACTTGGTCTTTGCCTACTTCGGTTGGGAACATGACTTGGACTGAGTGAGCTCTGCTCCATGCTCCTGCTCCCTGGGCTGAGCTAGGGCTGCACCCAGATCCCCTGGGCTGAGCCGAGGCTGCCACACACTGAGGCAGAGCCTTTGGGCTCCCGAATTCCTGTGCGGGGTCCCGAGTTCCCGCTCGGCCTCCCAGGGCCAAGGGATTTGTTTGATGCCTTTGAACTCTGTGACTCCCTGGCTGGTGGCCAGCGCCTGCAGCGCAGGCTGCTGCTCACAGGGCTGGAGCTGGCTCGGCTCCTGGCCCGCCATGAGTCACTGCAGTGTCGTTTGCCCCTTGGTTTGTGTGCCCTGGTGCGCCTGTTCTGTGCCCCCAGGACCTGAAGGAGCTCGCTCTGTGCTCACCTCCCATGCTGCTGCTGGCACACAGCAGCCCTGTTCCAGCCCGAGGTCTTTGAGCTCCCATTCCTTGTGCTGGTGGCAAGCTGAGCAGCTTGTCCTGCTAACTCTTGTGTGTCTGAGTTTGGAACTGGGAGTGCGGTGCTGTGGAAGGGAGGATGAAGATGCTGGTGAGCAGTGCCAGTGGGGTGGAAGAACACTGATACTGTCCTGAAGGCCCTGGGCTGCCCAGGCTCGGAGGCAGGGATGTTGGGAATGGCCTTTGACTTGAGGTGCAGTGGTGTGTCGCTCCTGTCTTGTTGGGCTGCAGGAGAGGGCTAAAATCAAGGGTGTTGTCAGCAATTCCCTCAGAGGGCTGATGAGATGGGCCAAGCCATCTTCCAGCTCCTCCTGGACCTGCTGAGGATGAAGGCTGTGTGTGCCCAGGAGGTGCTGAGGCTCACAAGGGTCCTCCAGGAAGCTGTTGGAGATGGTTTGTGTTTGGGACTTCTGGCAAACAGAGCTGGAAAGGACTGGGCTTGACCCATCTCATGTGTCTCCTTTAGTCAGGAAGTTCAGAAGCTACAAAGCACTTGAGCACGGTTTGGGTTTACGTGTCTGTTCTTGGAGCTTTCTGGGACTGACTTGCGCTTGGCAGCATTGGGTGAAAACTCTGCCCCAGCCAGTGCATATACTGGGCTTCTCCAGGCCGGATACTGCAGGAATGGGCCTGACCCAGGGATTCATTTAGGAGAAAAACCTTTCTTCAACAAGTGTATCTCCTGGGCCAGCACAGCTTCCTTATGCTTCGGAGCTGGGCTAGGGCGAGGTGTGGCTGTACCCACAGGTGCCGGGCACCTCCCTGTCTGGGGTTGGATGTGCCAGTGTGTTGCTCACAAGTGGAGTCCTGACCCAAAGCCCACTTGGAGAGCTGAAGGAGCCTGACCAGGACAGCAGCCCTGTCCGAGTCCTCAGCCAGCGAGCTGGTTCTCCCTTCTTAGCAGCACCAAGGGTAGTCCCTTCCTGAAGCCTGGGGACTCCCCCAGCCCTGCTGCCTGCTGGCAGTGGCCTGTGGAACCACCTCCCTCTGCTCTCTGTCCCACAGGGATTAAAAGGATCCTGCCCCATCAGATGACAACCGCTGGGCCGGTGCTGGGGGAGGAGAGGCGCTCGGATGAGTTCTTTGACTCCCTGGATCACGTCATTGACATCCACGGGCACATCATCGGCATGGGCCTGTCCCCTGACCACCGGTAAGTGTGGGGGGCCTCAGCCACTGCCAGGGTGGGCAAGAGGTGCTCCTGCGCTCTGTGGGGTGACCAGGAGAAGAAATGAGTGTGGTGGATGGAACAGGTGCCTGCTGATCCTGGTGCTGAAGGCGTGTTGTTACCACTGAGCATCACTGCTGGTTGCAGCAGGAATGTATTCCTGAGCCAGCTCAGGACAGGGTCAGGCCTTGTCAGAGGGGAGGAGCTGCCCACACAAATGTGTCTTATTCCTGAGGCAGATCATCTGTAGAATCCTAGGATAGTTTGGGTTGAAAGGGAGCTTAAAAACCATCTAGACCCCACCCCTTTGGCATGGGCAGGGACACCTTCCACTACACCAGGTTGCTCCAAGCCCCGTCCAAGTTGGCCTTGGACACTTCCAGGAATGGGGCAGCCACAGCTTCTCTGAACAACCTGTGCCAGGGCCTCACCACGGTCTCTGGGAAGAGTTTCTTCGCAATATCCTATCTAGCCCTGCCCGCTGGCAGTTTGAAGCCCATTCCCTCTTGTCCTGTCATTCGAGGCCCTTGTCCAAAGTCTCTCTCCAGCTCTCTTGGAGCCCCTTTAGGCACTGGAGGGGGCTCTGAGGTCTCCCTGGAGCCTTCTCTTCTCCAGGCTGAACACCCCAGCTCTCCCAGCCTGGCTCCAGAGCAGAGGGGCTCCAGCCCTCCGAGCATCTCTGTGCCCTCCTCTGAACTTGCTCCATCAGCTCCATGCCCTTCCTTTGTTGGGGGCCCCAGAGCTGGAGGCAGCACTGCAGGTGGGGTCTCACCTGAGCAGAGCAGAGGGGCAGAATCCCCGCCCATACTTGCCCATAAGATACCTCCATCCATCCTTAAAGATGGGTTTAATGGGATTAGAGAGGCATGACCTGACCCCTAGAGCCACCTCCCAGGTGTGGTTGTCCTTTCCAAACATGGCTAGGAGCATTTCAGCGCCTGTTCCCCTGTTTCAGCCTGGATTTCAGCAAGCTGGACTGCAGGCTCAGTGCCTGCCGTGCCGGGGGCTCTGTGAGCTCTGTGGTGCGGTGCAGGTGACCCCTCCCTGCCCTCCCCAAGGTACCTGTACGTGAACAGCCGGGCCTGGCCGCGGGACTGCGTCATCTCCGACCCGATGCAGCCTCCCCCCATCGCCGAGGAGATCGACCTGCACGTGTTCGACCTGAAGACGATGAAGGAGGTGAAGCGAGCCCTGCGTGCGCACCGGGCCTACACACCCAACGAGGAGTGCTTCTTCATCTTCCTGGACGTCAGCAGGGACTTTGTGGCGAGGTGTGTGGCAAGTGGGTGGGCAGGATCCTGACCCTGCATCCGCAAGGGCCTGGGGCCGTTGTTGCAGGACAGCTGGAGTGAGCAGGACACTCCTGCATGTTGGGAGCAGGGCAGGGAATGGAGTTGGATAGAGCAGAGGGACTGAATTGGAGGATGCTGATAAAGGCTGTCTGCCCTGCTCCTGCTGTAAATCTGTGGGGAAAGGGTAAATCTGGGGTTGTGGTGTGTTTGGTGGTGGGTGGCAAATGCCCTTCTCAGGGCCTGCAGGTGTTGTGGGGGCCCTGGATCCTGGAGGGAGCTGTCTGTGCAGGGTGAAGCTCTGGAGGCGGGGGCTGGAGCACCCTCTGCTCCCATCCCCACGGCAGGATGGGAGTGGCAGTGGCAGAGTGTTGGGGCTGCTGGGCTGACGCCCCGACCAGTGCGACACCCTGACTGGTGTCTCTCTGCCACAGCGGGGCAGAGGATCGACACGGCTACATCTGGGACCGGCACTACAACATCTGCCTGGCCAAGCTGCAGCATGACAACGTGGTGAACTCGGTGGCGTTCAGCCCGGTGGAGCAGGAGCTGCTGCTGACAGCCAGTGACGACACCACCATCAAGGTGTGGCGGTCCCCGCGGGCTGTGCGTATCCGGCAGGCCAGGAGGCCCCGGCCCAGAAAACTGCTCTTCTCCTGGCTCATGAACCAGAAAAGCTGAACCCAGGTACACCTGCTCCTGCAGCTTCCTCACTGCAGCACCTCCTCCGGAGCTCTCAGAGCCCTGAGCCCTGCACAGAGATGAGCTCTGGGCACACAAATCCCATGGCTGAGCCAGGAGGAGCCCCAGCAGCGGGAATTGCCTCCTCCTTGGAGCATCTGCTTCAAAGACAGGACATAAGAGCCGAGGGGCCTATTCTGGGCCCATCGGGCAGCAGCTGAGCTGGTCACTGCAAGGTGGGCTCCCCACAGCTTCTCACCAGCGCTGCTGCTTGGGCACAGTTCTCTGGGTGAGCTCTGGGCTTGGAGGACACTGAGGCATGTCCAGCGTGGGTCTGTGTGAGGTTGGGATGTGGCCGGCCCTGCCAGGAGCCGCTGGCTGCAGAGCGCTTGGCAGGAGCCGTGGTGCAGCTGCACTGCCTCACTTCAACATAGGTGTTTTATTGTGTGTTTGTCCAAAACCTCCATGGGCAACTCATCTGACTGCTGAGGAATGCTGAGGGCCTCCTCCCCATGGTGCCTCTTCCTGGGAGAGTGGCAGGAACTGGGGGGCAGCGAGAGGACGGAGGGGAGGCAGGGCTGGGGGCCTGGCTGGCCTCCACTGCCTGTTGATGCCTCGTTGGGAACTGCGTGTTTATATTGCCAGTTTTGAAACTCGGGAGCGGGGAGGGCTGGTGGTAACATGGTGCTGGCTTTGCCTCTGTCTTCCTCTGCTGAGTAGCACTTCAATAAGCTATGGATCAGGAACGTATTTATTGTGAGGGATCTGCTGTCCCATTCTGGGGCACCGTGAGGATGGCTGGTGGGGCTTGTTGTCACCTCCCTCCCATGCTACCCAAGTTATGGCACTTTAGCTTCTCCTGGTAAGTTCTCTGTGAATAGGTGTAGGCACCCACAGGTGCTGCAGGTATTCATTCACCTGCAGGTGATGGGGATGGAGTCCTCCTGCCTGCAGTGACAGCTGAATAAGCTCCCTGTCCCTGGGGCTGACCCGCTGTGGGTGGGGGCTCAGGATCCCGAGGTTGGTGGGGCTGGTGACTTCTAGTGATTACGGACTCAGTGGTGTTCACTGTCTGTCCCTGAAGCTTCTCTCCCCACAGGAGGTACCCAAATGTCAGAGTCTGAAATGAAGCTCCTAATCTTGACCTGGCCTAGCCAGGGCTCCCAGGAGCTGCTGTCGCTCCTGAGAGTGGGGCTGGGAAGAAGCCCAGGCAAGGGGAGGTGTTTCGGGGCCCCCCTTGGGAGCCCAAGCCCAGCCTGGGTTTACAGATAGACCTGACAGAGGTGGCAGCTCCTGTCATGATGGCACTGATGGCTTTAGCAGTCCCTGCAGCAGGAGGGTCGGCAGCCACATTCTGCTGTGCCCCAGCTTCTTCCAAAACCCCCGTACTCAGGTTTTCTGTCATGAATCAAGGGGTTCCTTCCTCTCTGTGTGTGTGTGTGCGTGTGCACAGGCTCCACATCCCGCTCTGTGCAGTCACACAGTGAAGGAACAGCCTTTCCCTTCTCCTCTCCCAACTGTGAACTCTCCACCCATGGCTTGGTGCAGCAGCGAGTGAGGCACCAAGGGGTTGTTTGTACTGAGTTTTGCTCTTCACTCTGGCATTGAATAAATACTCTGCTAAAGCATCTCTGCAATGTGAGCTTGTTTTTTGGAGTGCTGCTCTGCTGAGGCAGAACTGAGGCCAGGACTGTCACAGGGCTGGGCTGGGGCACTGCAGGAACTGCTGCCCAGCTTGTGGTTACCTGCCCTGGGTGAGGGAGTGCGGGCAGAGAGCTGTGAGAGGCAAGGAATTGCCCAAATCTCCTCTGCCCTCAGGGAGGAGGATGGAACAGCCCAGGGGAAGGGCAGCAGCAGTCCCTGGCAGCCTTGGGAATGCTCTTTTCTGTCAGGGCTGAGCACTGCAGGCTCCAAGAACAGGCCAGGGGATGGATTCCTCCTGGATTTACATTTTTTCCAAGTGCTAACAGGCATGGAGCAGGTAAGCAGAGAGCCCTGTTATTGCTGGTTGGCATTCCTGTGCCACAGCAGCATCCTGAGCTGCAATGTCACTGACCCCTCACAGCCCTTTGCTTATTCCTGGTGCAGCAGTATCTGCTATGAAATGGGGCTGGGGGTTCCCAGGAAGGGACAGACCCCCATGGGTGTCCCTTCTGTTTGTCTCTTCTACACACAGTGAGTAGAGGCCACCAGGCTGTTGCTCCCCACACAGGTTTAGTCCCGGGCAGGTGCTGCAGCTCGGGATGGGCAGGAACAGGCATCCTGCAGACACCGGACTCCCAACAGCAGCAAGGGAAAAGCAGCCTGTCCCCGAGGAGCTCAGAGCTGTTATAACCCAGGAGTGCTGGATTTGCCTTTCCAGTGGTTCTGCTCTGCTAACACTGAGCCAGCACCACTGCACTGGCTCTTTGGCCCAGTGGAGCTTCAGCTGCAAGATTCCAGCTCCTTCCCTTCCTGCTCCAGTCCCCCCCCCACCCCCCCCGGTGCTGGGCAGCTGCCCCAGGCTGCAGGGAGGCAGGAGCTGGGGAGAGCCCAAAGCACAGAAATCCCCCCACCCTGAGTCAATCCTGCCCCAGCGTCCCACGGTTCATACACAAAATGCTGTTCAAACAGGTTTTATTAGTAGTTCTGACCATACTACATCCTCAAGGAAAAAAAAACAACAACTTAGTTCACAGTGCCAGGCTGAGATGGTGTGGTCAAAAGGGAGAAAATGGGAAAAAAACCCACAAAAATCCAGCGGTGGCTTGTGCCCAGTGTCCACGTGATGGCCAGGCTGGCAGAGCTGAGCCCAGAAAGGGGCTGGACCCCTGCCTGCAGCACATGGACACAATTCCCACTGCCAGCTCAAGAGCTGCTAAAACCCAAAAAAGGCCCAGACAGCATCTACAGCACCAGGGCTGCAGCCTCATCCTTGCACGACCAGGAAAAGCTCCAGGAAGGGGCTGACAGGCCATGTCCCTTCCACCAGGCAGCAACCCCCTGGCCCCACCATGGCTGGAATGGCTCAGCCTGAGCTTTGCTCACAGCACGGACTCTCCCACCAACCTTCCAGGCACGTGCTGGGACAGGAGGGGACCATCTCCCACCTTGAAAGCCACCCAGACTCCCCCAGCTGAGCCAGTGTTTCCACAGCCACTCCTGGCACTACCTGGCTGGAGCCCCCAGCCCTGCTGCAGGCAGCACCTCAAGAGCAAAGACATTCACATCAACTCAGAACAAGCACCCCCCCCATAACACACCTTATTCACAACCACTCAACGAGAAGAGTTGACCTTCCTCTCCCTTCCCAGGCTTTTCTCAGCCTCCCTAGAGAGCTGCAGTGGGTGGGAGCAGGGCTTCTGCTGGGCTGGATTTTCCTCCCTAAGGCACAGGGTGAAAGCAGCAGCACAGGGCTTGATATGTCCCGTGGGACAGGCTGGAGGGGACCTGCACAAAGGAAGGGTCCTGCCTCCTCCCCCTGCCATTTCTGTCCCGCACAGGCTCCTGTCCCCCTTCTCCTGCCCCCTGCACACACAGGTGTGATGAGTTCTACACAAAGACTCCAAAGGGGGCTCAAAGGCAGGGAGAGCCCCTGGCCAGCACAGCAGCCACGGCTGTGGGAAGTTCAGATCAGCCACCAAGCTCCCTGGGCAGCAGCAGGGACACCTCAAACAGCCCCAGGGGCAGGTCAGGGCAGTGCCAGTGTGTAGGGGCACAGCCAGACCCTACAGGGATCCCCGTCAGGTCACAGCCCCTCACCTAATGGTGTCCTGGGCCCTGCCAGGGTGGCTGTGCCAGAGCCAAGGTGGGAACACACCACAAGCAGGGTGGACTCTGCAGCCATCAGGGCTGGGCACCTGGCAGGAGCTGCTGGCAGCAGGGGGCTTTGGGAATTCCTCCCCTGCAGCCTCGCAGCCCGCAGGCCCAGCACAGCTGCCACTCCCTTTCAGGGCAATCCAGGCAGCCATGGAGGAGGGTGACCATGCTCCAGCCTTGCTGCCCACAGGAGCCAGCCAGGGCCCCTGATCACTGACTGCAGGGGTGTTCACAGCCGGTTCCTGCCACCAACAAAACATCTCCTGGGGTACTGACAGAGGTGCCAGAAGCACAGGCAGAGAAGGCAACAAAGCCTCAAGTCCACCCCGGCTCAGGAACCCACAACAGTTTCAGAAGGATCAGCTGGCACCACACAGGGATGTGGCAGCTGGTTCTTCCCCACGAACACTGAGAGAGAGACTTTCTCATGGGTGTTGAATATGTGCTGCCCAGAGGGAAGGAGCCCAGGGACAGAAAAGGGACAGCACACTTCACTGAGGGACTTCTCCAGCCCCCAGGTCCTACCCAGGTGGCTGCAGGCTCAAAGGGGGCTGAGCAGAAGAAGAGCTCCAGAGTGCTGTGACCAGGAACCAGCTGGCCCACGACTCCCAAGCCCAGCGATGGGCAGGGACAGCTGCTGCTGGTGGCTGCAGGCCCCGAGGGAGGGCAGGGGCTGGCCAGCACTGCCCACTGCATGGGCAGACAGGAGATGTGTCCCGTCCATCAGTGCCACAGCCAGAGGTGACAGTGCCCAGACAGACAGACACAGCAGCACAGGCACAGACAGACGTGGAGCTTGGCAGTGACAAGAGCCTTGGGAAGGCTCGTGCAGCTGCCCCATGATGGGAGGGAAGCCAGCACAGAGCATCTGCCTGTGAGCAAAGACAGCTCCCAGCCTGGCCCCCACCCTGCCCAGTGCTGCCCAGAGGGTGGCAGGACCTGGGGCTCTCAGGGTACACGCTGAGCCCTGTGTCAGGCTCCTCTGCTGGCACAGGATGGACGGTCTCCAGGGTAGATTCACTTCTCTTTCCCTATGGGCATCCCTGGTGTTATTCCACGCTCCCTTCTGGGCAGCAACACCTCCTGCCCCATTCCACACTCCCAGCACTCACCAACCATCCCACTCCCAGCAAGGGCTGGATTCAGGGCTCCCCTGCCCCGCAGCTCAGCACCCCCTGAAGACACCGACTGCATCAACCCAGCATCAAACCAGTCCATGTCTCTCTTGCACCGCAGCTGCCACACACCCTCCCTGTGCCCCGTAGCGTGGAGTGCCCAGTAGCACACAACTTACAGGAACACGGAGATCTTGGAAGGAAGTCCTAAACGGCCAAGCCAAAATCCACTGGAGGTGGAGCTTGGGCAGGGCAAACTGTTGTTTTACTACAGAGCACTGTGGATGTGCACTAAACTGGTAGAGCAAGAGCTGCATTGGTTTCCACTGGGAGCCCAGAGAGCAGCAGTTCAGACACCCAAGTCCCTGCAGGAAATCTTCCATATCCCACAGCCTGCCAATGTCCACCCAAACCTCTCCTCAGGAAGAGGGTTCCGATCAGACACCTCGTTTCCATTCAGAGCGAAGGTCCCTTTTCAGGAAGGGCTTTTCTCTTCCACTCCATGCCCCCTCCTTGCTCTGAGACCTGCCTGAAGTGCAGCACAAGCGGGGGATGCCCCGGGCAGGGCTGGCTCCACGCTCACTGCTCCAAGGTGAGGAGGGTTAGAGGCCTGTGAGATCCACGATGGCTTTAATAAAGATGGCGTCATCACGCACGTAGGAGTTCTTGGCTTCCATGACGGAGACGGGGCAGAAGAGGGGGCAGCCACTGGCGATGTTCATCTCCGTGACAGGGCGCTGGAAGGAGGAGGACGTCACGTCGGGGCGGAAGGCATCGATGATGTGCTCCCGGTTGTTCTGGTCCAGGAGCATCAGGGTGACCTGTGGGGGAAGGTGAAAACACAAGGGAGTGACTAAGTAACAGGCACATGGAAGCCCAGCCCAGTGACCTGCTGTAACAGGTGCAGGTACCAGCAGCCACAGCCACCCCGCACAACTGCAATCAGAGAAATGCCTCCAAGTGGGGCCAGCAGAGAATGTCACCTCAGTGACATCCTGCAGAAACCGTCCCACATCTTGCCTGTCACTGCAAACTTCCCTGTGGCAGCACAGGGCTGTCGGACTGATTGAAACCTACACCTTGCTCACAACACCAACACTGCACTCAGGTACTTCCCTGAGCTGCTTTCCCCTGCGAAAGGGAGTGTTCCCTCTCTGCATCTGTGCATGTCTGCTCAGCCTCCACGTGTTCCCCAAACCTGCAGGGCCCAGGAGCTGGGATCTGAGCTCCCGACACCAAGCTCCGAGGCCACCACAAACTTCCCTCCCCTTCAACCCCTGCAGATGCTCTGTGGGGTCCCGAACAACCCGTGTCACCCCCTTGCTCCACAGCACACCTAGTGCTCTCAGCACACCCAGGGAATTCCCAGGGCAGCCAAGACAGAGTCCTTTCTCCTCCTTGCCAAGTGGGCCAGAGCGAGAGTGATGAGAAGCTTGAGTGGGTGCCAAACCAGAGAGGCCCATGGCTGGGCAGAGCGGGCTCTGTCCCAGACCCACCTTCTGGTTGAAGGGCCACCGCAGCAGCGCGTCGTTGGGTCCCTTCATCACCACAAAAAACAAGGACAGGTGGGTCCCACGCCCGGTGCCATCCCCGTTCAAGTACACACGCAGACACATCTTGTAGCCGTACTTGCTGGTGTAGAAAGCTGCCAGAGAGGTGCAGAACAGGAAGAGTGAGGGTCCAACCCAGCATAGCCTGGAACCAGAAGATCCCTCTGAAATTTGAGGGCTCTAAAGTTTGGAATCTGGGAGGAGTCACGTTCGGGTCTTAAAATACCCACACCACAGAGGTGATCTGGCAGTGCAGACCCTGGCCTGGCCAGATGCAGAGCAGGCACTGCTAGCCCTGGGTATTCCTCCTGCCTGCATGAGCACCCCAAAGCTGGAGCTCTGCCGGGGAATTGTGTGAGGAGCTGGTTTCAGGTTACTGCTCACATCTGGGAAATGCCTTCCCAAGAAAACAACCAGATCCCAATGTGCTGCTTGCTCACTGTCCCAGTGTTGGCTCTGTGAGGAGAGCCCCTTCCTCTGACAGATACTTGAGCACTTCCCTAGGTAAGGTTTGGGCTTTATTTTGACATTGTCTCTTGCATAGTTATGCTTTAGGCATTAAAAATATATTTCTGGGGCTCTAATATATATTTCCTCCCCTCCTTAACCATTTTATTGTTGGTTTTA
Source organism: Neopelma chrysocephalum (assembly GCF_003984885.1). Lineage (NCBI taxonomy): Eukaryota > Metazoa > Chordata > Aves > Passeriformes > Pipridae > Neopelma > Neopelma chrysocephalum. The sequence goes on from NW_020897888.1 coordinate 334,177, forward strand.
CAGTCTCTGAGTATTTTAATTCTAACAAAAGGGTTATGCAAGGATCAGATAGTTCCACCCCCTGCCATGGGCAGGGACACATTCCATTAGACCAGGTGTTCAGGGCCCCAACCAACCTGGCCTTGGCAGCGAAGGACCCACCACAAGCCCCACACGCAGCTGAGACACAAAAGGTTTTGGGGATTTTGCACACCTGGAGAGAAGATGGCAGGTGAGCGGCCTGTTATCGCCTCCTGACGCTTCCTGGCAAACTCCGTTATCTTCCAGATGAAGACCCCGTCATAGGTGGAAGCTTCCATGTTGCGGATCTTCTCCTCCATCTCAGCCATGGCCAGGTCTTTGAGCCCGATGCTCCTCTCCAGCTGCCGGACCTGCTCAGTGGGACACACGGTGCAGCCTGGTCAGAAACACGCAGGCTCTGAGCCCGGCAAGAGCCGACAACACCGGCACCACCTGCACACACCAGCACACTTCTACAGCCCCTCCAGCACTGCTCCTTAGTGGGAGACCTTCTCCAGAAAAGACAGGGATCATAGGAGGGAGAAATCAAGCAACATAAGCCAATTCATCATGACACTATGCTACAGCTCAGTACTTGAGCTGGAAGCTTTCCCACAGACAGTGGAAAAATTCTCCCAAGGAGCCACTCCGTTGGGTGAGCGGCACGAGAAGTGAGGATAAGGGGAAAAAACCCCCAATAACTCAGCACTGTGACAAAACTAAATTGAGAAAACAAAGAACCTTCACCCTCCGGAAGGTTCGTCCCTGCCAGCTCACACAGGGTCACGCCAGTTGGGCAGCTCCCTTGCCCAGAGAGTACAGGTTCACTGCAAACAGCACAGCTCTGGGTGCCAGGAACACTGGGAGCACTCCACAGGGACTGTGCTGGAGCAGACTGGTGTGGGCAGCTCCTTCACACCTTCAGACTGTGCGTGGCACAATGCTGCAGACAGCAGCAATGAAGGCACTCCTTTGGCAAAGGCAGCACTCCTTTGGAAACATCTGGAAGGCAAATGGCCCCATGGATTCAGGGAGATGCAGTGAAATCCTGGGTGCTCTGGCTCTTGTTGGAAAACTTTGCTGAGGAGGAACCCCTTGGTGTCTGCCCAACTTGATAATTAACACAGATCTGATGCTTTATGCAAGTCAGTTTAGTTCCCAGCTTTTCCAGGGAGCTGCTGAAGGCTGGGCACAGGCACAAAGGGTATTTCAGTTCTGCCTTCAGATTTGTGGAGTTTCAGGGCCAGATGGTGAAGCTCTGCTAGCTCATAACAGGGAAAGGAAATAGGAAACAGCCTCTGCTGGGAGTGCTGGTAGGCCCCAGGTCAGCAGTTACACACCTTGTTGCTCAGTGTTTCGATTTTCTCCTGGTCCAGCCGGTGCTGGCGGCTGTAGGCTTCGGCTGTCAGGGACACTCTCTCCACCTCCCGGTTCAGCACACAGACAATGTTCTCAAAGGTCACTGTTTTCCTCTCCAGGGCCTCACACCTTCCTAAGAGCTGCAGGGACCGAGACAGCTCTGACTCTGAGCACAGTGAGTTTGCTGCCAGCAGTGGGGAGTTGTTTTGCGATGAGGAAAGCGCAGGAAGGGGTTTCAGGTCCCCAGCACCAGCCCTGAGGCTGAGCACAGAGCTCAGCAGCATGTAGAGATGCTCCGTCAAACACTTGCTTTCATGTTCCAGGAGCTTTTCATTTTCCACCTACACGAAGAGAAACACATCCCCTATTCGGCCTGCACAATTTACAGTCACCATTCACAGAACAAATTCCTCCTCTCGAGGTCACGACACCAGTTTTAAATTATAAAGGGAAAAAAACAAAGAAAGAGATAAAAAATGTGTTTTGATGGGGGTGGTGTGGGTTTTTGTTTTGTTTTAGAAGCGTTTCAAATCACATACAATGAGGGATGCTGGATACTTCCCCAGCTGTACACATTGGTCTGGCTCTGCCTTCCTCCACCCCCTCGGGTGCTGTTAAGCTCTCTCAGATGAGCTTAACAGCACCAAAGGACAAGCCTCACATAACCCCCCTAGAGGAGAGATTTATATGAACATCACCAGTGGGAGCTCAGAAAACTAAGTGACATGGAGAAATATGTCCTGGCCATGGAGAAATATGTTCTTTGCTTACAGAATCACAAACTTGTTTGGGTTGGAAGAGACCTTAAAAGCTCATCCTGTCCCACCCCTGCCATGAGCAGGGACACCTTCCACTAGACCAAGTTGCTCCAAGTCCCGTCTCTTTCCCGTTCTTCTTCTTCTCTGGGCAACCTGTGCCAGGCCCTCACCACCCTCACAGGGAAGAATTTCTTCCTAAGGTCTCATCTAACCCTGTCCTCTGTCAGTTGAAGCCTGTCCCCCTGAAAGCAGCATGACCACCAGAGTCCCAAAGCACTCAAGTAGGAGGAGATTTCATTCCACAGGAAGTTCATAGGATTCTCAGACTCTGCACAGCAGATGATGTGAAGCTCCATGTGCAAAGGGTTTAAAACCTCTCTTTGTTCAACCACCTGAACACAGACACCTGGGCCAGTTTGGGCAACAGCAGCTTGCAGGTGAACTCTAACACTGGGACTGAAAAGCCTCAAGGTAAACCAAGAGAGGAGCCCTTACCACCTCAGCACAGCCCACAGCCTCGAACCGGCAAGGCACTTTGGATCTGCCACAGGTCTTCACATGGTCCCGAAACTAGAAAGGAAAGAAGGAAGGAAGACAGACACTGTTAGATCTGATGTGTCCCCAGTGCTCCCTTTCCATCTCACTGACATCTGGGAAACTGAGCTGAGCTGAAGAACACCCAAGGCTAATCACTAGCTGTCACCATGCTTGGCTAAACCTGGGCACTGTCTGCCATCAGGCATGACTTTCACTGTATAGACATACAGCCCTGATCTCTGAAGAAAGCTTAATTTCTCCTTCTCTTGATGTCTGGGAGGTCTCACTGTTCACCTGCACATACAAGAGAGAAAAAGCAACCAGCACATGTACAAGCTGCACATGCTGAGCAATAACCTTCCCTGAGGGCTGAGGAAAGGGAGGCAGAGGGAACAACCCCACAAAACAGGGACACATTTCATTTTGGGCACTTCACATAACACTGGTCAGGACGTGCCACAGGTTGGTATTTTTACCTCCATCCCAGCATTATATTTCTGCAGAGAGGTGCCACTAACACCCCAGCACTGAGATGACTTGTTCGGGTTCCCACACAGCATATGATTAATCCACCAAGCACTGGCACAGCATCAGCTTGAGTTTGATACACCTCTCAACAGATACCAGAATTCTGTTCTGAACAACCATCATATTCCCCACTTAACTCCTACATCTGCTACAACAGATGTCGATTAAAACTGGTTTTAAACCACATTTTTAAAGGCTTCTAGATCCATCTGGCTTGTGTAATGTGTCAGGTTACTCAGAGTTAACACGGCTGCAGATAATCAACAAGAGTTTGGAGAGGTAAATGAAGGAGTTAATATTTAAACACAGAGTAGATCACCCATGGGGATCCCATGAGCCAGCTCTTTGCAGGGCTTCAGCTCCAGCCTGCAGACAAGCAGGGCTGTACCCAAAACTCCAGCCCCCTGACAAGCTGGGCTGCCTCGCCAGCCCCCAGCCGTGCCCTACACTGCCCATTTAGAAGAACTCTTCTGCTCCTCTTTTTGCTGCCTCTGTTCCCTTGCCCTGCTACTAAAAACATCTGCCCGTAGCAGGCAGGATGGTTTCAGATGAATGTGCATTCTGAATATGTTTTTCCGAAACTTTAATTTTTCAGACTTGTGAGCCTTGTCCCAGGAGCCAGCAGCACAGAGATCCTACATACATGGATTCCATTAGATGGTTAATTAGAAATCAATTAATATAGCTGGAGATAGGCTCCCTTGCCATAATTGCAGGACACAAACCCATGAGTGTGCTTTTGCCACAAAGGCTTTGCTCCCAGACATGAGGTGCCATCAGCAGCACCAGTGCAGACCTGCAAGCGCTGGTGAGTCACGTTCCCTCACACCCACCCAGCACTTTCAGCCTTATGGAAAGGTCACATCCACACTAACAGCTGCCACTCCATCATTCTCTCCACTCCACTTCCTAACGGACTCAGTTTTCCTCCTTGTTCCCAGAATGCCAAGCTCAGCCCATAAGGACAAACACCTCCACGGCACAGGGTTGGATGGATACCTTCTCCCTGGGAATCTTCTTCCCACAGCCTTCGCAAGTCAGCGGGAATTCAGGGCAGACTTCATCATGAGCCTGTGAAAAAATGAACATGAGATATTTGTCCTCTACATAAAAGCCCCATTGAGGGTTGGTTTATAGTTTATTACAGCTGAGTGCTGTATTTACCAACCTACACACAAGACCTTGGTCATGCTGATCACTCTGCACTGCTAACTCATCCTGTGACTTCCAGGTTACCCCAATTTTGGGTTTCTATGTAGACTCAACCTCCATTTAAAAGCTGCTATAATGATTTAAAAAAAAAAATCAAATTACTGCTTTGATGGCCAAGATAATCAACAGGAAGTTCCATTTACGGCTCTGCCAGAAGACACGTAGGGGCAGGTTGAGTGAAGTCAGCCACTACCTCAGCAGGATAATTTGGATAATTTTTCCACTGTAATGGTTATCAGTCAGTTGAGGCATGGGCCCAGCACTGGCTCATCCCACGCCAGGCTGAGTTGTCTGATTGTATCTTCCCATTTGAATCAGAATACCATTTTTCTAGCAGAAAGAAAATATTTTTAAACTGTTTCATTTAGCAGTCCCTGCACACAAGCACCTGTCCCTGCAGCCAGAGCTCATGGGTTGTGTGATGGCCAGAGGGGCTGAGCAACTGATCAGGGCAACATGATCCTCTGTCCTCAGCAGACTCTTGGGCAGCAACACCAACTAAATTGGGAATGCTGGAATATGCCCCAGCTTCTCTGTCGTTTCCACACTGCCTAACCCTTCTCTTTACACACTGACCAGTTGAAATTAGGCATTGGAAACACCATGAATATGCAGATCAAAATTCAGATTAAAAGATAAGGGCACTGAAGTCTCCTGCCATGGTAGAGACAGAAAATATACCAACAAGGAGCATTTCTAATGCAGCTGTCTGAAATGAGAGGTTTGAAAACTTGTTCACATTTAGTCTCTATTGACAGAAGGTCCTGTCTTGGGGCAGGGCGAGGGGGGGAAACACGTACGGGGAAAACTTCACCCTGTTACACATCAGAAAGCGGAAAGTGAAACCACCAGTGGCTCAGCGTCGGCTTCTTGGTCACTCTCTCCTTTTTATGCTTTAAGTGAGTAGCCAGGCTCAGAGCTTCACTGCATGTCTCTGGTGACCAGCCAGCCCGCAGGGTTTGCGGGGGGCACTGCTGCCCACACGGACACTCTTCCTGCACACACAACTCTGCCTGTGCAGGAGGAGGCCAAGTGCCTGCCTTCATCCCACTCACTCAGAGGGGCTGAGCCCTTTCTTCTACCCACCTAGTGCTCTCCTGTGCTAGAAACACCTGATAGCATCTCCCCCATGACCCACAAAGCACCCGGCAGAAGGACAGACGGTCTGGCTGAAGGAAGGAAACTTCACTGTAGAGACAACTATTTTAAAAGAGAGTATTTTAAACTTATGGTCTCCCATGCTAACGTGCTGAGTGTGAAACTACCACCCCCTCCACACTCCCCACCTCCCAGCATTTATCCTCCATTCCAACTCCCGGCAGCACCACACCCAAGAGCAGGCAGCCCTGCCTGCAGCACAGGAAGGAAACCAGCCCTGCTGAGCTCACAGTGCAACTGCTCCCTATGTAAACGATTTAAGACACCCAGTAGCTTCAGCCAGCGCAGATCCAAACCTCCAGACAAACATTTCTGTATAAACAGTTACAGGCTCTTCTGGAATCCCTTGTTCCTCCCACCCCACGTGGGTGTCAGAACAGAGATGGATGGTATCAGTGCCGGAAGAAATCCACCCCACCCCGGAGCCAACGAGAGCAGAGGTTGGCACTTGAGCCTCATCTGCCACACTCCACTCCCACAGGAATGGGACAATCCCTCTGTTTACACCTTTCCTAAACCCACATCTGTGAGCCCCTGCTACAGGGATGAGCACCACTGTCATCCAGGCATTCGCTGGGAATGTTTTCAGGAGCTCTGGAAAGCCATGGCTGCGAGCAGGGCTAGGCAAGAGCTGGCCCTCTCCCAGAAGGAACTAGAGTGGAAATCAAGTTAGACAGGGGTCAGAGGGAGGGGACAGCCATGGAAGAATTAAAGGGGGGCTGGAAGACAACAGTTTGGCTCAGACCTTCAGGGCTAATCTCTGGTTACCTCAGTGTTGATTCTCACCCACTGAGGCACACGCCAGCCTGCAGCATCCAACAGCAGGAGCAGGAAAATCAACCCAGGTTAAAAGCCTGTCAGCAACATCTGGCTCTTCCCACCCAATTAAAACCAAAACTGCTGATTGATCCGCACATCGATTTCACTCCCTAATAATAAACAGCGAGACAATCCCACAGCAGCCTGTCCATCACCCACCACCAGCAGACAGGTAATTCTCTGGAGGGGCAGCACCAATCTCTGTTCTCTGGGATCAGTGACAGAACCCCAGGTAATGCCTGGAGCTGCGCCAGGGGAGGTTTAGGTTAAATACTCGGAAAAGGTTCTTCCCCCATGGGGTGGTTGGGCACTGCCCAGGCTCCCCAGGGCAGTGGGCACGGCCCCAAGGCTGACAGAGCTCAAGGAGTGTTTGGACAGTGCTCTCAGGGACAGGGTGGGATTGTTGGGGTGTCCTGGGCAGAGTCAAGACCTGGACCGGATGGTTCTGTGGGTCAGTTCCAGCTTGGGATATTCTATGGTTCTATCACAAAGCCAGGATGAGCTGCTCCCCTCTCTCTCTGCCTCAGACAAAAGCGAAAGCTGCAGTTTAATCTCATTGCCACTTCACTTCTTAGGGTGTCGCTAAACTTGACTTCAACTATGGAAGAGGCTTCTGCTGGAAATCATTATCCCCATGCCCTGGTGGCAGAGCAGGAGGTGCCCCTGCTGCCCAGCTGCTCTGCTCGTAACCTGCCACATCCACACAGGTCCAGTTTTAAGGTGCTCTTGTAACCACACTGGGAATCCACCAGTGTGACACAGGGTTCCCCCTCCAGCAAAGCGACAAGGCAGGTGGCTGGGAAACACCACTGTTGAAGCAGCTGCTGCAAGATACCTCTGCCAGAGCCTGCGGGAAGGTCACAGCAAAGGGCAGGGCTGGCAGAGGGACGAGGGACAGAAGGACAGGCTCACAGTGAGCTGCACCCTGCAGCCCTCCTGCAAAGTCTCCTGGTCTTGGAAAGTCAGTCCGTTAGTCTGCTCTGAGCACAACAGCAACCATAAGCAGACACAGCTCAAGGGCTTGGCAGCGGGATGGGAGCAACAAAAATGAAGGAAAACTACCAGGACAGCAGAGGAAAGCCAGGTGCCACGGCACAGAGCACACTGGTGACTGTCAGGGCTTGGGCAGTCTCCAGCCCCAGCACTGCCATGTCCAGCACTTGCTCCTTCACCATCTTAGCCTGGCTACAAGGAAAAGGATGGGCCAGTGCAATTGTAGAGGAAAATGGGTCTCCAGTGTAAAAGAGAGGGTTTTGAGGGAACCTGAATCCATTGTGCCAAGAAGCATGAGTTGTTTTGTGCACCTCTCCCAGTTCCCCAGGGGCTCCAGAGTCTCCAAGATGGGAATGTGCCACACAAGGCAGATACTTTGGGATGTCCTGCTCCTCTGAAGTCACCAAACCCTTCCATACCAGAGCTCCTCCTGCCAGGAGAGTCCTAAGCTGATTCTATGCCAGGCCTGCTTCAACCTTTCCCCATGCAGGTGGGCTGGGCTACCAGGCCCATCGTGACCACAGGCTCAGTCCTTGTGCTACTGCATGGAACCAGCAACACAAGGCTGGAAAGCAGGAACCCAGTCTGTAATTCCCAGTGCCAAGTGGGAATGGGAGCTTTCTGAGGCTCACACAAACTGGTGCCAGACGCAAACTTCTCCCTCTGCTGGGACATGCTGGTGACAGATCCAAGCAAGTTCACCTGGCACCACAAATAATCAAACCTCAAAGAAACTGTCAAAACCAAGGACGAAGCTCCTATCAGTAGCTGCTGTTGGCTCCAGCTGAGTGGGTGTAGGGCAGCAAGGGCACGGCAACACAGCACTCCCTCACTGCTGCCCAGTGCCCATCCGAGCTGATGACAGAAGTGATGCCAGGAACTCTTGCTTTTGGCATTGATGTTTTACTCATCAGCTTTTAGGGCTGATGTGAGAGAGGCTTTGCTTTGGGGCTTGTTGGCAGAGGGACACCAAAGCAGCATTCAGGCACTGAAGACAGGTGTGAAGGCAAGAGCAGGTTCTGAAGGCAGAAAAGGGTATGAGATGCATTTGAAGCAGCATCAGGTTTTCCATCATTTCCTAAAACAGACTCTGCCTTTCCCTGGTTGCTTTCAACTAGACAAGTATGAGGTGGTGGCACAATCCAGCATGCTTTTTCCAAATCCCTCTATCATCACAGAGGAATGATTTTCCTAGGGAAACTCTACTCCAAAACAGAGCCAGGGCTGGACCCCCAGGGCATTTTAGATCAGCCTGAGTCTGACCCTGCCCTGGTCCAGCTCCACTGTCACCTTGGACATGGCCAGCTGCACTGCAAAACCAAAAGGACTAAATCTGCTTGCCAAGGAAATTAAAAATCATGGCGCTGGACTACACTGAGTCTCCTTAAACAGCTGGTTGACACGTAAGGAAGGGTCAAAGCAACTGGGAACATCTGATTAGAGACAACTCTGCAGGTCTTCCAGGCTACAACTAACAGTCACAGTCCCGGTCGTGTCAAAACGCCCAAGATGTGCTGTTCACACCCAAAGAGGTCACTACTGGAGAACACCCTGTCACCAGGGAGGTGACATCAGTCACACCGCCACACTAAGGGTGCCAGGCACCAGCAGGTTTGTAGCCAGGATCTGAATTCCCCTCTGATGGTATTTCTGCTGTGTGCTTGCGGGGGTGCTGCGGGGCTGGCGGCCGCACTCCAAGGAAGAACTGCACTGTGCAGTGACTGAGCACTGGGACAGGCTGCCCAGAGATGGTGTGGAGTCTCCCTCACTGGAGATATTCTGGAACCATCTGGACACAGTCCTGTGCCACGTGCTCTGAGATGACCCTGCCTGAGCAGGGAGGTTGGGCCATATGAGCCGCTGTGGTCTCTTCGAACCCTACCCACCCTGTGACTCTGTGAAACCACTGCCCATACTGACCAGCTCCCAGGACAACACTCCTGGAAAGAATCTCCCTCCTTTCTAGCAGCACTTTCACCAGCACTCAAAGCTTCACCTTAATCACTCAGATCACACGGAACAGCCTCAGGATGAAGTTCTCATGGGTCTACCTGACCTCCACACCAGGAAGGGTGGTGCTGGCACTGGCCGAGCTCTGGGAGCTGCAGATGGTGGGCAGGGGCAAGGGTGGCTCCTCTGCCCCGCAGGCAGTGTGGAGATGCAGGCTATGAACAGAAGGGTTCTTACAGCATGAGGCTGAGGACACCACTGGAACTCAGAAAAGGGGAGATAAGACAAATATTTCAATGGGGAGAGGTGTCTTTTACACGCTGGAGAGGCTGAGCCTGTGGTGAGCAGCTTAATTTCAAACTCAATTTCTCTCTGCTGTCCAAGAGGTTGGAAGTGCCCAAGGGTGTGTGTGTGTGTGATTATGGCTTTGGCTCCTGCCAGACACCTGGAGCCCAAGGAACATCTGCCTGGCCCCACAACCCCCCCAGCTGCATGCATGGCAAGGGGTTTCCTCAAGGTGTAGAAGGGACACACAGCACTCACCTCCACTTCAAATTTGTGACTGACAGCTTTTCATTCTCCAATAGGTAGATGCCAAAACTGTTAATTTTTGGGCCACCACAAGAAGACTGAGCTGGTTTTAGAAACGAAGAGCAGACCCTCTACAGCCGGGGCTTTCCAACCTCCTCCCACGCACGCTCTCTGGCACTCCCACCACGGGCTTGGAAGGGAAACCGCCTGGGGCCTGGGCAGCCAGCTACACAAACTACTGCGGGGACTGTAAGGGAAGCTGGGCTGTGTCTGTGGGCCTCGGCTCCAGCTCTGGAAAATAAAGATGTGTCAGATCCCTTTTACCAAAGCAGCAGGTCCTTTTGGTCACCTGCACATGCAAGTCAGGGATTCTCCCACCAGAAAGTGGTCTGGTCCTGCTGCTCAGGCTGGAGCTGGCTGCAAACTGCACTTCACCTCCAGGTCAGAACTTGGAGCCAAAATCTTCAGAAAAAGACAATAAATGCTGTACTGAGTTTTAAAGAGAAGGCTGGTCACGCTGATACAGCATCACCGTGCCTGCCACAGCATCTTGAGTGTTGTACCCCACACAGACAACACTGATACAACACTCAGAGGTACATCTTTGGAGTAGCAGGAGCCAGGTGAAGGAGCTCCAAAGACCAGCACCTCTGCTCTGAGCAATGTGCAAAAGCCTGAAGATGAAGTTTCCGTCTCAGCTGAAAATCACCCCTTTCCTGGGGTACAGCTGGGAAGGGGGGGCATGACAAGATGATGGGGCAGTAGGAGGCCCTGACTCAGGGGACAGTTTTCCCTACATGAGGTGCAGTAGGGGTTCTCCAGCATCTCTCAGTAAGAACACTGGGCAGGAAAGAACTGCCCAGTTACCTTGTTCTCCTGGTCCCAGGAAGCCCAGAAGGAACATCCTTTCTGACACCACAGGCTTTGGAATAACATCGCTTGAGTTCTGAGTCTTGAACTTTCCACAGCCTTCCAAGCTTCACTTACAGTGAACTCTCTAAAACCAAGGTGTCAACAACAAACTCAAGGAAAACACACCCCCTCCAGCATGGATTAGGCCAAGTTATCCCCACAGCTGACAGTCACTGCCTCAGGAGCTGAGCCAATCTGTTTTCCTACAACTGCCCCATAAAACTCAATTTAAATACTGCTGTCAGGATTAAGCTTAAAAATTAGTTCTTCTTCCTAAACTTGGTCAATTCAAGTTCCTTATGTCTCAAATAATTCTGTTTCTTCCCAGCTGAAGGGGCACAGTTAAATCCCCTGTCTGGGGCAACCAAGGGGAATGCCAAGGCTGACCCCCCTCCACAGCCCCCTCCTCCCATTCCAGCCCTGGAGGGAGGGTGAAGAATGGGAGCTGGTGGGATGAAAAGCAAAAATATGAGAACTGAGGATATGTTGATAAAACAAGAGAGGGGCGTGGGCAGCTGGAGGTACTGCAAGGCAAGAGGAGAAATGCATCAGAGCCGAGGTACCACAAACTCCCTCTGCCTGGATACCACTGGGCACATTTTGGGCTCTTTGCTTTTGTTCTAACAGGCTGGTTTTAGTTTCTGCATCCCTTCTCAGACTTTCCACTGAATCTAAAGGCTCACAGCCTTCTGTTCTGTATGTACATGCAGGTAGACTCATCAGGAAACCCATACAGGAAACAAGGTCACTAATGAGAGAAAAAACCCTTCAGCCCCACCACAAACTGCTTTATTCAAATACCACTCAATATTTACAAAGGCTGAAAAATGCACTTTTAAACCTAGACTTAAGTTTTCATGCGGTCCACAGAGCTTGAAGCAGAAGTGCAAGTCATGACCAAGCAGACTGCACTCGTTCAGTTTTGTATGTCCCTTCAAGAGGTGAACTCTAGTCTGCCTGAACAGAAAGCAAAACTGACATCAGCTCTATTCATTTTTTTGAAGCTTGAGCTTTCCAGCTGCAGAACATTTTTACCCTGTGCGTGCCCTGATAAGATTAACAAACCAGAAATGACAGTATCTCTTGATTTGCAAGGGGGGAGCAGCCTCTCTCAGTACAACACATGATTTTTAAATTAGCAAACAATGAATTCACTCTGAGGGACTTTCCATGTCCTGTCGGAAATAGCTCTGAGGGACTTTCCAGAGTGGGAGCGCTGAGCCGCTGCAGGACTTTACCCACAGCGTAGCTACGGATGCAACACTCCTGCACCAGGCAGCTCTAGGCTGCGGCCCTGAAGGCTGGGTTTAACTAGTCCACAGTACTGAGAGGCTCTGGGCCAACGCAGCCGTTCGGTGCCTCTTTTCCCAGCCACATGGCTCTGACAGCATGGAGACAGCCAGCACTGACTAAATGCCACAGCTCTTTGGCAGGCAGCTGGGAGGAGATAACACAGGCCAGACCTTGCCTCCTCCCACCAGTTCCCAGGAAAGAACCAGCTTCTCCCAAGACAGCACAAAATAACCTCCTCCCTTAGGCTGAATGCCACCGGACAGGCAGGAGAGGCAAATCAACCGTGAGAGGAACCAGCTAGCACTGCTCCAAACCCCCACAACCCTCACACAGGACTGCCCTAAGACTCACAAAAACAAGGACAGTGGAGACTCACAAACCACTGGCAGGGGAGAGGTGTGCCACAGACCCACAAGCTATGGGGCCCACCTCTTTCAAACACCCTTTGTCTGAGCAAACACCAAACTGGGGCTTGGGAAGATCAGGTACAAAGTAAAAAAGAGGCACAGCCTCATCCATTCAGGAGCTCTTCAGCAGCTGTATGTAAGGTTCTGGGGCATCACACACACCTGCAGCCCTGCAAGAAGTCAGCCTGATCCCGGGACAGCTCCCTGCTCCTCTGAAATCCCAGGGGGAGCCCTGGCCAGACACAAGCAGTCAAATATTTTTAGGCCACACAGGGAGGATCTTTGGCAGCAGATGATTTTTGCTGAGCTCTGCAGGAACATGTTAAGATTTTTCTTAAACCCAGAAGAAGAAGTTCAGCAGAGCTCATCAGCCACAGCACATTCAGCACTGGAAGCTGCTGACAGGCGTAATCTGGTTTAGTCTAATGGAGATGAGCTCACTCTAATCATTGCAGAGGGCATCAGGCTTATGGACACCAGCAGAAATTGAAGCATGAAGCAAACAATCTGCAGGCACCACCAGCACAGCCTGAACCTTGGAATCAGGGTACACCCTGTTCCCTGAAATGCAACCCCCAAACCCTCCATGCTGCAGCAGTGTTAAGCTTTTCACTTGACATTTCTTGTCCCACATCCACACCATGAGTCTCTCACAGATCTATGAATGGGGGTTCACAGCAGCAGAACCATTTAGTACCAACACCCTCATCCTCTAGACTGAACTTTGAGCACACAGCAGAAGGCTCAGAGAGCAGGACAAGGAAGCAGAGCTCCAGAAGCACCTCCTTGCTAAAAGGTTCAGCAGCCTGGGCTGAAAGCTCAGGCCTGATGCACAGCTGTTGCTTCTTCCTTCCACCTTGCAATGGCATCATAGAGAGAATCCCAACGTTAGCCTCGACAAACCAAGGTTAAACCTGTTCCTGACACACATCTCAGTCACTATCAGAGCTCTGTGAACCACAAGGCTATGATCTTTACCTGGGGCAAGTGTTAGAGGGAAATAAAATCCCTCTTATCTCAATCCCTCCACATGGTGGTTCTGCCATTCCAAGAGGGATGATAAAACTATCCTTCAGGAGCACCAAAGCTTCACAGGTGAATATAGATTCACGTGCTATGGACGAGGTGCCCACGGCCACAACTAAAACCTGGATTAAAAAGCTAGTGGGCTCCTTGAGAAGAGCAGAGGTGGAAAAACCAGGCTTGTGGCCCAGAACAGCCTGGGGTGATGGGTGATCAGCCAGTGCTCAGTCCCACTGCCCTGGTAGCTATGGGGACAGCTGAAATAGGGTCACGGCCAGGCCACTTTCCCTGAGCTGATGGATCTGAAGGAGGTTTTAGGTTCATATAATGCAGAGAAATGCACAACAATTTCATGGCACAGCACTGTTTCTTGATAGTCTTTTATAGCAGAAAGGAGCTGGAGACACAGCAGGTGGCTCCCATCATGGAAGGGACACGTTCGCAAGCAAACCTGAAACGGTCTCAGTCCAGCCTGTGCCCTCAGCAGGGGATACGAACCCTCACTCTGGGAATCTCGCCAGTTTACAGTGAAGCCCAGGGATTTGACAGCTCCCACCCCGCCCTCAGTGGGCACAGACAACCCCCGAGCCTTCCCTGAACACGGAGGAAAGAGGGATGCAGACATGGCAAGCCCTGGTGTGGCCTGTACCTCGTACTCTTTGATGGTGCCCCTCCAGGTGCAGCCGCTGTTGATGCACATGGCTGGCAGACTCTCCACCTCCCGCCGCGCCGCGTTGTCGGGGAAAGCCTGGAGGGCAAAAAACAAGCAAACCACAAATACTACTGAGGGGTTGCAGTTTTGATCAGGACTCCTAATTCTTTCTGAAGACTCCTCCCAGGCCAGTTGCCCCATCGCAGCCTTGGAGGTGTGCTAATGGCAACCAAATTGCTGTGACAGCATTAAGTAGGGCACTACCACACACACGTGACCTGGATTTCAGCACCGGGGAGGCCAACACACCAGTCACCACTCTCACTACTGAAGAAAAGGGTTCCTAGGAATAAGGGGTTCTCAGAGCCCATGTTTTAAACAAATACTGCAGTTAGTGACACCAGTGATCCGTTAATTTTTTCTTAAGTGCATTTTTTCTTACCGAGCTTGTTTCCAAAATAGAAATTCCTTCTTCGTATATTCCTTCCTGGATACAGCTGGCACACTTTTGAGGTCCAGCACTATCAGACAGAAAAATAATCATCAAACACAACAAAAAGGAATTGATTCATGATTTAGCAATAAAGTGACTTCCGGTAACTTTACAAAATCAAAGTGCTTTTTTTATTTTTAAAACACCACATTGAGCCTTTTCTCGTGTGTATTTTTGATGCCTATTTCTAATTCTTTTCTCTTCTCATGATTAACCATTCTATTAAGCTTCCCTCACTTAAAGGCAGGAGTGAGACAGAACACAAGGAAACTTCTCTGGAAGCCAGCTTGTGCTTAAATCTCTCCCACTTTGACACAACAACCAAATGATGACTTTTAGGAGCATTCAACAGCTGTGATGAAGTCTGAAGGAGATGGGTCATATGCCTGGATTGCCTCCTGAACAGCAAAAACAATCCAGGAAATTGTGGAAAAGGGAACTCTGAAGCAACAATGAAGGCAAGTCAGAGATTAGACATTCCCTTAGAGAAGACGTGATGCTGAACCTCAATGATTAAACACAGCTCCCTCACTGAGAGGGCTCTGAAAATGAGACTTTTCTCTCCTTTTGTATCTTGAAAATACCTTTTCAAGCATTTTGTGTCCATCCTGAAAGCACAACAGTTACCTGATGATTTTCTTCAGGCAATAGGAGCAGTAGCGATGGCCACACTGTGCCTGGAACGGTCGCCTCAGGATGTTCTTGCAATCAGAGCAGAGGTATTTGACCTCCAGTTTAGTTCCCAGGATCTCCTTTGCAAACCCAGGCTGGCTTACATCCAAAGAACCAGGTGGAGAAGAGTTTGCTGCTGCCATGTGAACGAAAAGTTCTGGCTGTATCTCCAAAGACTGAAAATAAAAGAATTTCCCCTATTTGATTATAACAGCATGGGGGTGATTTTTCATATGAACACATTACTCACAGCATGTTACGCTGGCCCCCAAACCCCACCAACACAGGCAAACACACTGATGTAAACCACATCACACGCCTACTTTCACCTGGCTAAAAACATGGGAGGAAACTTGAATTTTAGAACTAAATCCAGAACAAAGAGACAGAGTGGACAGATCTCATAAAACCCCCTGTCCAAGTTGACTGAAATGCAGCCTGTTCAGAGAAATCACGGCTTCTGGCCCCAAACAAGGTAAAAAACTGTCCTAAACCTGATGAGGAATACAATAAATGGCCTCAGTCCACCAAGAACCTGTTGACACTGAGTGAGGTGACCACAGCCTACCAATGTTTGTTCTCATGCCTGTCAGAAAGCACCAAAATTCTGCTTCAAGGCAGCTGGTCCCAGGGACACATAATGCAGCCCAGATTCACTGGTGATGCTCAAGCAGGCACACATGGCTCTCCATCATCATCATGTCCAGGCTTCGCAAACGAAGATTTGGGAAGGGCTCTACCCACATTTGTTGCAAGACATGGCTCTCCAGAAGGATAGAAAATGAGCACATGAGAGGCACAAGCAAATTGGAAAGGAGAAAAAGAATAAAATGCTTTTGTTTTGACCGCTTATGATGATCTAAAGGTGCATCTCACACATTCATTCACTGAGAGTACATCCCACAACCACCCAGAACGCCCAAGGGAGCATATACATGGAATCTCAGGCTAGTTTGGGTTGGAAGGGACCTGAAAGCTCATTTCATTCCATCCCCTTGCCATGGGCAGGGACACCTTCCACTAGCCCAGGTTGCTCCAAGCCCTGTCCAACCTGGCCTTGGACACTTCCAGGGATCCAGGGGCAGCCACAGCTTCTCTGGGCAACCTGCGCCAGGGTCTCCCCACCCTCACAGCCAAGAATTCCTTCCCAATATCCCATCTAACCCTGCCCTCTGGCAGTGGGAAGCCATTTCACCTTGTCCTGTCCCTCCATCTCTTGTCCCAAGTCCCTCTCCAGCTCTCCTGGAGCCCCTTTAGACACTGGAAGGGGCTCTGAGATCTCCCTGGAGCCTTCTCTTCTCCAGGTGAACACCCCCAGCTCTCCCAGCCTGGCTCCGCCGAAACCCCCAAGAGCGGACACCCCGCGACCCGGGGAGCTCTGTGCCAGACCCAGGAGGGTTCTGTGCCGGCGGGGGCTGCAGGCGGAGGGAGGCCCGTTCCGGCTCCGTCCCCCCGGTCCCCCCGGTGCCCCCCCCGCACTCACCGCCCCTCGCTCCGCACCGGAAACGCCGCCGGGCCCCGCCCCCGGACACGTGTGTGCGCCGGCCCCCGCCCCCGCGCATGGCCACGCCCTCCACATGGCCACGCCCCCACATGGCCACGCCCTCCACATGGCCACGCCTTCCCGCCCACAACGGACAACGGGCAACGGCCCCGCCCTCGACACCGAACGGGACCCACCAAGAACCCCCACACCGACACAATGACTCCGACATAATGACACCGACACAGCGACACACGGAGCCCGACACACGGACCCCCCCCCGCCGACCCCGCCACGCCGACCCCCCGACACACCCACCCCGACACACGGACCCCCCAGCACTGACCCCGACACACCGACCCCCCGACACCGACATACCAACCCCGACGCACCGACAACCCAAGACCCCCACACAGACACCCCCACACCATCACCCATCCCTGCACCTCCAACACCCCCACACCAATCCCTGTCACCCCCCCAACACCCCCACACTGACACCCCTAGTTATGCCTCCTGCCATACCCACTGTCACCCACTGTCAGCCCCTCAGTATCCCTGTCGCCCCCTCACACAGCCCCCACACACCCCCTCTGCCACTTCTCATTTCAGCACCACGTCCCGATGATCCCCCACGGTCCACTACCATATCCCTGCCTCAGGCCACCCCACTGGCAATGAACCCAGCCTCTCGGGAACCCCCATCCACCCCCTGGGTCCCCTTATCCATCCCCAGGGTTCCCTCATCCACCCCCCGGGACCCCCCTAACCCCCTGGGACACCCCATACGCCTCCCTGGGTCCCCTTATCCATCCCCAGGGTCCCCTCATACACCCCCTGGGACTCCCCATACACCCCCCTGGACCCCTTATACACTTCCCGGGACCTCCCATACACCCCCCGGGTCCCCTTATCCACCCCCTGGGACCCCCCTCCACCCCCTGCAGCTGCTGGAAGGGGACCCGGAGGGACTGTGGTGCTCAGCTCCGGGGGCACCCTGACCCCCCCGCAGGGTCCCACCGAGGGACAGACACCCTCCCGCTGCACCCCCCGGGTGAGAAGCCCCGGTCCCTCGGGAGCGGCCCGAGGTGAGCCTTGGCACCCTGAGGAACTGCTTTAAGCCACTTTTGGGCAGCGGTGGGTGCTCCCCTACCTGCGCACAGAGGGCCATAGCCACCCCGCGTCCTGTAGCGCCTTCCCGGGGACACGCGGAGGGGGGAGGCTGGGAAGGGTGGGCGGTGGCAGGACAAACGCCGTGTGAGGAAAGGCGCGGCACAGCCGCGGCGAGGTGCTTTTCGCAGGGGAACTTGCTCAGCGAAAGGTCACCGCGGCAGGATTTGTCACCCGGGGTCCCCAGCCCGCAGTCCCCCGAGCCCGCCTGGGCGCGCGGGCTCCAGGGCTTTACCGCTGGCACTGCGGGGAATTCACCCGGGCTGGGGAAATCCTGCCCGGCCAGAGCCGGGGCAGCCGGCTCAGTGCTGCCCTGACCGAGCCGCCGAGGAGGCTCCCCCGGCAGCGCGGCTGCGAGGACGTGGCCGAGCGGCTCGGGGCTCGGGGCGCGGCGGGGTCGCGGCGGCACCACGTCCTGCTCAGGCTGCCGGGAACGGGACATCCCTGTCGGCACCGGGAATGGCACGAGCAGAGCTCCCCCGCACCGGCACCGCGTCACTCCCTGCACTGCAACCGCACTTTTCCCGGCACACTGCACTGCTCTGGGAACACCAGCATGGAAAGCTCTGCGGGCCTGGAATTCTCGGCTGCGTGATGTCATCCAGCCAAGGAAAACCCTGCCTGCACTTCCTGACCTGCCCGTGACCTGGCAGCAGTGCCGGGGCAGGACGTGCTGTTCCCAAAGGGGCAGGAAACAGCACCCGCTGCGGGACGGGACCACCCGGGGCTGCTTCCAATGACGACGGGATGAGACCAGACCACCTGGGTCTTCTCCCATTCCTGCTGTTGCTTTGCCCCGGCCCCACTGCACGGCCTGCGCCCCGCTGACGTTCCATCTCTCGTCCCACGGTTGCTCTCTCCCGCCCCCCGGGAGCCGGGGCCCGGCGTGTTGCAGTGACGGCTGACAGACGACAGATGACAAACCTCTGTGCTCTCCCGGCGCCTGATTTCCGAGCAGTGCCCAGATCACCATGACCGGGCTCCAGCCACTCCTCCTGCACTTTGTCATGGGGAGACCCCACAAAACCCCACACGGGGAGCGTTAACCCTGTCCCCTCTCACTTCAGAAATGACGAGAGCAGGAGCAGCTTTTCCTGCCTTTACTGCGGAACTCTCTGGGTGATTCTCATGCAATTCAGGGAGTTTCATCGAATTCCTGAGCTGGAAGGGACCCACGAGGACCATCCAGTCCAACTCCTGGCCCTGCACACACACCCCAACAATCCCACCCTGTCCCTGAGAACGTTGTCCAAACACTCCCTGAGCTCTGGCAGCCTTGGGGCCATGACCACTGCCCTCTGGGGGAAGAATCTTTTCCTGAGATCCAACCTAACTCTACCCTGACACAGCTCCAGCCGTTCCCTCGGGTCCTGTCACTGGTCACAGGAGCAGAGATGGGAGCTGCCCCTTGGGAGGAGCTGTAGACCCCGGTGCGGTCAGTCCTCTGTATCCCCTTCCCTGGGCTGAACCAACGCAGTGTCCTCAGCCGCTGCTCCCGTGTCCCCTCGGCCCTGTCCGTGTCCCCTCGGGCCTATCCCGTGTCTCTTCAGGCCCGGTCCTGTCTCCGCTCTCGGGGGCGGGAGGGCTCCCGCACCGCCCGGTACAGGCACCGCGGGCCGCCACTCTGCGCGTGCTCGGCTCGTCTCAGCCGGGCACGGCCATTGGTCAACGGATGTGACAGCACCGGAGAGAAAACCAATCCGTGCCGGGTACCGGGTTACTGACAATGCCAGCAGCCAATCGCAGCGTGCAGGGGCTCATGCTGCCCGCCTTCCGGCTGGCGGGCTAGCTGGCCAATCGAAGAGCTAGAAGGCTGATTGGCAGGCTTTGCACCCAACAGCAGCATCGACGTCACGCTGGGCTCTGCCAAGCCCAAGTCCATAGGGACCGCGCGGCCCCGCCCGCCGCGCCAGCGCCGCTCCCCACCAATGAGCGGCTCCGCCCGTGACGGGCGTGCGCGCCGCCCAATCCACGCGCGCGGCGCTGGCCCCTCCCCGGGGGCGGGGCGGGGAAGGGCGAGGCGGGCGCGGCCCGGGCGGGGTCGTAGCGATGGCGGAGAGCGACTGGGACACGGTGACGGTGCTGCGCAAGAAGGGCCCGAGCGCCGCCCAGGCCAAGTCCAAGCAGGTCAGCGGGGGCAGCGCCGGGCAGCGCGGGGGCTGCGGGGTCGGGGCCGGGCCTGGCGCGGCCGAGGCGGCGGCTCCGAGCTGCGCCGCGCTCAACCCGCACTTTCGCTCTCTCCTCAGGCGATCTTGGCGGCCCAGCGGCGCGGGGAGGACGTGGAGACCTCTAAGAAGTGTGGGTATCACGCAGGGGGGGGCCCGGCCCGGCCCGACCTGGGGCGGCCCCGGGGGCGGCTGCCTGTGGTGGTGGGGGGGCAGGAGGCGGCACCGCCCGGCTGAGCCGGCGGCCTGAGCTGGGCCTAACGCAGAGACCCGAGACCCCCGCGCGCCTCGGGAGCGCGGATAACCCCCCCTGAGGTTCTGGTGGCCCAGAGCACAGCCCCGGCTGGTTTCTGCAGAGATCTTGTGAGAGCTCTTCTGGTCGCAAAACTTAAGCTCCCCAGTTTTGCAGCTTATTTCTGTTGAGAGATTGAATGGTTGTTTATTTTCCTGTGGCGCTTCTCTGTAAAAATCCCTTGTTTCCTGTCTGAAGTAAATCCCCAGGTTCTCTCACTGTAGGGAGGAGATTCTGATGGTTGAAAATAAATAAAGAGATGGTTCTTGAAGGAAGTTTAGTCAGCTGTGTCGAGACACTGAATGTCAAAGACTAATGTGAGACAAAGGATCCAACTTAAGACTTAAATACTGTAAAATGAAACAAAACAAACAATGTGATTTTGGACCTCAGGGTTTCAGTGAAGCTAAGTGCAGTTAGAATTTACTTATAAAAGGCATCAGAAAATTGGTTAAAAGACCCTTATTTGTGCTGCCTCATACCTGAGCAAACAAGATTCAACTTCAAGTATTAACCCCCCTATGCTGCAGCACAAACATGTGTCTGGAGTGAAGTTTGAGTATTAAATCCCGAAGGAAAAGCAAGCTCTGGCCTGTCTGGAGAGAAGTTCAGGTGTAAAGTAGAGAAAGGAGCCTCTGGAGGCCTGTGCTCTGCACAGCACCATGAACAGGGCTGCCCTGATGGGCAGGATCTGGGTGAGATCAGTGCTGATGTTGGCATGTTGTAATCCTGACAGCTCTCTGGGATCCTGAGCAGCTGAGGGCTTGGAAAAAGCCCTTTGATACTTTTTGGCACAGCTCTGAGCCTTGATTTGTTTGTCCTTGGTTGTTTTTTTGTTCTCTCTTGGAATAACAGGGGCAGCAGGCCAGAACAAACAACACTTCATTACAAAGAACACGGCCAAGCTTGACCGTGAAACAGAGGAGCTGCACCATGACAGAGTTTCCCTGGAGGTGGGCAAAGTGATCCAGCAGGGCCGGCAGAGCAAGGGCCTCACGCAGAAGGACCTGGCCACGGTGAGGGGGACCTAGGGCAGGGTTGGCACCTGTGGGTGAGGGTGGGCACCTTTTCTGTCCCCCGTGGGCAGCTGCAGTGGGATGGTGTCATGGGCAGGAAGTTTGGGGAGTGCAGCATCTCTGGTGTCTGATCTCCCGGTGCCTTCAGTTGTCTGGGAAGTGTTTCAGGGTTTGTCTGTGCAGCCCTTGAGCCCCAGCTTGGAGGCAGAGCCTGCTGTGGCTGCTGAGCTGGGAGGTGGGAGGCTGCTCCTCCCCCCCCTCCCCCGGCAGCTTCACCAGTCTCAGGGGTTTGTACCATTGGGGCTGAGCAGCGAGAGCTCGCTGCTGTCTGAAGGAACAGCAGTGCCTGGTGTTCCTGCTCCTCGTGGGAGGGAGGGAGGTTGCAGTCTGTCCAAGATGGATGTTACCCGTGCAGGGAGGTGCCAGTGGGGATGGAGTCAGCCTGGGAGCAGCATTTGATCATCTGTCTGTCATAATCCTGTTCTTTACCTGTGTGAGTCCTGGGGGGCTGCTACTGAGCATTTGCTGTGTTTGAGACTCATCCTCCCTTTTTAGAAAATCAATGAAAAACCACAAGTTATCGCTGACTATGAGTCGGGACGAGCGATCCCCAACAACCAGGTCATGGGCAAGATCGAGAGAGCCATCGGTGAGCAGAGGGAGACTCGATGCTTCCAGGGCCTGGGAGGGATGTGGAGGTTATTGTGGGTGTGGTGCCATGTGTGTTCTGATAAAACCTGGGTCTGCTGATTGAACCAGAACTGGGAGCTCTTGTCCTTTGTCTACACCTTCATGCATGGGGCCATGTCCTGGGGATCACCCCTGTGTGCTTCCCCCCTAAACCAGCGAGATGCTGAGACCCACGGAGGCCTGAGGGCACTTGAGGAAGGATTTAGTGTTGGTGTTACTGTCCTGGGCCAGTTCAGATCCCATTTCCTAGGAGGACAGTTGGTCTTGTTTGAAGTTGGTCTGGTGCTCCTAGAAACTAAAGTAGGATTCTCCCGGACTCTGGTTCCCCTGCCCTCTTTTTCTGGATGCTCTCTTCCTTATAGCCAAAATTGAAGGAAATAAAGTTACTGGGTGAATGATTGAGTGCTGATGGTGGTGGTCTTCTTTGTCTTCTAGGCCTCAAACTGCGTGGGAAGGACATTGGAAAACCGCTGGAAACCGGACCCAAAGGGAAATGACAACAAAGCCTCGAAATCAGTTTGTTCAGACTGATCTGGCCCGGCTGGTTCTCCTCAAACACTCTGCTTATTGCCAAGCTGAACAAGAGGGTTTCAGACTTGCTTTGGGGGGGAACTCTGCCGAATCTGTACCTGCTGTAAAAAGGCAACCTTAAAGAAGCAATTTTCCTGATGTTTGTTTTTCCTTCCTCCTTTTCAGAGATTGAGGATCTAAACTCCCCCAAAAACCCAGACCCTGCCTCTGATTTGCCAGAAAACATGTGCATTGTGATGTTAGCAGCAGCTGATGTTAAGGCACTTAGGGTGGTCTGAAATGTGATCATTTAATTAGAACAGTTTGGGGGACGGGTGGGATATATTATATATAAATAATTTGAGAGAGTTGGGGCTTGATCAGAAATGATGACTCAGTTGCTATATCTCAATGAGTTTTGTTTGTTCCTTCCAGCCTGTTTTAAAGAGATCTATAATAAAGTTTGATACCCTTCAATTGCCCAGGGGAGCTGCTGCATGTGCCCAGCTGGTAGCAAATGTTGTGGCTGGGCATGCCTGGAGCTGTAGCACCTGTTCCTTCTGGGATTGTAATCAAAGGGACACCTAGGCTGCCTGGGATGAGGGCCAGCACTGTCCCAGCCTCCCCGGCTGTGTCACTCCTCCCCCCTGGGGGAGGGCTGCAGCTTGGCTGGCAGCCCAGGGATGGAGTCAGTGCTGTGGAGGAGAGGGGAGGTGTTGGGGTTCTGCAGAGCCAGGCAGGTGCACTTATGGGTGAAGTCTGAGCCCTCCTTACCCAGCTCTGCTGGGGGTTCATTCCTGCAGGCAGGACAGGGCTGTGGGATGGTGCTCTGAGGCATCACCTAAGGGGGACACAGCTGGGTGACAGGGAAACAGGCTCTGGTGACACCCTGGGAAAGCAGGACACCCCAGTGTCCTCTGACTAGGTGTGGGGGGCTGGTTGGGGCAGGACCCTGGTGGGCTGCTCGTTGTGCAGGGGCTGAGCCAGGTTGTGTGTGGGGGGCAAGTTTGGCCCTGGGCTGCTTCGGAGCTCACAGTGATAAGGTGTGAGAGCTGGGGGGAGGGAGAGGTCCCAGGCTGGGGAGATCTGGTGCAGGGTGGGGGCCCAGGCCCTGAGCCCAGCCTGTGCCTCAGGAACTTTTTTGGGTTTTCCAGTGACATTTAAAGGCAAAATGTCGAGAGTCCTACAAGGTGTATGGGCAGGAGGTGGGCATCTGTACACTGAAGTCAGGGCTGCCTGGCGCCCCCCACTCTGCTCCTTCCTGCTCACCCTCCTCAGAGCCCCCCTCCCCAAAACCAGCAGAAATACTGGGCTTCCTGCTCGTGGGGACTCTGCCCTGGAAGCTCTTGTGCTTCATCCTGGGTGTGGAAAGTGGCTCATGCCCCATGCAGCATCTGCTGCTCTTTCCAGCTCTGGGGACCAGGACCCCACACTTCACCCCCTGCTTGGACAAGGACGGTCGCTGGAAGAACTGCTGCCAGCGCCTGCCAAAGCACAGGCACATTGCTCTGTCTTGGAAGATCATGTTACAAACAACAAAAATGCTTTTCCCGAGCACTTGGAGGTAGTGGCAGCAGTGTGCCTCTGCGGGGCCGGCAGCCCAGGTGGTGCCACGGCAGCTCCCTGGTGCTGGGGGCAGAGAGCCGGCGGCTGCTGGAGTGTGGGATCTGGCTGAGGAATGGTTTGCCTGGTGGGAGTGGGCAATTTCTGCTGCTGGCTGATAATTTCAAGCCTCATCCCCCTCCCTTGGCACTGGAGATATAATGACCTTGTCCTGCAAAGAAAGGTAAGTGGGAATCGGTGGCAAACGTAGGCTGTCTGCTGTGAGAGACCAGGATTTCTTCCAGGCTGTAGTGGAGAGAACCCCTGTGCCAGCCCCCCATGACCCCAGCAGAGGAAACCCCAAGTGCACCCAGGGGGCTCCACATCCTCTGTTGGGATCCCTCCTGGGGCTGGGGGCTCTGCCATGGTCCATGTGGCACCAGGCCTGTCCAAGGGACCCACAGCTTAAGCTGCCTCTCGTGGATTTGGTTGCTGGCTGGGTGAGGATGAGCCACGTTTGCCAGACCCCCTTCTCACAGGGCTCTGGGGTAGGAGCACACTCAGCTCTTTCCGGAGCAGCTGCCTGGCAGCAGCAGTGTTTCTAGGTCAGTCCTACAGCTCTGGGCCACTCCTTTACCAACAAGCAGATAAGAGGCAGAGCCCTTTGCTCCCTGTTGCGTTGGTGGAGTGCAGTGTCAGGAGGAGCCTGCCAGCATTTGCTGAGCTTTTAGGAAAATGCTGTTTTGGTGCAGTTGGGGTAATCAGGAAAGTCCTTCACCCTGTCCTTACATCTCGAAAGGTGATGTTGTCAAAGCCCTGGGGAGTGTCAGTCTCCGCTGGTGTCCTGCTTGCCAGCCCTTGCTGCTTCAGCCAGTACCAGCCCCCAGTAGCCACCAGCGTAACAATGATGAGGGCCAGGAGCAGACCCAGCACCACCTCTGCCACGAAGCTGCCTGAGGGTTTCTCTGCAGTGAGAGAAGGGAGAGGAGATGCTGCCAGGCTTGACCCGCCACCCAGAGAGCTGCCTCCAGCCTTGGCCCAGCACCCTGAGCAGTGCTGGGATGACCTTTTACAGCCAGAACCGCCCCCCCCTCCCCGCACCTTCCACTGGCTCCTCCGGGGTAGAATGGCAGCCCACCCCAGCACTGTACACAATATCATCCAGTGCCACTGTCCCCTCCAACGGCCACCTCCGTGTGGTGATCTCAAAGATGATCTGTGAGGGAAGGCGGGATCTGACGCACCCCTGCAGGGTACCCAGCACCCCCGCTGGGCACCTTGCACCCCAGGGTGTCCTCACTGACCTGGAACTCGCTGGGGCTCTGCACAGGCACCATGCTGCCCTGCCAGCCCCGGCTGTGGTGTCCCTCCACACTCCACACCGTGCGCTGCCCTGCTGTGCTGTGCAGCATCACCCGCAGCTCCCCACTGGCTGTAAGGGGGGGGACACAGGCACCGTGGCATCACTGACCACCCAAAGCCCCCAAAAGTCATGGGGCCCTCCCTGCCATACCATCCTCCATTGTGGCAGCAGCACCCACCAGTAACAGGCCATCCCCACCCAGCTGGAGCTGAACCAGAGTGTCCATGGTCCTATGGGTGGGGAGGGAGTTTGCAGCTCCCAATCAAGCCCCCTGCTCCCACTGCGGGGTCATGATGCCCTCCCCAGGGACAGCACCTCCTCCCCACCCCTGTGGTGCTCACAGAGGTGCTCTGGGATGTCCATGTGGTACCAGAACCGCAGGCAGGAGTCAGTGGCAGCAGGCAGGGGCTGGCTCTCCAGCAGGGCACTGGTGCCCCCTGCACCCAGCACACTGGTGTCGAAGTGCACATAGTGACCTGGGCAGGCAGGGACAGAGCACAGGGTGTCTTCCAGTCCTGCAGCCCACCCCGCTTGCCCCACTCCACCCCAAAATGCCCAGAGTAATGCCTGGAGGATGGCACCTCACAGCCCTGCACCTCACTGCCTTTGGGACCGAGCTGTCCCTTCCAGGCAAGGAGGGGACAGGGATGCTGAGGAGCCAGGCCCCCCAGGAAGTACTGGGGTGACCCCATGCATCCCCATCTCCTCTTCCTCCCTCTGGCCATGCTATGGTGCCCAGGCAGGGATGGGTTTCCTACCATTCCTTGTGCCCAGGGTGTGATCCTGCTCAGGGCCGGGGTACTTGGCTAGGGGGACCCCGCTCTTCCAGCCCCAGGCAAAGCTGTGCAGGTGGGGGTCCGAGGGGCTGCTCCAGCCACACATGTCCTGCTCGAAGTCACAGGATGCTGGGAGGAAAGGGGGGCTGTGAGACACCCACTGCTGCCTGGCAGGAGATGGAGCATCCGGGGGCAGGGGGCAGCCACCAGCCCTCTTCCCACCACTGCCAGCTTTGGGCCAGACCAAGCTGAGTGCAGGAGCAGAGTGTCCGGATGGAAGGGACGGGCTGTCCCCACACCCATGGTTGTGTACCCCCGTGGGATGTCCCATCTCCCCCATCTGGTCCATGGTGCCTCCCTGGGGTGGGCTCTCACCTGGCTCAGGGCAGGCTGCGTCCGACACGTGCAGGTCGTCCAGCGCAATGTACCCATGGTCACCCCCAGCTCCCACTGCCTCGAACACCACCTGGGCAGGGTGGCATGCTGAGGCTGGCAGTCAACCCTCATCACCCCTAGCTGTCCCCGGCACCCTGCCCTGTCTCACCTGCCAGTCCCCATCAGGCTGGACGGTGCCGTGGCCGCGGTGCCAGCGACTCCCCTCCATGGTGCTCACACTCAGCACCTTCCTCCGCACCCCGCTCTGCTCCACAAACACCTCAAGGGAGCCTGCCCAGGGCACCCGCCATGGAGGAGGGGTCCAGGGCTGTGCTGTGCAGGACCCCCTTCCTCTGGAGGTGCCCAAAGGGGTCTCGGGGGGGGTGGTGCTCACCTGGGGTCCCGGCGCTCAGCTGGTACCAGAAGGCCAGGCACTGGACGGGCACAGAGGGCTGGTAGGGCTGGGAGGTGAGGACAGCCCTGTGCCCTGTAGGCAGGGAGTCCCTGCCCATGCTCACCACCATGTAATGACCTGGGGGAGAGAAGTCCCCACGCCATGGTCCTTGCTCAGCCCTGCTGGAGGGCCCTAGAGGACCGCTGGGTCTGGGGTTTCTGCCCAGGTTGAGGAGTCTCCCCAGTTTGGGGACCTCCCCAGGACTGGGGAGCCCTGGGGCTGGGAAACTCTGGGTTTGGAGAGTTCCAGGCTTGGGGAGCCCTGTACAGGATTGCCTTCCGCACATCCTGGGCAGGCAGGGAGGGCAGGCAGGACACAGGGTGGGCAGGCAGAGCTGATGTGGTGACAGGCAGGACACTCAGAGCAGACAGGGAGGGCAGGAAGGCAGGGAGAGAGGGCAGGGAAACAGGCAGAGAGGGCAGGGAGGCAGGCAGAACAGTGCAGGCAGGGAGGCAGCAGGGCTCCCCGAGCCCCAGGCTGTCGTGGCCCTGTACCTGTGGCGGTGCCGGTGGTGTGATCGGCTGCGGGGCCGGCAGTGGTGCCGGTGCCGTTGCTCTGTCGCTGCCAGGTGCCCTGCCCGCTGGCTGCCAGTCCACAGCCCTCTGCCTCAAAGGAGCAGGAGAGCTCGGCCCCACAGGGTCCCGGTGTCAGCGCCAGGTCGTCCAGCCCCACGTCCCCCAGGAACCCATCCCGCAGCACCTCAAAGGCCACCTGCCAGCCAGGCAGTGGTGTCAGACAGCCCCGTGCCTCCTTGGTGCCAGGGACACAGAAGGGTCTGGTCCTCACCCTGTATGGCTTTTGGCCCGTGGCGGGCAATGTTGCCCATGCCCGGTGCCAGATGCTGCCCTGGGTCCCCCGGCAGGTCCACAGCACTGTCTCCTCCTCTCCCTCTGGCTGCAGTTTGAGGTTCAGGGTGCCTAAGCAAGGGGTGGGGGCCAGCCATCCAGCACCTGCTGTCCCCACAGTGGAGCCGGCTTGGGGCATCCCCGTGAGGACTCCAGGGGGCACGTACCAATCTGTGGGCCAGCCAGGAGGTACCAGAAGGAGAGACAGCGTGGGGCAGCAGCAGGGTCTTGGCGGGATGTGATGAGCTGTGCCCGTTGCCCGCGGCTCCACAGCGCAGAGGGGTCCACAGACAAGAAGTAGCCTGAGTGTTGGGGACAGCCAGGGTGGAGGGAACATGGATGTGAGTGCTCTGAGCTGTGCCCACATCACCCATACCCCAACTGGGCTCTTCCAGGCTGCTCCAGGCAAGCTCACTCCACAGGTATGGGGCTGCTGGAGTGTACAGGGCGTGTCTTGGCCTGTGCCAAGATGGGAGGGAAGTGGGGTGCCCTGGGATCCCCCAAAGAGCAGCCAGCCTCTTACCTGAGCCGGTGGTGTGGTCAGAGCCCTGTCCCTGCCCCATGCTGCGGACCCATTTGAAGTCACTAGATTGATCCTGGTACCAGCCGCACATGTCCCTCTCAAAGCTGCAGGTCAGCTCTGGCCACAGAGATGTGGTGGAAGTGAGGTGGAAGGGGATAAGGCACTCCAGAAGCAAACGGGTCCCCCTGTTCCCTCTGCTCTCCCGCCCCATTCTTCAGATTCACCCCATGCAGGTGTCCCAGGTCAGAGCAGGTTGTGGCTTCCGCACCATGGTCCTGTCCCTGGACAGGGTGACGGCTGCCAGGCAGCCCCTATGGGGGGACTCTGGGGTCACTGTCCCTGCCCACGTGCCCCTGGCCATACCTGCAGCTGTGGGTGCCACCACACCGAGGTAGCACTGCTCGAACGTCACGTTGTCAACGCCAACACTTGCCGAATCCTGCAGATCCACCAGCGCCAGCAGCTCGACCTGGAGGCACCAGCCATGAGCCCGGGGTGCCTGGCAGCACTGGCAGTGCCCCACTGAAAGACCCCCCCGGCTGGTCCCTGTGTCCCTGGCACACCTGGAATGGCCGGCTCCTCTCTCCCAGGGGGACACGGACACGTTCCCCGGCTGTGTCGCCACGACCCTGCGTGAGCCAGGCCAGCTGGGTGGTGCCAGTGGTGTGATCCAGGATGCGGACAGCAAGGAAGCCTGGCATGAGAGGTGGTGCAGAGGCTGTGGGCACCCAAAACTCCTGGCCACCCTGTAGGAGTCCCCCACAGCCCTGGCCCACGGTCACAGGAGACAGGGACGGGGACAGGGATGGCCCAGCTTCAGGATGGTGTGATGTGGCAAAATGGGGCTGGGAAAGGCAGCAAAGGCAGGTGGGCATGGGGGCCTCTGCATGGGGTGAGTTCTAGGGGCAGGGAGCAGGCAGGGCACCCCAGGGGTGTACAGGGGGTTACCTTGGGGGCCACTCTGGATGCAGTAGCTCATCTCCATGGTGCAGGTGGGGCCAGAGGGGCCCAGCAGAGGAGTTCGTGCCTTTGCAGCACCCACCATCTGTCCTTCTCCTTCCTGGAGGGCCAGGAAAGACCCTGGGCACAGAAACACCCTGTGAGGTCAGGGCTAGAATCCCACATCCACAGTAGCACCCCTAGCCCAGCATCCTGCCTGGGCATCACCCCCTGTCGTGCAGTGGTATCCACCCACCCCAGTAGGGTGGGAGCAGGAGTCCCTGCTCTGGGGCTCCCACAGTGCTGGGGACTGAAGAGCATTGTCAGGGCAGTGGGAACAGCCTCACCTGTGAGGAAGGTGTTGTGCTCAGTGAGCCTCTGCAGACCCCAGCGCAGGTGCCCCACACTGACATCGTGCCAGCCCCCAGCCCCTGACTCGAAGGTTGTTGCCCCTGCAAAGTCAAAGAATCACAGAATCCCAGACTGATTTGGGTTGGAAGGGACCTTAAAGTCCACCTCATTCCACTCCCTGCCATGGGGGGTCTATTTTCCACTAGACCAGGTTGTTTCAAGCCCCATCCAACCTGGCCTTGAACACTTCCAGGAATGGGGCAGCCACAGCTTCTCTGGGCAACCCAAAACTCCAGGCTCAGCCTCGCCGGGCCACTGCACTCCTGGGGGCTGTACAGGCACCCATGTGCCCCGGCCGTTCCAGCCTGTGTCCCTCCAATGCCTGGTCCCCTGCACTGCAGGGTTCCTGGGGTACCACTGCTCCCCTCGGCTCTCACCGCAGTGCTTCTCATCGGAGCCGTCGGTGCACGTATCGTTGAAGTCACAGACCAGCTCTGCAGCGATGCAGCCCCCGCTGTCACAGGCCACCTCCCCTGCTGCACAGGGACTGGCACCTCCCTGGCTCAGCAGCGTGACTGGAGACTGCCCTGATGGTGAAACACCCCAGGATGGAGAGCGGTAGTGAGAGGGCTCAGCAACAGCATTGGTGTCACCCTTTCAAGCCTCAGTCCCCTGTCCCCAGGCACCTTCCTGGCTCTCCATTTCCCCCACTCTGTCCCATTCTGTCCTATCCCATCCCACCCCATCCCACCCCATCCCATCTCATCCCATCGCTGCTGCCACCACATGAAGGGGATCCAGGGCCTGGTGAGAGCTGCTTGTGTGACATGTTTTGGCACAGGGGATGGAGTGTCACAGCCACAGTAGAAGGACACCAATGTCCCAGGGCAAGTGCTTGCTGTGCAGCACCCAGGACGGTCCTATGATGAGCAGAGGGACAGGCAGACTCCATGCTGGGTCCTTTAGGGACGGTGACACGGGCACAGACACGTGGGACTGGCTGCCCACACTGGAGCAGGGTAAGGGATGCAGCTCACCCTGCTCCTTCACACAGCCCGGTGACAGGATCAGGTCATCGATGGCCACAGTGCCCCCGCTGCCAGCCACCCCCTCGATCAGCACCTGCAGAGAAGCACCATGCCAGCAACATCACCATGGGGTCCTGCGCAGTATGGGGGGACTGGGGTGACACCAGGGAGCTGTGGGATGGGGGAGCCGGCACCTGTTATGGGCTGACACACTTCCCCCAGGAAGGGACTTGGTGGGAGCAGGGGCTGACAGGGGTGTACAGGGTGGGCTGGCAGGGCCATATTGGGCTTAGGGGGATGGTGCTGCCCCTGCACGCAGCTGTGGCCTGCAGATGCCTGGGATACCACAGGGGTGCCATCAGGGTGCCCCCAGGGTGTCTTTGGGGTGCCCTCCAGGCTCAGCTGGGAGCGGGCAGGGTTGTGTCGGTGGCAGGGGGGGACAGGAGCCAGGACAGTGGGAAGGCATGGATGGGCAGTGCGGATGAAGACACTCCAACCACCTTCCATTTCCAGTGGGGTGGTCCTGGGCTAGGGGCTGGTATGGAGATTTGGAGGTGTGGGCATAAGGACATGGGGGTGGCATGTGCCAGCACCAGAGGCTCAGTTCTGGTTCCCAGTTCAGCCCTGGTCCCATGAGTGCCCACTTGGACTGGCCCTGTGCCCCTCACCCTGCAGGCAGCCCAGCTCCCCCCAGTATGGAACCAGCCCACCTTGAAGGCCTCTGTCACATTGAAGTCCACTCTCTCTCGGACCCAGCAGCTGCCCATGTCCCCTGTCCTCTCCCTCACCAGCTGCTTGATGGAGTTGGTCACATAGAAGATGCTGAGGTTACTGCTGGCCGAGCCGTGGAGGTGGCAGTATAGCACGAGCTGGGGTTGAGGGAGGGCCGAGTTTCAGGGCAGGGTCACACAGGCCCCTGTGCCCCACAGGACGCTCACAGAGGTAGGGCCGGAGGAGCTCAGAGCTCCCAGGGGACACTGGGAGCTGCCACCATATGAAGGGGACCCAGGGCCTGGTGAGAGCTGCTTGTGTGACACGTCACCAAAACATTCCCAAAAACCTGCTGCCCATCCCCAGCAATGGCTGACTGCAGCCCCAGCCCCACGAGGGACCCCACAGCTGGGGACTCCATGTCCAGCCACCATCGTGCCCACACAGGCAGTGACACAAGGCCTCAGCTGTGACTCACAGAGCAGGAATTAGTGGCCTGGAAAGTGGGGCTGCTGAGCTGAGCTGTGCCGCTGGCCCCCGTGTTGGGGGCACTGTCCACGTGGAGGAAAAACCCTGTGGGAGACACCGGGAAGGGGCTGAGTGGAGCCAGGCAGGTGTGTGAGTGCAGGACACCTCTGTCCTGGCACAGCTTTGAGCAGAGCCCAGGTGTGTGTCACCCCAGGGCACGTCCAGCCCAGGACCTGTGGTGGGGGACATGTGTCATACCAGCCCTGCTGTTGGTGCTGTGGTCCCGGGTGGGGAAGCCATACAAGGTGCCCAGGTTCAGGCTTGTGTTCCTGTCCCACGATGGTGACCCAGGCTCTGCCTCCCAGTCGCAGAGATCATGCTCAAAGGAGCAGTTGGTGAAGGACTCTGTGGGGAGAAGGGGCAGCTGTGACCCAGGGACGGGAGTCCCAGCCCTCTCATGGACAGGTAATGGGCTGGGCTGATGCTACCCCTCTACAAACCCTCGGGGTGATTTTGTCCCCCCCTGGCTGCACAGCTGTGGGGCAGACCTGGGCGGACCCCTGCCAGCCCACAGCACAGCTTTTCCCCACCAAGGCAGAGCCACAGTCCATCCGTGTGGTCAGGGAGCTGGTGGGCAGGACCCCCTCCCGGGGCCAGGGCTGCTCACTGCAGCTTGTCGTGTCCTCGTCCGAGCCGTCCCCGCAGTCGTCGGTGCCGTCGCAGAGGCGGTGCTGTGCCACGCAGGAGCCGCGGCTGCAGCGGATCTCCTCGGCCCCGCAGTCCTGCTGCCCGGGCCCTGGGGCGGGGGAACACGCGTCAGCAAGTGGCTGGCCCCACAGGGGCGTGGTGGGCACTCCCACATCTTTCCCTGGGGTGGCTCAAGGGACAGGTTTTCACTGTCCACCCCATGCCAGGGCACAGTGCCTCAAGACACAGTGGGCAATGGGAGAGCTCCCCTGGGGTGCAAAGCCCCACCCAATTCCCCCGAGACCCTGTCTCATATATCAGCAGATGTGGGACTCACCTGGCAAGCCACAGTTCCTGAAGATGATGTCATCGAGTGCCACCTCTGCCCCGCAGGCGGGTGGTTGTGTCAGAGAGAAGATAAGCTGTGATGGGAGGACAGGGATGGCATGAGCTGCCTGGGTCCCCTGGGCTCCTGGAGCACATTCCAGCTCCTCTGGCCCCAGCCTGGAGGGACAGTACCTGGGTACCGACACTGTCTCACCTGGAACTGCCCCGCGATCCGGCCCAGGTAGGCAACCAGCTGGTGCCAGCCCTTGCTGCTGTGCTCAGGGCTCTGCCACAGCCCCACCACCTCGTCCCTGTATGCCACGTCCAGGCGCAGCACCGGCTGCTCCATCTCATTGAGCCCTGCAGGGAGCCCCAGAAGTGCCCTTGGCACTGGGCATCCCAGGGGCCCTGCCAGCTCTGGGGACTGGAGCTGGGACTCCTGGGTTCCACCAGCTCTGTGTGTGGAGTGTGGAAGAGGCAAGTGGGATGGCAAGGACTGCCTTGCCATCCTGCCCCTACCGTGGGGGTCCCATCCCTCCCCACTGCCTCCCTCCCAATCCTCACTGCCCTGTGCCTGGTACTCGATGCTGTCTGTGCCTACCTTGGGTGCCCTCACAGCTTCCTGAGAGGTGGTACCAGGCTCTGATCTCACATGTGGCAGCTGCTTCCTGCATCTCTGGTGACCTGAGCCAGGCTGTGGCCACAGTCTTTGTAGGGGGGGACACAGTCACCAAGAACGAGCCTGAGGAGGGCACAGAGCAGAGGAGGGACTGCAGCCCCATGGGATGGCACAGGAGCTCTGCCAACACCAATCCTGCCCCTCCACAGGTCTGCTCCATCCCCTGCACCCTACAAGGGTGGGTGTCCTGGCACCCTGACTCGAGGGCACCCACAGCCCAGCAGGGTGGTGCCGTGGGTGCCCAGAGAGCACTCACCAGCCAAGCAGCTCCTGCTTACCCAGGTCGGTGCCCATGGTGTGGTCTGAGTGAGGCCCTGTGCCCCACGTGGCCAGGCTGGCCCGGCCCCGCACCCATCTGTATGTTGAGGTGCCCACGTCCTGCCAGCCACAGTCACCATCCTCAAAGTCACAAGTGAAGGGGGTGCCCAGCACTGCTGAGCCTCGCAGGTACCCTGAGGGTGGGCAGATGGGGGGTTCAGGGCAGCTCTGGCACCATCCTGGGGTCCTGTGCCCATCCTGGGGGACCCTGCATCCACCTTGGGCACCAGCATCACCCCGGGGACTTGCACCCACAAGACCCTCCACTCCGTCGCCTGCTGTCATCCCAGGAGCAGGGCCTGGGAGTGGGTCTGGGGAGTCTGGGCACCCACCACACTGGTTCTCGTCGGAGCAGTCACTGCAGTCGCAGACAAAGTCGCAGAGCTGCTCAGCTGCGCTGCTGCAGCTGTTGATGATCACTGACCCGCAGGGGAGGAGGGTCTTGGCTATGGGAGAGATAAGGGGGCTGAAAACCCTGCAGGGAACCAGGCATGTTGCCCACAGCAAGTGACAGAGGGCACAGGTAGCTTGCAGGGGATATTTGTCTGGGCACTCTGGTTTAGGACCCTGATGGGAGGGGGGGGCAGGTCACACTGAGCTCTTCCTTGGATGGGACCCCCTGTCACTGCCCTGGCACTCTACATGTCCCACACTGCCATCTCCCACTCTCAGCCCCACTCCTGTGTGCCCCACTCTGGCACCCTGAGCCAGAGCCCACCGGGGCACTGAGCCTGCTATATCATAGTCCCAGCCCCCATTTGGGGAGAAACAGGAAAATCTGGGCGTTTTCTGTCCCATGCTGAATAAAGCCATTGGTGATACCCAGCCCGGCACTGGGAGCTCCAGCACTTGCTCACCCTGGGAACCCCGCGTTGACCTTCACCAGCAGAGCCCAGAGGAGGTTTTGGCTGGGCTGTACCTGCCCCGGCCCCCCCAGCCCGAGCAGCAAAGCCCTCCCAAAGCTGGGGAAAACAAAGATCCCCATGGCAGCCCAGGCTGCGGAGGACCAGAGTGGAGCAGCCAGCACGTTCCCTGCCCGCGGCACAACCCCCGTGTCGGCAGAGCTCACCCAGCAGCACCAGGAAGACCAGCACCTGCCCGCCTGCAGCCATCCCTGCCTCTGCGACAGTAAAATGGAGTTCGGAGAGGCCACACCGTGAGCCCCGGGCTGGAATCTGCTCCCCAGGACCTGCCTGCTTTGGACTTCAGCCCCGCCGTTATCGGCTCCCCGGCCTGGCAGAGGGATTATGGCGAGGTTGTGCCGAGCTGGGACAACACACCATGGTCCTGCCACCCGGCACGCTTGCACTGCAGCAGCGAGCTGCCAGCCAGGTGCCCCAGGGAGACCTTCAGCTTTCCCCCACTGAACCCCTCTTCTTCAGCCCCTCTTCTCACCATGGACAAGACCCTGTTTTGACTGGGACAGGGCACAGCCGGTGACACGCACCAGCCCCTCGAGGGATGAGGCCACTTCCTGCGAAGTCAGGGATGCTGCCAGCCCTGCGGGAGAAACTGGCACCTATGCCAGGGACATGGTGGGTGCGTCAGTCCCCTGGGCTAGATCACAGGGAGAACCAGTCCCCAAGCATAAGGAGCAGTGGGAGAGCCTTTGGGTGCAGGGCACGGGCTGGCAGTGGGCTGCACCCTTGCCAGGGAGGGCAGCTGTGCTGGGGGTCAGCAATATCCAATATTCCCAATATCCCATCTAACCCTGCCCTCTGGTAGTGGGAAGCCATTCCCCCTTGTCCTACCACTCCAGGCCCTTGTCCAAAGTCCTTCTCCAGCTCTCTTGGAGCCTCTTTAGGCAGCGTGAGGCTCTAAGGTCTCCCTGGAGCCTCGGGTTTCTGAGATGCCATAAGCAGGAGCCAACCCTCACCCTGTCTGTACCACTCTGGCTGGAGGGAGCAGGTCAGCACCCAGCTCATGACTCCCACGAGGCAAAGGGGCACAACTTTGGGGCCACAATCAGGTCACTCCTGGGGCAGAACACCCCTGGCAGAGCCCCAGCAAGGGCTGATCAGCTTGGAAGAAGCGTGGCTTGGCAGCCAGAGCCTCACAGGGCACCACCAGTGCTGCCTGGTGATGGCAACTGCTGCCCCCACCTGCTTCCCCACCTGGGTAGGGGAAGCTGCTGCCAGGGCTCATGGGGGCTGCTAGCCCACGGAACCCTTCTCACCTCTGCTGTTGCAGCCCCTGTGCCCAGAGAAGGGCCCCTGCTGAGCGCAGCTTCTCCCCGTGCGCCGGTGGCCTTGGACCGCAGATTGCAGTGGGATTGCATCAGACGCAGTAAAACACAGGCTCAGCTCCTTCCCCCAGCACCAGTCAGATCCAGTGGGACCAGCAGCTCCACACTCCCCAGCCTGGGCACTCCAGGCACAGAAAGAAGCCCTGCCCTGCCCGGGAACCTGGGAGCACCGAGCTGGCCATGGGCCAGTGCCGTGGCAAAGCAGCCACTGGCCTCCTGGGTGCTGTGGGCAGAGCATATCCTACAGGTCTGAGCCCTCTTCTTTGCCTGGGGATGCTGAGCTCCCACTATGAGATGTGAGTATACCGGAGCAGATCAAGCCAGGGGCCCTGACGACGATCACAGGATGGTACAGGCAGGAAGGGACAACTGGAGGTAATCCAGTCCCACCCCTCTGCTCCAGCAGAGCTCCCTGGAGCAGTCACTCACGATGTGTCCAGGTGGGTTCTGAGTGTCTCTAGGGAAGGAGATTCCCTGATGATGATGAGAGGACTGGACTCCCAGGAGGAAAGGCTGAACTGGAGGTGCTTGGTCTGGAGAAGGTGCAGGGGGATGCTACCCATGTGTGTAAGCCCCAGCAGGAGGGTGCAGGGAGCTGACCCTTTGAGCAGGGAGTGCCCTGGGAAGGGCCAAGACAGCGAGGACAAAGCGAGAACAGCAAACATCACTTTAAGGTTAAGAGAAACCTTTTTTCTTGTGAGGGTTCTCAAAACCAGAGCAGGCTGCCAGGGGGTCTGGGTTCAGGGACATTCCCAAATCCCATTTGGCCACAGCAACCTAATCATAGAATAAAATCATGGAACGATGGAATCCCCTGTGTTGGAAGGGATCCACAAGGACCATTGAGTACAACTCCTGACACTGCACAGGACAGCCCAACAATGTCACCAGGATAGACCTGCTGGAGTTGGTCCTGCTGTGCTGATGGACGGACAGGGCATCCCAGCTATGCCTCCAAGCTCCATGATCCAAAGACTTGCAGGGAAGCTGTGCTCCTCCGTGTGACTACTGGGTGACATTCCCTCCTGGCACAGGGGAGGGTCACACCTTGCAGAAAGGAAGGATGAGGCACAAGAAAACCTTTTTTTTGCCCACGAGGCTCATCACCCTCACTGTGAGCTTCCTCTGGAGTCTGGGGCAGGACACTGGGCACAGGCCTCACCCTGCCTTTCCCTCCCCCAGGCCTGAGAACCCATCACTTTCCTCCCTCCTGTCTCAGCCCTTCCCAAGGCAAATCCCAATGGACCTCCTGTTGTCCCTACCCCAGACCCTGCCCACTCCAGGGTCAGACCCCCCTCAAGGGGCTGAAACCCTGCAGGGTCTCTCTTGCTGTCAGCGGGCGCAACCCAGAGCTGGGAAAGGAGCAGCCGAGCCATGAATGTGGCCACCCGAGCAGCTGTGCTCCCCAACGAGTTTAATTCTCACAGACACGCGTGGGATGAGCCCCCGGCACCGGGAGGCCGGGATGGAGTGACCACTGACTTCACCAGCTTTGCCATGCCAGGAAGGCAGGAACACCCGGTACATGGACAGTCCAGTGATGGTGGGGAACAGGCGAGTTCTCACAGAGGAAAAGCAAGAGAGCCCAGAGCACTGCCGGGCACAGGGAGCCTGCTGGCACTGCCTCGGCACCACGCCAGCTCCAGGCTGGCCCCACGGCCAGAGCAGTCAGTAACCTTCGTCTGCCCAGGTGATCTCGTAGTCAGGGTACTCGGCCTTCAGCTTCTCCGTGGTCACAGCGTGGTCAGCTCGCCCAAAGCCCTGCACAGGAGAGACGATCCCCAAGGAGAGCTGGTGGGTGGCCACCCGTGGGGGAGCCTGACAAGCTCCAGAGAGGCCCTGGAGCCTGTGTCTGTGACAACCCTCTGTGGCAGCTCAGCCTGGCTCCAGCTGCGGCTGGCACAGCACCCAGGCAAGGGGACAGCACCACCCTGGAGCTGGGAAAACTGGCAGCACTGTGGCCTGGGGACCAGCACCTTGCCCTGGCCCTGGCTGGGCTCTGTGCCGAGATACAGGCACAGCCAGGGTCAGCACCTAGGGACCCCCTGCATGGGTGACGCCCCCGAGGGTGCCACCAGTCACCCTGACAGGGCCCCACAGCACCTAACACGCCTGCAGTGACACACTCAGGACATGCAGACACAGCGAGGACACGGCTGTTGTGCAGCCCAGCTCCTCCGCAGTACCCAGTGCTGCAGGACCCCTGGGGTTGTTGGATGGTGCCCAGGGCAGGCCTGGGAGGCTCTGGGTGTGTGGCTGTCCCACGGGCAGAGACTGGAGAGTGCGTGGGGTGCCCCTGCTCTGGGCGAGGATTGCTCACCCGAGAGGGTTCTGTGGGGTCTTCCCTCCCTGGGACCCCCAGGACCCCCGGCAGCACCGCCGGGCTCAGCCCTTCCATCCCCGGGGGGACGCGAGGCTGACTCGGCCACGGTCAGCGGGACCTGTCGCGGGGAGGGAGATGCCGCGTCCGCGCGTGGGTCCCCCACGGCCCTCGCTTACCACCGAGTACCCGTAGACGTGGATCTTCCTCTCCTCGGGGCGGTGGGCGAGGCGGCCGCCGCCCAAGCACTCGCAGCTCAGGCCGTGCCGCGCCAGCTCCTCCGCGGTGCGCTCGAACAGGTCGGCTGCGGGGAGGGAGCGGGGGGGGCACGGGGACCCCCCGACTCAGGCGGACTGGACTCCCGGCAGCCCCCGCCCGTCCCCGGGGCCCGCGGCCGCGTCCCTCGGGACCGCGGGCCGGAGCTCCCCCCCGCGGCCTCGACCCCCTCACCATGGTACTCGGCCCAGCCGTGGCCGCGCACGACGTCCTTGTGTGGCGCGCCAGCGCCGCGCACCCGCAGCAGCACGTACTTGAACACGCCATCGCCATCGATCTGCACCACCGGCACCCGCGACAACGCCGCGCCCGCCATGCCGGCCCGCCCCGCCCCTTCCGGGGTAGGGCCCAACCAGCGCCAGCGCCCGCCCCGCCCCTTCCGTCCCACCGGCCAACTGGCGCCCGCGGGCTGGGCCCCGCCCACAGCCGGGCGGTGAAGCCGCGCCGGAGACGCAGGGTCCTGGCGGGCGGGGCCGCGGCTCTGGGGGCGCCGGGGCTGCTCCGGCCCGGCCCGGCCTCGGCGGTGGCAGCAGCGGGAGCGGCAGCGGGGCCTGGCTGGGGAAGGGCAGCAGCAGCGGGGCTGAGGCCGCGGCCGGGCAGGGCGGCGCGGCCGCGGGCCCTTTGCCTCGGCCGGGGCTCTGCCCCCCCGTCCCTGCACCCCCGGGCAGCGCCGGCCCCGGCGCCGTCACCCCTTACCGCCGATTCCTTCCGGCCCCGGTCAGACACCCTGTCAGACACCCCCCGCCCGCCCCCTGCGGATCCCTCACCCCGCCCGCCCTCCCCCGGCAGCGGCCGGGGACCCCTCAGCCCTGCCCCGCTCTGTGCCCGGAGCCCGCGTCGGGGCCCGGGACAGCCCAGGTGCCTCCAGACGCCCTTGGGCCCCCACAGTCCCTGCTGCTCGCGCAGTGACACGCTCAGGACACACGGACACGGTGAGGACACGGTCCTGGTGCAGCCCAGCTCTCCCTGCAGCACCCGGCCGTGGGGCCGCTGCTGGACCCCTTGGACTTGGGGGCCCTGGAACAGGCCCCAGGGGGCTCTGGGTGAGTGGCAGCCCGGCGAGCAGGGGCTGGGGGGTGCATGGGGTGTCCCCACTCTGGCCAGGCACCGCTCACCTGAGAGGGCTCTGCGGGGTCTCGCCAGGCTCTGGGCTCTAGGGCAAACCTTGGGCTGGGCTCCCTTCATCCCTTGGGTCCCTCTAGCACTGCTGGCCACCTGCAGCCCACTGCAGCCCCTTCCCCTTGGTGCCACAGCCAAGGGAGTCCCTGTCCCACCGCCACAACAGGACAGCACCTATCTACAGAGGGGATGCCCCAAGGGTGCCCCTCGCCCTGCGTTCACATGATGTCGTCCAGGAGGTTGGGGCTGGCCACCCAGTCGAGGGTGCGGGGCTCGGAGGCTGCCATGATCATGCACATGAACTGTTTGCCCGTCCTCTTGTCAATGGGGTAGATGGTGGTGGGTGTGAAGCGCTTGTTGCTTTCCACGAAGTCGCAGAGCTGCTCATAGACGGCGGGGAACTCGTGGCGCAAGAAGACGCCACGGATGCGCAGCTCCCGCTGGATGTTGATGAAGCAGATCTCCCGTGCCTTCCGGCCCTCCTCCCCCTCCTTGTCGATGTCTGCCGTGCCGGGCGGTGGCGTCAGGATCAATGTCTCCATGTCCC
Organism: Neopelma chrysocephalum; assembly: GCF_003984885.1. Classification (NCBI taxonomy): domain Eukaryota; kingdom Metazoa; phylum Chordata; class Aves; order Passeriformes; family Pipridae; genus Neopelma; species Neopelma chrysocephalum. Next base: position 374,693 of record NW_020897888.1, read on the forward strand.
GCTCCTTCTTCAGGATCTTCTTTTCGGGGCTGGAGGAGGCTAAGGCCACCTTGGCGTATTTCCTGACCGTTGGCACCTGTGTCTTGGGCGATGGCCTCTCCGGCACTTTCTGGGTGACGGCCACGGTTACATTCAGCAGGAAACATTCGTTGGGGTCGTACTGGTTGCCCGTCTCCCGCAGCTCCCGGGCATAGTCCCCCAGGTTGTCTGAGTAGCTGTCCAGCTCCCGCAGGGACAGGTAGGTGGGGGACATCAGCAGGCTCTCCAGCCCAAACTGGAGGAAGTTCTCGGCCGAGCCAGCGTTGGGGAAGCCAAGGAAGAGGACACCGCGGCCGCGGGAGAGGTATCCGACCTTGGCAATGCGCGAGAAGGCCTTGTGCACCTCGGCGTTCTCCCGGCAGAACTGCAGGACATGGCGGCAGACGCTGCCCACCCGCCCGTAGACGCAGCTCGCCTTGTGCGTGTCCCAGTCCTCGCGCCGGCAGTGCCGGGAGCAGTAGTAGGTGTAGCAGCTGTGGCACGATTTGAAGTAGAGGCAGGCGTTGAACATGGTCTCCGTGCGCCGGCACTTGGCGTTGGAGCACATCATCATGTCATCCTCCTCTGCGCTCAGGTCGGGCGAGCAGTTCTCTGGCGACTTCTCGAAGGGGCCGGCAGCCAGCGGGGTGGGCGGGGGCCGTGGGGCGCCAGCGCGGGAGCTGGGGCCTGGCTGCTCCTTCGTGGGTCGGGGTCCCTCGGGCACATTGGGGGGGACCCGCCTGCCCTCGCCCCGCCGGGGGGGCCCTGGGGTGCTGCTGCTCAGGAGCTGCTTGAGCTGCTCGGCGAGGCTGTCCCTGTCCCCAGCACGGTGGCCTGGCGCTGGCTTGTAGTCGATGACGAGGTCGGTGATCAGCTCGTCCAGCTGCTCCAGGCTGCGCTGGCGCCCTGAGCCGCTCTCCCTGGGGCCGGGCTGCGGGGTGGAGGGCACGGCGTAGGGCCCGCGCTCCTGTCCCGCGTCCAGCATGTCCCAGCTGGCCGAGCGCCTCTCGCTGCGGCCCAGCCCATCGGCACGGATGTCGTTGTCAGTGATGGTGATCTCCGGCGTGACGTACCAGGAGCGGCCTGGGGGTCCGCGGCTGCCATCAGCATGCACCCGCTCAAGGATGGAGCTCTCGGAGAGGGACAGGGCGGCATAGCGCTTGGGTGAGCTCGACAGGTTGATCACCACAGGCTGCCGGCGCTCCTCGGGGGATAAGGCACGGTGCTGCTCCTGGGCGAGCAGGTTCTCATAGCTGCGCCCGCGCTGCAGGGCCTCCTCCCTGCGTGCCATCGGCGCCAGGATGTTATCCCAGGATTTGGAGTAGTGCTGGGTCTCCCGGCCCAGCCGTGGCGGGGTCACACCGTAGCTGGTGTGCCAGGAGGAGAACATGGCCTCGCGCCCGGCCGGCTGCGGAGTGAAGCGTGACACTTGCAGGGTTTGGTAGGGCAGCGTGGCCCGCTCGGGGCAGTACCAGTCCCCGAAGTGCAGGGGCTGTGCGCTGCGGGGTGGGGGGCACGTCCGCGACAGCACCTCCCGCTCCCGGTACTTCCCATAGTCCTCGGCATAGAACAGCCGGGCAGAGGACCCGAGGGCCGGGTATGTCCGAGCGTCCTCGGCGTAGAGGGTTTTGACAGGGGTCCCGCGCGGGGCATAGAAACGGGGCTCATCCCCATAGAAGGCGCGGGCAGGCGCCTCCTGCACTGGGTAAGCCCGTGCCTCCTCCACGTACAACGTCCGGGGCGGCATCGTGTGGACGGCAGCCTTGGCCGGGTCCTCGGGGTAGAAGGGCTGGGGCACGGCGTGGCGGCCGGGGTAGGGGTAGCTGGCGTAGCCGGAGCTACGGAGGGGCATTGCAGGGCTGGGGCACCGTGCTGTCTCCTCCGCGTAGAAGAACTTGGCGGGGACGCCGGCGGCTGAGAAGGTCATGCAGCCCCTGTCGGGGTACTCCCTGAATTCCCGTGAGGCCGGCACCGGCACCGTCTGGTACGCCAGCACCCGGGGATCGGCCTCATAGTACTCAGCGGGGTAGGGCAGGAGCGGGGCGTCCCCGCTGTAGGAGTCGCTAGGGGTGGGTGTGCGGGATGCGGACGCCTGCCGGCTCCCCGGCACGGCCAGGCTGCGGGCGGCGCCGGGGGCGCGGGGCCAGCGTGACGGCTCCGGGCGGTTCGGGGTTGCCCGCTGGCTGCGCGCTGTGTGCACCAGCACCGCCTCGTCCGGCTTGATGTCCACCCGGCATTTGACGTGCGGGCTGGCGCCCACCTTGGCCCCCGGCCCCTCCTCGTAGCAGTTGCTGCCCAGGCAGAGCGGGGAGATGCGGCTGACGCTGCTGCGCTGCGGCTGCAGTTTGATGGGGTGAACCTCGTTGGCCAGCGCCCGCAGCGGCACCGGGCCGTCGCGGCGCGGCGAGGGATCAGGGCGGGAGGGCTCCCGTGCCACCCGCAGCACCTCCCGCCCGCGCCGGGCCAGCGGTGGCGATGCCGCCACGGTAATGGGCACCGCGGTGAAGGTGGACTTCACCCGTGGAGCGCTCTTGGAGCGGGCGCGGCGCTTCGGCTCACTCCGAGGCGCGGGGGCTCTGCCGACATAAGGGTCCTGCTTCGGTGGCGCCCGCCTGCCCGGCGGCCCCGGCGTGGGCTCAGGCGTGCCGGGGCGCGGGCACGGGCGCTCCATGGCCGGGGGGGTGCCCAGCTCTTCCAGCGACTCGAGGAAGTCAAAACTCCTGCAATGGCGCTTGTTGAAGGGCTGCGGCTCGCGGGACAGGGATGAGGACATGGAGGCGTCACATTGTGCCAGGGGCTGACAGATAACGGAATCCCCAGGGGCTGCAGTGGCCACTTTGATGTCTTGGTACACTGTGGACACCAGGATGTCAGGTGGGTCTGTTCGTGTCATCTTAAAAGCAACTCTTCTCCCACCTGTCAGACGGCCTCAGAGGACGGTCGCCCGCCCTGCAAGAGAACACATGAGGCGCCTCAGTCCTGGTGGGACCTCAGATCAATCCCCATGGCTCCTGGCTCAGGGCAGGGAGTTGGCCACCTCTTCAGAAATGAGGGTTCAGGGGCGTCCTAGCCTCCACTGCTGCTGTTAATAGTCAGATCTCAGGTGGGGGAAGAAGCTGCCAAAAATCTTCAGATCCGGGTGCAAATCACGGAGTGGCTGGCAGGCCACACGCGGGGGCAGCCGGGCAGCTCTGGGTGCCAGCTCAGCGCAGGGAGAGAACACGAGGCACCATGCCCTGTTCCTAGACCATAGGACACAGGGACTGTCTTGCAGCATCACGAGAATCAGAAGCTCTGAGCAGGGCTGGGGGGACTCACTGCCAGGGTTTTCCTTAGGGAGTGTGTGCCCAGTCCTGGTGTGAGCACCTGAGTGGTGAGGGGTCTCCTGGGACTGTGTGCACCCACGTCCCAGCACCAGCACTGCAGGCAGGAGCACGGCCCAGGAACGGGCACATTGACCACCCACCATGGTAGCTGGGAAGCCCCCACAGCCTGGGGCTCTCTGGGGTGCAGGAGCTGTACCCCCCCCCCCGATGGCTGCACCCGCTGTGGCCCACAAACACCCCTGTACGGTGGCCACAGTCCTGGCTGCTTGGAGCCGCATCGCTCCCTGGGGCTTCCATGGGTGGCACTGGGGGTGGCAGAGGTGCCCCAACACACATGTCAGAAGTAACTCTTCCATTGCCTCCCAGTGCCAGAAGGGCTGTGCTGGCTCAGCACCCACTGGCTTTGTCCTCTCCATGTCCCATGGCTATGACACAGCCCCTGGGCTGGAGGGTGAGTGGGATGGTGGCTCCAGCTCCCATGGGACACAGGGTCTGACACCCACCATGTGCCAGCACCCTGCACCCCACTGCTCCAGGACGATGCTGTTGGGTGGTCAGGGTGCGCAGAGTCCCCAGCCACGGTGTGACACAGCTGTGTGACAATGGGGACTTCAGCACAAGCTCCCTAGAGCAAGCTGGGGGGGCAGAGGAGGGGGTTTGCCTGCAGGACTAGGTTGTGTTGGCCCTGACCTTCCCCACCAGCCCCTCCAGAGTTGCTGTGGGCTGTGACCAACACCAAGGGACATGCACAGGTTCTGTCCACAGTGGGGACCCTCAGCTGGCTGTCACCTCACCATGTGCTCTGAGCATTGCTTGTTTTGGTCACTACAGGCCCGAGAGCACTAGTGGATACTGGCTGCTCCACAATGCACTAAAGGTGGGTGGCAAAGGCCACCAAAGGGTACTTGGGTTTAAAGAGCAGCAGAGGACCACAGGGAAGGTGTTTCTTGGAGGAAAGAAATTGACTTTATTTGGCAAGAAACATCAACTTTGCAGGGATGGGGAGGGGGATCTGGATTCCCCCTCATTACCTGCCTCAAAGCCGGGGGTTGCGGATGCTGGAGCTGAGGTGAAGCCAGTGGGGTTGGGGTGTCTGTCCATGGCATGAGCTGGGGAGAACGGGATGCCAGGAGGACAGAGGTGGGGGTCCCAGTGTCTCCTTCCAGGGCTGGGAGGGCAGGTTTGCCCCCGAAGTGGTGGCCCAGCACTGGCCCCTCTGCATTACAGTGTGTGGGCACTGGGCTGGATCTGGGCAGACAGCACCTCACACCGCAGCGATGCCAACGGTGGTGTTGGGAAGCCCTTCCCCGTGGTGTCTGGGTGGCTGGTGAGCAGGGAACTATAACCCAGGGTCCTACCTGGTCCGGCAGCAGCAGGGAGGGGGTGAGTGGGCTGAGGTGGCGGCTCCATCCCAGCACTGCAAAATAAACAAGGCACATGAGGGTCCTGGGGCACCCCCAGCAGTGCTGCAGGGCCTGCTGCCAGGGCCATGGATGCCTTGGGGGCACAGGGAGCACCCCGAGAGACCCCTACAGCCACAGCCCTGCTGAAGCAAACCCAGTGAGGCCGTTGTGCACATTCCTGTGCATCGGGGATGTGGGCGCTGTCCCACAGGCACCAGTGTGTCCCCCACCCACCCAGCAGCACCCGTCGCCCATGGAGCCACAGGGTTGCCATGGTTTCTCCAAATTATTCCTCCTCTGCAAGGACAGCGTGGGTGAGGACAGCGTGGGTGTGTGAGGAGGCTGCGTGGGGGGCTGGGACTCCACAGCAGTGCAGGGATAGCAGAGATCCTGCACAGCCACGGGCACCCCCTGACCATCGTGGGGGGCAGAGCTGGGATGGTCCCACAGTGCTGCCAGTGCCACTGCACTCCCACACTCACCCACCTCTGACACTGAACCCCCTCCAGAGGGAGGGGGTTTTGCATCCCTTCTGCTCTCCAACCCTGCTCGTGGGCATCCCCGTTCACCCTCAGCGCTGCCCACTTTTGGCAGGCAGCAGCTTCCCTGCCTGGGGTTCCCACCCTCTGTCACCCCGTGGATGCTGACACCGGCCAGCAGCAATTTCAGAGGAGCCGCTGCCCATGGAGTGGGCGGGAGCCACCCCCGTGGGGTCCTGCCCTTGTGCCCAGCCCAGCCCCCCACAGCCCCACGCGTGACCATGGTGCCGTGGCAGCGCGAGGGGCTGGGGGCCAGGAGCGACCCCAGCTGCCAGAGGGACCCGCAGGAGGCTGCCAGGAACTGGGTCCCTGCACCTGCCACGTGTGGGCTGCGGGGGGTGTGCAGGGGTGGGGTGCATTGCCCCCTGCCAGCGCACCCCATACTGCCTGTGCACTGCCTGTGCACTGCCTGTGCACTGCCTGCCCCATGCTCACAGTGGGTGCTGCCCGGGCTGCCCCTGCCAGGGCACTGCCCACACACTGCTCACACTGCCTGTGCCCTGGCCCGAGCTGCCTGTGCACACTGCCCTGCCAGTGACTGCCCCACAGCCTGCCCATGCTGCCCTGGGCACTGCCAGGGCACTGCCCACTCGCTGACTGTCCCTGCACGTGGCAAGGGGTGCCGCCTGCACACCCTGCGCTGGGGCACTGCCTCAAGTGCAGGCCGGTGCCCCGTGCATGCTGCCCACACACTACCTGGGCATTGCTGCCCACCCTGCCTGCTCACTGCCCACACACATCCTGCTGAGCAGGCAGCAGCACTGCCCAGGACACTGCAGCAGGTACGCTGCCTGCACACTGCCTGCACACTGCACTACTGCACATGTAGAGCACTGAGCATGCAGCAATCCCCCCCCCCCCGCAGCAGCCCCAGCACACACTGCGCTGCACCGGGCTCACTGCCCCCACACGGCCCCGTGGGCACGGCCAGCAGCACCTACACTGCCCCCAGCACTGCCCCCAGCACCGCCCTGAGTGCTGCCCCGAGCACAGCAGCGGCACCTGTGTCTGGACGTGCAGCCAGAGCAGCATCTTGCAGCCGCTGCAACCACCCTGCTCGAGCAGATGATGCTGGAGGTCCCACCAGCAGCTGCTGTGGGGGCAGTGCCTGAGCGCGCTGTGCCCTGGCACTGCCAGCACCGCTGAGCACAGGCCTGTGCGCCGTGTGTGTGCCAGCAAGGCACCGACGGCCGCCGCTGCCTGTGCATTGCCTGCCCCGGGAGCTGGCAGCTGGCACAGCCCGTGGTGAGGTAGCCCGTCATCCCCCCGGCCCCTGCCCCGTGTACATGGCAAATAGACACTTCCCCCTGTGCCGTCCCCAGGACACCCCCCGACACACACACGGTGCCCTACATCCCCATGGTTTTGCCCACCCTGCACATCATGCAGCCCCTCCACGCAGCCCTGTGCCCCCCAGCCCTGTGCCCCAGAGCTTGTGTGCCCCTGGCACTGCCACATCCCCTCTCGCCCATCCGGAGCCCCCCAGGCACACACGGCTGCCCAGCCTCCACCCTGCCTGTGCCTCCGGAAGGGCTCATCCTGCCGGGGGGGAGCAGCACCTCCAGCCCAGGGGGGTACCCCCGGTGCCGGCGTCCAGGTTGGTGTGACCAGCACCCCAGGGTGCAGGGGACACCCTGACTCCTGGCCCCTCTAGTCCCCCACCCTGGAGGGCACCCGCAAACGGGCACGGCCGGGCGGAGGGGGGGGGGCTGTGAGCACCCCGGGGGGGGGTTGCGGGGCCGGGGCTGGGTGGAGGGTGCGTGGGGCGGCCCCCAGGGGGAGCGGGGCTGTCTCAGGCACTGTCGCAGACCCCGGGGCGGTGACCCCGGGCACCCCCACCCCGCTGCGCATCGGCACGGGGCCCGCTGGGCCCCGCAGGGTGCTGAGCCGGGCACCGGGAGGAGATGGCTTGGCCCGGGCACTGCGGCGGGATGGGATGCAGATGGAGGTGAGGATGGGATTGGGGATGGGATAGGATAGGGATGGGAATGGGATGGGGATGGGGCACACGAGAGGATTACGGGGATGCGGGTAGGATGGGGTAGGATGACTCGGCTCGGGAGCGCGGAATGGGGATGGCCCCCGGGGGGCTGGAGGGGTGGAGAGCACACAGGGGGATGGGACGGGGGATATGGGGCGCAGCAGGATGGTATGGGGAGAACGAGGGGAGACGGAGGGTTGGGATGGACCGGGAAGATCTCGGGAGGATGGGATGGGGATGTGGAACACGGGGGAGTGAAGCGGGAGGTTAGGATGTGATGCGATGCGATGATCCGGGGAGCCACGAGGGGTTAGCCCGGCCGGAGCCCCCCGGTGGTACAGCAAACCCCAGCCCCCTGCCCGGGACCCCCTTACCTGCTCCACGCCCGCCGCCCCGGCAGACCCCGCTGCCGCCGCGCTAGGCTGGGGATGCCGCCGCTCGGGAGGCCACGGCCCGGCTCCGCCCGCTCTGGCTCGGCTCGGCTCGGCAGGGCACGGCTCGGCCCGACGCTCCGCCGCCGCTTGTTTTGCCATAAATATGGCAGGCGGAGTTACCAACGGGGCCGGCACCGGCACCGGAGCCTCCCCCGGCGCCGCCCCCGGGCCGGTCCCCATCCCCATCCCCGGTCCCACGCCCGGCTCCGCTCTATCCCGGTCCCATCTGCGGCCCTGTCCCCGCCCCTCGCAGCATCCCTGGGATCCCCTGGGCAGGGTCTGGGGGACGCCCGGTGCCGTCCCTCAGGGGGGTTCCCTGCACCATGGGTGTGGGCGCCCGCAGGACCGCCGGTGCCCCTGGGCACCAGAGATTTGCAGGGGGGCTCAGTCCCATATCGTGTTCAGAGATCCCACGGCCTGTGCAGGCCCCCTCCCCTTGCACCGGCAGCCCCCAGTTCCATCAGCCCCCCCCAGCGCCAGCACCCCTCAGTGCCAGCATCACTCCAGTGCCAGCAGCCCCCCAGTTTCAACAGCCTCCCCCAGTACCAGCAGCCTCCCAGGCCTGTCCTGCCTGACCTTGGCCCATCACCGTGGCCCTGTCCAGCTGGGGCTAACTGGGCAGGGAAATCCCCTGCTAAGCTCCTCCATGGAATGGCCTCGTTTTCCCAGAGGCTCCGGGACTGTCACTGCCTGTGGCAGCCAGAGCCCATGGGGATCCTCAGGGATGGAGATGGGCAGAGGTTGCACAGAACAGCTCCCAGCACACCTGGCCCAAGCAGCTCCCAGTACAGCACGGGCCCCCATGTCACAGCTTTGCCTCAGTTTCACCATCTCCCACTTCCTTGAGCCACCCTCTGCTGCCCACAGCCCCAAGGGCAGCCCCAGCACTTGTGGGTGCCCCGGCACGGGCACGGCCCTGAGGAGCTGCCAGGAACTGCTGTGGCTCTGAGCCCTGATCCAAGGCAGGTGCACCGTGGGATTTGCTTGATTCAAAATCCCTGTAGTCAAGACCCTTTCCTCCCTCCACTGCGGCAACACAAACATCCTTCCACCGTCTTTGGTGCCTGCACCAGGCAGAGCTGTGCTGGGGGGCCTTCCGTGGGCTGGCACTGCTGTGATTCCTGCAGGAATGCCCCTGGTGCTCCCTGGGAACTGTGGGCACTGCTGATCCCACTGGGAGCAGCAGCACGTGCCCTGCCTGGGACCAGGCTGAGCTCCAGAAACTCATTGCACTCATGAGTGAGACAAGAGCTGGGGGGAGGAGCTGGGAGCAGGGTCAGCCTGTCCCTGCTGCACACACTGGGCCGAGAGACCACTGGGGCCCCCTGTGCCATGCTCAGACGGGCCCCATCACCCCCCCAGCGCTTCCATTTTCCTCTCTGCAGGACACAGGGCTCTGGCTGCTGGTCCGGCCGCTCCTGCTGCCCCCGGCTTCCTGCCCCCGCGGCCCCTGCTGTGCTGCTCCATCTGCTCCTGCCTGCTGCTGCCCTGTGCCAGCCAGCCCCCTGCCAGGGCCGAGCACCGGTGGCACCGTGCCACGGCCGCTGATGCACACGGGAGCGTCGGCCGGGCTCTGCGTCCCCCATGGGTGCGATCACCTGAGGGATGCAGGAGCCCATCCCTACGGGAAAGCAGGGTTTCCCAGCACGGAGAAGGATGCTGCCAGGTGGGCACAGCAACACCTGCCCTGAGGGCATCCCCTTCAGTGCCACCCTCTGTCCATGCAGCTGTGGCCTCCCTGACACCTGCATGTATTAAGGTCACCTGTCCAGAGCTCTGTGCTTTGGAGCAACCACAGCTCCAAAATCAGGGAACAAACTGGCTGGACCACGTCCCCCAAGTCCCATGGCAGGGGACAATGGGACCATCTGCTCCCCCTGTGTGGCTGCTATTCCAGGCTGCAAAGTGCTGAGGGATCCAAATGGACCACGGGCATGTCTCCATACACCAGACATGGCAGCGTGATGGCACGTGCAATGGGGCTGTGGACACTTCCTCCTCCTTCACCTCCTTCACCTCCTCCTCCTCTTCCTCCTTCTCGAGCCAGTGGCAACCTGGGGGAGAGGGGAAGGGGAGGATCCTATAGAGGAGTTGGAGCAGAGGGCTGTGGCTGTGCTGGCTGCTCAGAGCTGTCACCTTCCCCGAGCACTGGGCCACACTGCTGCTTTGGGCTGTGACACCCTGGGCTGGGGGGACAGCTCCAGCCCAGCCTCAAGTGCTGAGAATGGTTGAGTGGCTGGGAGGGAGCTGCCCCCCACCTTGTGCCCACTGCCCACAGGGATGGCAGCCCCTCAGATGGAGGGGATCCCCTTGGCACAGCCACATGGGCAGCAGAGCTCTGCGGGGAGGGATGGGCCTGTCCCTTACTCCTTGCAGAGGACAGGGGTGTTGGGCCCTCGCCGTGGCTGGGCGGGTCCAGGCTTGTTCCTGGCCGAGCTGCCAGGGGCCCTGTCCTGCCCGGAAGGGACACATGAGTGGCCAGAGGGATACCACGAGCCAGGGCTTGTTCCTACAATCCTACAAGGAAAAGGCCACCCTGATGCCTGTCCCCAGCAGAAGCAGCTCCTGTCCCTGTGTGTGGAGTGCGTGGCTGTGCTGCCCTGCCCTGGCTGGTCATTAGGACCAGGAGCAGCCACGCTGGGCCCGTGTGGGGGTAAACTCCCCTTTCTGCAGGGGTCTCTGCCTCCTCGGTGCTGGGTCCTTCCCCAAGCCCCACAGGGAGCAGAGCCACAATGCACTGTGTCCCTGTGACTCAGTTTCCCCAGCAGCCCTGACAGTGTGTCCCTCGTCAGTGTGTCTGCATGTGACAGACTCAATTCTGCAAGGCTCTGTCCAAGGGGGAAACTGAGGCACGGAGGAACAGTGTGCCCACAGGTCACCTGTGTGGGTCTGTAGTGATGCTGGGCACTTGGCCAGACTTCAAGCAGGGCAGATCTCAGCTTGGGGGGACGTGGGGGGCTGACATCTGTCCTACACAGCTGCAAGGATGGGTGGGGGGTGTCTCACCAGCCCTCCTCAAGGACCAGCTGGGGCCATGCCAAGAGCTCAGTGTGAGATTTGACGCTCAGGACATCAGATCCCCTGATCCAGCCCCCCGTGCCCCTTGGTGCAACTCGGAGCAGGAAGGGGCCACCCAACACAGGGCCCCCCCCATGCCTGCCTCAGGGATGCTGACCCTGGTGGGGCCTGGCAGGGCAGCAGAGGCCAGTCCCCAAACCTGCTGGGCAGGGGCTCTTCTGGCCCCAAACCTCATGTCACACCAGGAGACAGAGGGACAGGGACATGTGGTCAGGAACAGGGACAGGGAGGCTGGTGGGGACCACAGGGACACGGCAGGGGGGACGACAGCTCTGACTGGGTCAGCATAGAGCAATTTTGAAGCTCTAGAAAGACCTTTCTGAGCATTTGCAAAACACTGCACCCCTCTGTCAGGAGGGTCAGAGCCTCACCGGGAGGTAGGTACGGGCAGGAGGTGGGCAGTGAGGGGAGGTTTTCCCCGGGATCCCTGTGGCAGCAGCACCCACCCCAGCAGGGATGGAGGCCCTCCAGACACTGATCCCAGCCATAGCACTAGCTGCCCCTGGGCAGGTGACCCTGTCACCTCTGTGTGGCAGCTGTGGTGAGACAGAAGGTCAGATGCTGGCCAGGGAGAGCTGACAGAACAGAGAGCTGGAGCCCCTCTGCTCTGGAGACAGGCTGAGAGAGTTGGGGCTGTTCAGCCTGGACAAAAGAAGGCTCCAGGGAGACCTTAGAGCTCCTGTCAGTGCCTAAAGGGGCTCCGAGAGAGATAGAGAGGGACTTTGGACAAGGAACTGGAGGGACAGGACAAACAGGAATGGCCTTGAGCTGAAGGAGGGCAGGGTAGACTGGAAATTAGGAAGAAATTCTTCCCTGTGAGGGCGGTGAGGCCCTGGCACAGGTTGCCCAGAGAAGCTGTGGCTGCCCCATCCCTGGAAGTGTCCAAGGCCAGGTTGGATGGGGCTTGGAGCAACCTGGGCTAGTGGAAGGTGTCCCTGCCCATGGCAGGGGATGTGGAATGACATGAATTTTAAGGTCCTTTTACAAAACCAGTCTGTGATTCCACGATCTGACCACAAGCCCCACTGGGGGTCAGTGGAGCCCATCCCCCTTGGAGCAGCAGGACTGCCATCAGGGATTCTTCCCATGTGGTGGGACACTGCCCAAGGCAACTCCTCAAGGCTGAGAGTCCTCACCTTACTGGGGAGTGATTGCACATTCCACGTTAGCTGTCCTAAAATCTTGAGAATTCTCAAGACAGTCAGGCAGCACCAATTCCATTTGACACCATGAATGTGTATTCAAATGTCAGGGAAGCTTTAATTGGTTTATCTGGTTTATAAAATAAATCTTGTTTGAATATACTGTTTGTCTCAATTTTATAAGATTCCATAACCCTCTGGCAGCTCCAGTCTGGCAGTGGGACTGGGGCACTGATGTGGTGCTGCCAGGGGAACCCAACACGGCCCACTCTGAGAGCAAAAGGAGATGATCAGAGAAACTCTGAAAGCAACTGGGGAAAAATACCTGGAAGGATGTTAAACACAAAGGAACAATTTCCACCTCTGTCCTGTGCCAGGCACGTTACTGAGGGATGGTGAGACAGCACATCCTCACCTGATGGACGGGGCAGCCAGGCCAGTGCCAGCTGTGCTTCGGGACCTGTTCCACAGGACGTGACAGGCTGGCAGATGTCAAGTAGCCAATAGGTTCCCAAAATGCCCAACCTGGGGAGCCGGGGGCCAAGCTGCCCTCCCATGGGGTGCCCTTGCCAGTCCAGGGGACAGGGAAGGCTGATCCTGTCTGCAGGTGCCCGGGGCTGTCTGGGGTGGGGGGTGTGTGACCTGGCAGACCGCGGGTGGCAGTTTGGGCTCCGCTGCCCTGGGCACTGCGATCCCCGTGTCGGCTGTGCTGGGCGGCGTCCGCGGCACGGCAGAATGGGGGAGGCTGGGCAGCTCAGCACGGGGCCCGCGATGGGAAGCGACAGCGCGGCGCAGGCACCACCAGCCTGTCCCCGGGGCCACCTGCGAGACGGGACCGGCGTCAGGGCGATTGAACCCGCGGGGTGACGGCTCTGCCGGGAACGGGCTGGGCACGGCTCGAGCCGAGCCTGAGCAGCTCCAGTGAGGCAGCTGGAGGAGGCCGCTGGCTCCCACTTGGCTTCCCGAATGCAGCAGAAATCCCCGCCCGATCACGGCGTCCAGGCGAGAGGAGCAGGTCAGGTGCCCTACGGAGCACTGGGAGGCGATGCCGGATCTGTGCCGTGCCCCCCCGGGCTGTGATTCCATGGGAAGGGGCAGCAGCTGGGGCTGGCCAGGCCTGTGGGCAGGGGGTGGCTGCTGGCTTCTCCCCATGGGTGCTGCAACCACCCAAGCAGTGGCGAGGGACTGCCCCGTTCTCTCCTACGCTGCTCAATTCACAGCAGGGATAAATATTTGATACCTTCCCTTTGCTCGGCCTCTCTTTTTCTGGCACGGGCAGTCACGGTGTGGGGGCACAGAGCACTCGCTACAGGACATCTCTGGGGGGGCCCGAGGAGGGTCTGGCTGTTGCCACACCCCTGCCCACAGGAAAGGGCTGAGGGGGGAGCAGCAAAGGCAGGACTGGGGGCACAGAGAGGGCAGGGCAGTGGCATGGGCCTGGGCCTCTGCCCCCACCGCAGGCAGCACCACTGCAAGCTGCTTCGAAATCCCCCGTTTCCAAGGCAACGTGGGGATCCCACAGCTGGGAGAGGCAGAGCTGGAATGGGATGAGACGCTGCCGGCCCCTGAACCTGTCTGGGGGCGATGCTCTCCTTTTCCAGAGCTGGCTGGCATCAGCGTGATGCCCGCTGGGGACAGGAGGGTCTCCCCTCCTTTCAGCTTCTCTCCTCCTTTCTCCCTCACTTCCCGTCCCTGCCTCCAGCTCTGAACCAGGGGAGGAGCCAGGCCCTGCTGCCTGCTCATAGTCTGGGGAGGGAGCTGGACCCTGCCCCGCAGTCCTCATAGCCTTGGTGGCACACAAGGGTGAAGTGAAGCCTGTAGAGCACCTGCTGAGGGGTCCTGCGTGCACAGAAAACTGTAACCCCACATTCCTGTTGGCCTCCTTGGGAAGGACTGATTGGTCCTCAAAGGCCAGCAGGAAACCAGTCTGGAGGTCAGGCACAGGGTATCCATCTGCTGACCCACAGCAGGGCCAGAGGTAAGAAGACGCCCTGTTTTGGATGCCCTTATCCTCCATGGTGGCTGCAAGGAGGGATCTTGGTGTTGCCCTGCCACCAGTGCATGGTGGGGTTGTGCCTCAGCACTGGGCAGGGTGCTGGGCATCCCTCCAGCCCACCCCAGGGATGCCACAAGCCAGCGTTGGTCACTCTGCTCCCCGCAGTGACACCCGGTGATGGTTCCAGCGCCGGCAGTGCCGTTGGCAGCCAGGCTGGGTGGCAGCCACCACCTCACACCCTGCCAACGGAGCCGCTGCCTGCTAATGGCACAGGGAGGGGTGTTTCTCCCACCAGCTCTGGGGAAAACCTGCTCTTTTCCCAGCTGGCTGGCTCCCTCCCGCAGCCAGCCTGCAGACACCAGCTCAGGTTCCGGCTGCAGCTGCCTCAGGCATTGGGAGCGTTCTCAGTGCCAACACACTCTCCTGGAGGAGGGAGAGGCAGGACTGGCATCCTGCAGGTGTCCCCTGCCACCAGGAAACACAGCAACCCCCTCTTCCTCCATATCCCCTCTGTGGTGATGGAAAGCTGCACCACTGCCTCCCCTCTTTGCTCCTGCCCTAAGGCAGAGCCTGCCAACAACCTGGGGATAACCAGGAATTTTAGGGGTTCCCAGGCTGGCTGGCTGCCCTACGGCAGTATCCTGCATGCAACTCCAAGCAGAGCACATGTGCATGCAGACACTTCTGCTTTAACCTGGAATGCTGTCCTGTTCCCAACAGGCTGCTCCATGCCTGAATCCCCAGTTTAGCCAACCTTGCCACACCTCACCCTGTCAGGGTATGCCTGAGCCCATGGGACCCAGTGGGATTGCCCACGATAGCTCACTGAAGGTGCCAGAGGATAATCCCCTTTACTCAGCAACTTCCCAGCCAAGGGGTTGGAAGAGGAAGTCTGGATACTCACCGAGGAGCACCTTCAGGCCAGGAACACTCCGGACATGCTTGAGACACTGCAGGCTGGTTTTGGAGGCAAACCTACAAGTTAAAAAAGGCTCAGCCACTTGCTCTGGTATCTTTACGCAGCAGACTGAACCAGTGCTGGATTAATTATATTATGCCATGATTGAGGCTGTTGCTAGGCTACGGCCCCGGTCCCTAAGCCCGTCCTACTGCGGGATTTCCCCAGCATCACTCATCTGGCTGCTCGGGGCATCCCAAAGGACAGGCAAGCACCCCAGGCTCTCCAACCAGCTGAACCCTTGGATGCAGGGACGCTGCAGGCAGCAAACCCACTGTGCCCCCAGGCCAGGCCCTGCCCAAGTCCATTCTGCACCAGGCCTGGGGGCAGCCAGGTTTATCTCCAGCACCACAGCCCCCCTGAGCCTCCAAGAGCACCCACAGCCTCACACATTCATTTTGTGTCCTGCTAAAACCCGAGTTCCAATGACCTTTTCATGTTCACTGCTGGGGGGAAGGAAGCAAATTCACACCCTGGGGCCTTGGCAAGCCAGGAAAAAACCTTGTTATAACCTTATGGGAGCAACAGAAATAGGGTGAAGCTGTATCCCCCAAAGGGCAGCATTGGGGCACTCCTTGCACGTGGCCCTTGGCATTAACTATGGAGAATGATAGAGGCCATGTGCACTGGTGAGCCAGGATACAGCTGTGGAAAAGGCCAGTCCCATCCCAGGGTCAGCAGGAGAGGGACTGTATAGGAATCGTTAAGAACCAGCTCTGGTATGACCTCAGCTGGACTGGCACAGCCACAGAAATTCTCTGAGGGGAATTGGTGCCAATGGGCACAGCTGGGGGATGGACTGGCCCACAGGAAAATGGCAGAGCAGGGACAGAGCCCCTTTGGCAAAGGGCTGGGAAGAGGGAGCAGCACTTAAACAACAGTTCTATCAAAGGAACAAATCAGCATAAATTGTCCAGGAATAAATCTGGATGGCAATGATCAGACAGCTCTCAAGCCCCAAGGCAGAAGGTGATGGACAACTTTCCACAGGGATTATAGAATCATGGAGTGCCTTGGGTTGGAAGAATCCCTAGAGATCAGCTGGTTCCAACCTCCTGCCATGGTTGGTGAAATCCAGGGATGCCAAAAACTGAGCTGGAGTGGCGGCAGTGGGGGCTGCAGGGGCCCATCAGCCTGTCCTGGTGCTTGTTCCCTACATGGTGTTTGACAGGGAAAAGAGGCAGCCACAGGCCAGGCATCAGAGCCATGGTCCCTTCGGCACAGGCCCTGCAGGGCTGGGGCACACGGCTCAGCAGCTTGGACCTCCTGCAGGGATGAGTTTTGTGACAGCCACTAACACAGATCAACATAAGAAAGAGCTTTTTTAGCAGGCAGGGAGGGAAATCAGGAGGGAAATGTTGTGCACACAGGAGGAATCCCTGGGGAGAACAGGTACAGCACAGAGGAGTCAGGTCACTCCGGGGCAGCTGGAAGGTCTCCCCAGAACCAGCTCCCAGCTGAGGAGCCACAGGGCTGCCAGGCAGCCAGGTGAAGCCTGCTAAGATCAGAATGTCAGTCAGGACTCTGACTGCACCATGTCCCACCACAGCAGCTGCATTGTCACACACCGGGAGTGATGGGAGCTGTGAACTGTCACACTGGGTTGTCCCACTCCAGGGGTGGGTACAGCAAGGAACACTCCCGAAATAAACACCCCACAGAGTCTGGGGCAGCACCTGAGCCATCATGGCTGGAAGGACACAGTGGGTGGGAGCAGGCACCCATGGAGTTACTCTCCTGGCTTATCTCGAGTAGCCTGGCTCCCAGCTGGCACAGCAGAAGCCAAGATGCAGTCGGATGGTGGCCGAGGGTCCCGTGGATCACAGCCAGGCAGGGGAGAAGGCAGTGCCCTGTCCCCCATGGACGAGGCTCCTTGTGCTGTGCCGAGGAACCAGCCCCAGCTGAATTGCAGCAATCAATTTGCTCTTCTCCCTCCTACTGCTCCAAACCCAGGGAGCAGTAATGCTGCAGCCCTGGCCAGTGTTAGCTTCAAGAAACTGCAGCTCCTTAGCCTCAAGCTGTTGATTTTTTTTTGGATGACTGATAAAACCCAAAAGCAAATACCCTGGTACCTCTAGAGATGCTCAGAGGAACTATTTATATCAATGTGATCCTGCAGAAGCTTCCCCCTAATGACAGGCACGTACACATACTTTTTATATTTAGCTTCTTTGAAAGGCTGGGCATGGGAGAGCCTGGCTCAGACAAGGCCTGTTTCCTTCTCCCCTCCCTCACACTTGCTGGCTCTGGATCACACCTCACGCTGTAGCCCGAACCAGTTCAGCATCCCCTGGAAAAGGGAGAAGCTTAAGTCTAAAAAGACCAGGTTGGACAGGGCTTGGAGCAACATAGTCTAGTGAAAGCTGTCCCTGCCCATGGCAGGGGGATGGAACAAGATGAACTTTAAGGTCCCTTCCAACCCAAATCAGTCTGTGATTTTGTGTGTATTATAAAAAGTGCCTTCTTGCTGCTATTCCCTTCCACACTCCTGCTTCACCCACAGGGTAGGATTTCTCTGGTCTCGCTGCAAAAGTCAAACCATGCCACATGCCCTCCTGAGGCTCTAGTGTAAGCAGAGCCAGCTCCCACATCTGCTTTTCCTCTTTACGGGAGTATTTTAGAACAAAATGACTAATCTTTGCTTGTTTTCACCACAGCTCCTTGTGCTGACAAGCCACAGGGAGTGTGAAGGCTCCTACAGTGGCAAACCTGGCCCAGGTGCCAGACAAACTGAGGAGAGCTCGTGTTAGGAGGGATGGGGTACCAGTACAGCCCCCTGCTAACCACATCTGACCAAAACCACTGACCCTTCCACACTGGGGAAAGCGACAGCTCCCTCAGGGCAGACTTCAGTTTTGGGGAAAGAGCTCATGGTTTTTACATTCAGCTCCTTTTTTTGGACTCATTTTTTAATTCCATGCCTCATCCTGTAAGGTTGGGAACAGCAGCCTGGGGAGGGGCAGGGAGACACCCCTCTGTGACAGGGTGTGGAGGGACACACAGCTCCTGAGCCCGGGCAGGAGCACTCTGAGGGAGAAGAAGATGTGCAGAGGCAGGTGTACAACAGAGCTTTATAGTCAGAATGGACTGTACCAGGGTTTTTCGATGCAGAAATGGAACATGACCCAAAATCCTGGTGGAACAGAAGTGCTTTCAGGACTGCAGCAGCTGAGGCTCAAGTGCCCACCTGCCTTCATGCTGCAAACCGGTCCTGTCCCAATCTTCCTTTTCCTCCCCAGATGTGCAGTTTGAACAGACCCATGCAATTTCCCTACAGTGTCACGTGGAATGCTCAGAGGAGGCAAATGCTAATGGCAAACAGACCTGAACGATACACTGCTCATGCAGCAAAAAACCAGTTTGTTTTATAGGGAAATGGTTACAAGTGCATTTTGTGGGCAAGAAAAAGAAAAATGGAGCAGTAGAATGCCTGCTGGTCAAGACAGCTCTGGAGTGGATAACGGATCAAAAGAACACATTGCTTGATAGGGACACAGAAGGAAAGTCCAGTTTGGATTTCATGGTTGACATTTTACAACAAAAAGGGGAGAGGGAGAACAAAACCAAACCTCAAATCAACTTACAAGCAAGAGGGAAATGTAATGCACAGAACCTGGAGGGAGCTTCACCGTCTGAGCTGAGCAAGGGACCCCAGAACCAAATCAGGAGGAGCACAGAGAACTGACCACTCCATCAAACACAGAGGCTGCTCACTGAGGCACAGGCGAGCACCGCGGGTGGCCGTAGTGCCCATCCAGTGGGTGCTGAGCGGGTACCAATCCACAGGTTTAAGTTCAAAGCAAAAACTAAAAGGCTTCCCGAACACAGGGCAGAGCGGGCTCTGCTTGGGGCAGGAAAGGCAGCCCGCTGGCTGGCTGCAGTATGGACAGAAGCTGGAGCAGGACGGACGCTGCTGAGCTGCAGTGCTGGTCCCTCTCGGTGCAGAGCGGCAGCTGGGGCTTTACAGCCTGACTGTAAAATGCCTGAGAAGCAAATGCCTTGCCATGCCAACACTGCCCTGTAGCCAATTCTGAAGCTCTGGATATCTTCATTTCCATACGGAGTCATGTCCCTGAGAGGTCCCGGCGGGAGGGGATTCTGGAATATGCAAATTTAAGAGTGGGAAGTGCAGAAAAGCACTGATTTTTCTCTCTCTTTCAGGTTAGCTTTCCACTTTGCATTGTTTTCCCAAACTGCATAGCAGCTTACACGTAGTGTCTGAGACACTGGGGCCACGGAAATCAATGGGCTTCATGAATTCCAACAGCAGCACCAGTGAGGGCTAATTAAGCTGCTGTGCAGAAAGGTCCCGTTCAAAGGGCTCCAAAAATCACACACACTCTCTTTCACACTGGCTCTGCGCCTGCTACTTTAGAGAGCTGTACCATAGATGATCTGCTTGACTTAAAGCTCATCAACTGCTGGGTGAAGCTATGGCCAATATCACCTTTCTCCTTAAAAAAATAGGAAGGATAAGAAGTTAAAGACTTGAGACAGTCAAGCACGATGCGTTCATGCGGCATGTTTTTGTACTCCTCTTAACAAGACAGGAATTTCAAGTGTGCAGGAGTGGAATGCAGCAGGGATGGAGCAGGAGGCAGGTCCCCTCACCCCCACACCCTGCCAGTGACTCGACAGGGCATCTCTGGAAGGAGAAAAGCCGACAGCTTGAAAGCCGTACCCTGAACCTTCCTCTGGTTCACGTACATCTCAGCTGCGTTTGCTTTGTGTAACGATGCACCAGGCTAGAAAACACAGATGTAAAGCTTTTGTTTTGCTCACTCTGGTTTGAGAGAATATACATTAAATGGTCAAAGCTTTACACATCTGTGCCTGTCCTGGGGTGACTCGTCAGAGAAGATGGAGACAGCCACGGTGCAGAGTTTACAGCCAGCCTACAGCTCCTCATAGTCCCCCCCGCCCCGTGGCTTGCTCATGCTGGCTCCTCCTCCGCCAAGAAAAGCCTCAAGTTCATCTATCTCACTGCTTTTCTCCTTGCTCTTCTTTTTCTTTTTCTTTTTCTCTTTCTCCTCTTTGCTCTCCTCCTTCTCCTTACTCTTCTTGTGTTTGCTCTTCTTTTTCACTGACTTGTCCTCTTCCTGTAAAATGAGAGCATTTTTATTAGTAAATCCTCTGAGTATTCCAGTGACCCAGGATATACTACTCTGACACTTGGCTCTGATGGGAATCACAGAATGGTTGGAAAGGACCTTTTAAAGATCACCTAGTCCAAACCCCTGCTATGGGCAGGGACATCTTCAACTGGATCAGGTTAGGGTGAAGCATCTACTACCAAGGCTGGTTTGGAGTTAATTCCAGAAGACCATTCTGCAAGTTTGGACAGAAGAGCGGACAGACCACCTGGCTTATATGTAGCAGTGGTCTGTCAGGTAGTTTATGCCCAACAATACCACTGTATTGGACAGGCAGAAATGGCACAGAAAAAGACTTCTGCAGACTTCTCTCACTGTCCCTGAGATTAGGTCTGTTGGGGACACCCCTCTGCTCGGGAAAAATCTATGCTATGAACACTCTCAGTTCAGCACAGATGCACTGCTCTGCCTCGTCCTGTATTTTACAAGCTCAAACACTCCCTTTTCAAAATTCAACTGCTCTAAAAGCTTGGTTTGAAGCTCAATGGTCTGCAGAGCCTGGGAGGCACACATCAGCTGCAGGATGTGAACAGGGAAGGGAGTCCACCAGGTTCCCAGAGGACACCACAGAAGGTCACCCCTGTTCTTGGCTGGTAGATAACATGGCAGATCAGCTCTGAGGAATTAAACAGTACCTCTTTGCTTTTCTTTTTCTTCTTCTTTTTCTCCTTAGAAGGTTGTTTATCTATTAAAACAGAAAAAAAGCATTGTTTTTACTCAATTTAAATGGTAAGAGATGCAATTCTGCCCTGGACCCATTTCTGAGAACAAAATACTCCATCCTGGAGCCATGGGCAACGGCAATGCTGACATCTCAGGACAAACTGTGCCCCTCTAGAAACCAACACAGGCTCCAGCACTCGCACCCTGACTCAACAATATGCATCTTGTTTAATTATGAGCATTAATTATGATCTGTGTTATCAACACTGACCCGGCATTCACTGTGTCACAGCTACTAAGAAACAAATCTAGAGACCAGCTTTACAAAATGGTCTGAAGGCCAAATTTGGGACTGGATTACTATTTCCAGAACTGAAGAAGAGCTCCCGGGAACAGCTTTTCTCTGATGGAAATCCTCCCAGGCATGGTTTGTGCTTCTCTGAGGACAACTGAGGACATGGTGCCAGCAGATAGGACACCCTGACAGGCCAATACTCACTGCTGCTCACACTGTGTATGGAAATTACATCCCCAAAGCATCCCTGCTGCAGCCCTACTCTACAGGGGTGAATACTATTAAATGAGTCCCAGAGTCCATCACTGTCACAACATTTGTCCCATGTGACTGTGGCTGCTGAGCTTCCACTGTCTCTGCCCAAAACCTCCTTGAACAGCAGAGTATCTGCTTGGCTGTTTCACAGAGGGCTTCATGACTGCACCACATTTCACATGTGCGATTTGACTGTCACTCTTACCTACACAGCCTTCCAAAGACTGACGACCGAGAAACGGTTTTATATTTATCACCAAAAGAGGAGATAGGAGGAACCCACAGTCAATTATTAAAGATGCTAAACTGAAGTTAAATTATTGACTCGGGCCTCTGCAGATGCACTTGTAGCTATTTCAAGCTCTGCTGTTCAGCAGCTCAGAGTGACAAGCTGATGAAGCCATGGCAGCCTGTGATACCTTGCTCACACTTTTGGAACAGCTCTCTCTGGTGCTGCTCACAGCTTTCTTCCTTCCTTAAGTCTTTAACTTCCCATCTTTCATCGTGACATCAGGGCAGGTCTATAGAAGTTGCTTTGCAGTAATGCCTAGACATCAGGAATTATTTGCACAAGTAAGATTTGTTCCCTCGGGGAACAGGGCGAAAAAATACAGCCTGAGGAATGTTTAGGTTGTGATCAAGATCCCACCGCACTTTTCCCAAAAATAGAAGAGGAAATTGGCAGGGTATGTCAGAGCATTGCGCTCAAGTTGATCCAAATTCTTGAGGATGTGGACACTGCAATGCTGAACAGCACTTGCCAGACAGGCAAGGCTAAGCAGGAAGCCTTACACAGCAGCAGCTTGTGAAAGATGTGCTTCTGCTTTCAGCTGGGACTAAAATAATACATGGCTGGTGCCATGGACAAGCCAAGTTCCCTATCTCCTCATGGGGAAAAATTTAAAGCTACTTATGCTGTGTTAAACCAGATTACAGACTCACATAGGGCACTGTATGAAGTTAGAGGGTGTTTTATTTAGTACAAATTGGTTTGCTGACACCCTGGAACCACTTTGGAAAAAACAGATGCCTTGCAAACAAAAGCAGCAAGAGTGGACATAAGGTGTGAACTTTACCTTCCTCGCTGCTCTCCTTGGGACCAGCTTCTTCCAAACCCAAACCAAAGAGATCTGAGTCATTTTTCAGTTTAAATGAGGGGACTGTTGATTTCACAGGTTGGGGTGGCTTTGCCAGTGAGGTATCATCATCAGATACTTCTGAGAGATCTTCCCGCACTGGGAATTCATCCTAGAGACAAGCAAAGGCAGGCAACACTGTCAAATGCTTCAACCAAAATCTCTAACCATTTAGTACACAAAAATGTCAGATGTCAGCAGGTGGGCAGGAGGGAAGGAAATGGCAGCTGAACTGAGCTGCTACTGCCTGGAAATCAATGCCCTCCTGGATCTGACGAGCTCTATTTCTTGCCTTGGTAAAATGCCTCAGTTGCACTGGTACTGGCAATGGTGTTCTGAGAACTTCACACTGGGGCTGCTGAAATCAAATTCCCAACGTAAAGGGATTAAATGAGACCTTCAGCTCTGTTATGCCACCTGCATCAGCTTTTTTCTGCCCTGGGGAGGCACCTCTGTTTTGGGAAAATCAAACCAAATAGGCTGAAAACTCACCTCCAGCCCTGAGAGACAAAATCTTTCTGCTGTGCAGCTCTGTGGGTCTCAGGTGCCAGAGGCAGCAGGGCCAAGGAAGCAGAGTGTGTTTGCAGAATAACTCCCTTCATCGAGCTAAAAGGGAATGTGCTCCCAGGGCAAATCTGCCCCTTCACTGCGGGATAAAACCCAGGATGGTGCAGAGCCTGGATACCACCCAAAAATCCTCTGTCTCTGTATGATGGGAATGGAAATTCAGTTTAATGATCTTCTGATACTGTCAACTGATTCTTTTCAGAATTTGTTATCCAACCTTTCCATATACCTTATATCCTTGTATACCGACTGAACACAGCCTTGCTGTGCTGCTGGTCGAGGCAATGCCCCACACCTTGCTAATGGTGATGGCTTTACTCGTTTGCTTGACCAGTACACCTTGCAGAGGGAAAACATTCACCTGTTATGAGGCATTCCCTTTGTCAGGCATTCCCTGACACTGCTGCACTGACACCCTCACCAATCCCTTCTCATCAGCACATGCAAGAGATATAAACTTGCTCCAAATACTTCGCTTTCACATTAAACTGCCAAGAAAAGCAGGAAGTAAAGATGCAAAATGAATGGAAAATTACTTAATAAACAGCATGAAACACAGGCAAGGTCAAAGAAACTGGGACAACCACCCTTTCTACAAGATTCTGGAATGATGCAGACACAGGAAACCTCCCTGAACACCAGCTATCACAGACACCAGGGCACCCTTGAACAGCCACTGCCCATCACAAATCACTGTCAGCAGTTTCCAGGGATTGCTCCGCAGGCTGCGAGTACAGGTCACTGAAATCAGGGATATCTTGAGCCACGCAGTAAGTTCTGACCAGCTCAGAGAAGATGGGTGGGAGAAGTGTTTTCTTCATCTGTAATATGGGGGGCTGTGGGGAGACTCCTGGTGTACCCTGTGTTTGAGCAGACACCTGCAAGGATATGCTGAATGTTGCAGACATTAAAGCCACCTCGGCTATCCTGGAAAGTCCTTCCCAGGCAGATCTTCCTTCTTCCCTTAAGGCTTTGCCAAGCAAATTTTGTGATGGCCTTTTGCTTGCTGGATTGACTGCAAGAAGCTCACTCTCTCTGGCAGAGACACACTTCTACATGTTAAACTTTGGATGAAAACCCAATAGCTTTGTATTTTGTACCTTACACAGCTGCTGCACTGGCTGCGCTTTGGACTGGCTGAGAATAAGCAGCACAGTAAAACACATAAGTACAAATCTTGTTTGTGTTTGCAAATACAAACCTTGTGTCAGGGGAGGTTTAAGTTGGATACTAGGAGAAGGTTCATCCCCCAGAGGGTGGTCGGGCACTGAACAGGCTCCCCAGAGCTCAAGGAGCGTTTGGACAATGCTCTCAGGGACAGGGTGGGATTGTGGGGTGTCTGTGCAGGGCTTAGGGGTTGGACTGGATGATCCTTGTGGGCCTCTTCCAATTCAGGGTATTCTACGGATCTGTGATTCTGTGATTCTTGTTGCCATGTGGCTTTCACATGCAGAGCATTGGTGGGTTTGTGCTTACATCAATCTCTGCAGGTTGCTTAGCACCTGCCTTGCTGCGACTGCTCTTGAGGGAGGGGAGAACAGATGAAGACTCTGCTCAGGGAGATGCCTCAACCCTTCCAGCTCAGCTTGGCATGGCTCACAGCAACACAGGCATGTTATTTACCATTTTCTTCTTCTGGCTGTCAGAATCCTCACTTTCAAAGTCTGGGTCATCCATAACAAATGAGAGCATCTGAGTAGCTATTGGTCCCTCTTGATCACTGTCAGACTCCTCAGGCTTCTCCTCTTTGACCACTTTCTGCTTGGAAGCAAGTCCTTTGCTTTGGGAAGTGGCCTTTGAGGCCTGGGCTGCTGCTGCAGGGGCAGCAGCAGTGGCTGCCAGGCCAGTGTTGACCTTGCTGCTGCTGTTTCGTTCAGAGCTGGAACGGGGAGGTAAACTGTCAGGAGGCTTCGGGTCAGTTGCTTTGGTCAAAATTGCTTCACTCTGTGGTTTCAGAGAATTTCTGGAAGACCTGAGAAGAAACAAGTCGTCAGAGCCTGTCCACTCCCATTCTGTGGAGCAAAGCACAATTAACAGCTGAGACTGCCTGAAGGGCTGAATTGTGCATCCCACTGGGAGAGGCAGTTCATCCTACGGGGGGTGTGGTCAAACACACCACTCAGGCTGAGGATAACCCTCGTGTCTCTGTGAATGCTGAGGCACAGGTGTCCATGCCAGCACATCATGCCTGATATCACCCACAGGATGTGGTTTGTGGAGAACATGACCCAGCTCATTGCTCCCCAGCACAGGGTGTAATGAGTGACTCCACTCCCTTCACCCAAAACTTGACTCCTCTCCCCTCCCCATACCACTATGAACAGCCATTCTGGTGCCCAGTTATGGGCTCTTGTTCAAATTTGAGGAAAAGGCTGGGCCACTCCCAAGCAGAACTGTCCCAGCGGCCACAGGAGCTCAGCGCTCTAAGGCACGGGGCAGGAAACACTGCACAAAGCAATTACACCTACAGTAACTACAGCCCCAGCTCACAGCTGAAGGAACAGGCTCACAGAGACACCAAGACTTCCCAGAGGCTGCACACGGTCAGTGGCAGGACTGAGAAGAGGCCAGCACAACCCCACACTTCTGCCTGTGCTTTGTACCTTTTTTTTTCCTGCTCCGTGTTTTTGTCTCCATCTGGTATGAGGATGACTTTAGAGTCCTTCACCTCTTCCTCTTCCTCCTCCTCACTGGAGAGAGTGATGTTCTTGCTGGGCACCCGTTCTCCTACCAGCACCGGTCTGCTGGGAATTTTGTCATCTAGATCCAGGTCATCTTGGAAACCTGCCACCATGGGGTTCCCCCCGGCTGCCTCTCCATCGCTGCAAAACAGACAGTGATCAGACACCCACCCCAGGATGGGCTGGACAGACCTGCCTCCCCTTGGACAGAGACTGACGCTGGCCTGGCTTTCTCAGCCAATTTCAGGAGCAACGTTCTCAGCCCAGGGCAGCTGATGATTAAAGGGCTGGAGCTCCTCTGCTCTGGAGACAGGCTGGGAGAGCTGGGGCTGTTCAGCCTGGACAAAAGAAGGCTCCAGGGAGACCTGAGAGCCCCTGTCAGTGCCTAAAGGGGCTCCAAGAGAGCTGGAGAGGGACTTGGGACAAGGAACTGGAGGGACAGGACAAACAGGAATGGCCTTAAGCTGAAGGAGGGCAGGGAAGACTGGAAATTAGGAAGAAATTCTTCCCTGTGAGGGCAGTGAGGCCCTGGCACAGGTTGCCCAGAGAAGCTGTGGCTGCCCCATCCCTGGAAGTGTCCAAGGCCAGGTTGGACGGGGCTTGAAGCAACCTGGGCTAGTGGAAGGTGTCCCTGCCCATGGCAGGGGGTGGAATGACATGAGCCTTAAGGTCCCTTCCAACACAAACCAGTTGGTGATTCTGTGATTCTATGCAGTGCCAGCCTTCCCTTGCCCACTGCCCAGCTCAGGCTGGACCTGCTCCCTGCAGGCTGCAGCACTGGCATGAGCCCTGCACCAAACAGGCCACATTAGGATGCGTCACACAGCAGCTGCCACCTCTCAAGCTGGAAATAAGTGGCTGGAAAAGGTGAGCCTCACTGGTACAGAGCAGCCTGTGGCCTCAGCTCCATCAGAACATGGAGCTCCATCCAACATGCAAGGATCAGTCAGTCAAACCATGGGAACTGCCTGCCTTCATCTCCACATCCTGTAATTAAACCTGATCATACACTGTCACTGCTATGGGAACTCACTCTCAGCTATCAGCTTCCTGGAATCGTTTCTATTTCTGTGGTGCTCCCTGAAGCAGACAGATATCCAGACCATGCTTTAACATTCCCAAAATTAAATTAACCTAAGGACACACATTCAGAGCTGGGAGTCTGTCAGCCTCCCTGGATGTAGCACAGTTCTGTGTTAAGAGGCAGCTTGATTGAGAGCTTCGTAGCTGAAGTTGAGGATTCTTGTCTGAATGTCCCCAGGACTCAATTTTAATACTTTCTGAAGGATTTGCTCATGTCAGAAATATAGATTTTCCCCAGGCTCAGCTGATGAGCCTTTGCATCACTCTTCCTTGTTCTACTTGTGTTATTCACAGAGATACCTAGCTCCTCCCCAATAACCCACCACACACAAGTTACTGTCCTTTTAATGACACCACATGGATTATACAAGCACAGCCTTCATTTTTACGCAGAGACAAAAAAAATTGTTATAGCTTGGAACAGATTAGATTTTAGAGACATAAACAAAATCCTTAAACTGGAAGAAGGTGGTGTTCCCAGTCAGTAGCACAAGGCAAGCACTGGAAGACAGCGGAGGATGGTGTGCTGGTGAGAACAGAAATGCCCTAAACACTGTCAGGATGATGGTAACTTCTCACTCTGACTCTTCTCATATGGCTGGATATCAGCTTACAAGTCAGTTTTAAAGAGTTAGTACATCTGCCAACAGACAATGGAGTTATTTGTGCCAATGGGACACCATGCTGATGACACCTGGTGCAGCCACAGTGATCACAACCAGTGCTTGTCTGGGTTGGAGTGCCAAGAGCTGGGCCAACATCAGTCCTTTCTCTGTTTCTGGTGTGGATCCCTCTGCTCTCAGGACTCAGTGCAGCGCGTGGCTGAGCAGGGACAGGCTGCTGAAGAGCCCCTTCATCACTAACACTGCTGCTCTCATGCCAAGCCAGGAAGCAGGCACACAGCCTGGCCACACAAAGGAGAGGAAAACTGGTGCCCAAACCAGCCCCCAAGGCTGGAGGAATGACAAGTGAGCGATTCCTGAGGTTTGCAAAGCACTGGCAGAGTTTCCTCTTGAAATGCACTGAATAGAAAATGGAGTGGCATCCTAAAAACGGCAGGATATTATTCTGAACTGAAGACATTGCATTCCTTTAACACATCACTACTCTATCAGGCACAGGGGCTCTTCAGACATTGCTGCCACTGTCTTACCACACACCATCCAGACTTGCAGCCTTTCCAGCATTCCTAGTCCGAATGGAACATCCATGTTTCTACCCCCCCCTCGCCAAAGTGGGTCACCTCCCTTCGCAGTGAGTGCACTGCCTCCATGTCTAACCAACACAGATCGCTGAGCGACAGCTTAAGAGCAGAGCAGTGGAGTGAATGTACATCAGGAAAATCACTGCTGCAGTATAAACAGGGTCTGACAAGGAAAAATTAGGATCAGCTTGTGGTCCTGAGGTTCCAGCTGGAAGGAAGGCAGAGCATGCAAACCCAAGCACATTGAATGGCTCTCTCCAACCCTTGAGGCACTGCCAAGCTGGCATGAGTATTGAGCCAGTGTGATTTCGGGCACAGGTACCCCCCAAAAACTGACTACACTGGCTGAGGTCTGCTCTGATCACAGAGCCTGCCGGGGTGTCCTCAGTGACAGATTGGCTGCTGGGGAGGAAACAAACCCTGCTGCAACCTGAGCTCAGGGCCTCACACCTGGATGGGTTGTGTTGCTGCAGCCCCAGGGCAGCCACCAGAATCCTCTTGCCATGTCCTTTTTTGGGGATAAAGAAAGAGGGAAAAACCCAAGCTCTAATAAAGCAGGTAAACTGAGGGAATCCCATGTCACAGGATGAGCCTGCATGGCTGTGTTCTAGGAGATGGAGGCCTTCTACAGTGAACCACTGTCCTTGGCTTCCCTCCCTTGGGCTGGTGCAGCTGGGCACCACTATATGCACAAGAGATCCATAAAAGCAAAGAATCAGTTCATAGCCCTTCAGATGCAAGGGCATAGCAGCCTAATCAACATTTAAGATATAGCTAGGGATGCTGAGAAGACAGATCAGGAACACCGCCAGGTACAACATAAACTGGCTTTCAGACACCTCCAGACCACCCAGGACCCAGGCCAGCCTGACCCAGCAGGAGCCAAAGCAGGAGCTCCTTTGGAGCAGTCGCTTACACGCTGGCTCAGGGTATCAGATTAAAGAGCAGCAAATTAAGTTCTGAAACAGCAAACTGGGAGATTGAAATGCCTTCCTAATTAACTGGTAAAGAAACTGATCCGGGGAGTTTTCTATTGCAAGTCAAAGAACCATAACATAGCATTAAACAAAACCCAGGACTCCATTCATCTCCATAGGCCTGTGCTGGGGTTTAGCTACAGCAACCCCAAGAGCTGTCACTAAATGCTGGAAGGTTCCACAGATGTCTGATTCTTAAGGAGAACAGCCCTATTCCACAGGCAGGAGCACATTCCTCACTGAGAGCACATTTCAGGAAAAAAGATGTTTTTTCTAACATTGCTGCTCCATGTCAATTCTTGCTCCATTATTTTAGAGATGTTATGGAGCAGGGAATGGGGGAAGTTGACAAAACATCATTGCAAAAGAATCAAGAATTCCCTACTTCAACAAATGCCAGAATTTCTAAAGCTCAACAAGAGCAAACAAATTCTTACAACTGGCAGCAAACGCACCCCGGAGCTCAGGAAGCAGTTTAGTGACACAGCACAACATCCTGCTCACAGCCAGGGCAGACCTTGCCCTCCTCCATGGGAGGGAGCAGCCTGAGCACACCAAGCTCTGCCTGGGGAAGGATGAGGAGCCAGCTGGGAGCTTAGGGGTCAGGGTTTCAGAGAGAACAGGTAAAGGTGACACCACAGTGGGTGGTGCCTGCAACAGGTTGCCCAGCTGGGAAGAACAAGCGCATCAGGCCCCGCACAAAAAAAGAGAGGAGCAGCCTCATGTTCACAGGCCCTGGTCCCCATGGACTTCAACCAACTGAATACCTGCTGGAGGGACAAGACAGCAAGATGTAGGCAACCTAGGAGGTTCCCAGAGCACACTAAAGGTAACATCCTCCTCCGAGGGATAGAGGAGCCAGTGAAAGGTGCTCTGCTGGACCTCACACCTGCAAAACATGGGGCACATGTTGGGAGAGTGAAGGTCAAAGGCAGCCTTGGTGAAATTCAGGATCCTAAGGGCAGGAAGGAAACTAAAAAGCAAGCTGGAGCTCGGGAGAGTAGACTTGGGCATGAAGTCTGCTTGGAGGCCAGAAACTAGAGGTGTACTCAGGGATTAATATGGGGCCCAGTCCTGTTTATCACCTTCATTAATGACTTGGACGACGGGGCAGGGTGTACCCTCAGTAAGTCTGCACGTGACACCAAACTGGGAAGAGTGACTGATGCCCAGAGGGTCATGCTGACACTCAGAGGGACGTGGACAGGCTGGAAATGGGCTGACAGGAACCTCATGAAGTTCAACAAGGGGAAGTGTGAAGTCCTGCACCTGGAGAGGAACAACCCCACACACCAATACATGCTGGGGGTCACCAGCTCGACAGAAGAGGGCCTGGGGGTTCCTGGGGGTGCCAAGCTGAACAAGGTGCCTCTGCTGCCAAGAAGGCCAATGGTATCCTGGGCTTCATGAGGCCAGCAGGTCAGGGAGGTGATCCTGCCCCTCTGCTCAGCACTGGTGAGGCCACAGATGGAGTCCTGTGTCTAGCTCTGAGTGCTCCTCAGTACAAGAGACACACAGGCACACTGGAGAGAGTGAGTCCAACCAAGGGCCATGAGGATGAATAACTGATTAACTTACTGGAGCAACACTCACAAGAGGAAAGGCCCTCCCATGTGAGAGTCAGGACTGCTTAGTCTGGAGAAGGCTTGGGGGGACCCTGAAAGGGTATTTAAACAGCTGAAGGAGGTATAAAGAAAGTGGAGCTAGGCTCTTTTCACTGCTGCTTGATGCCAGGACAAGAGGCAAGGGGCACAAACTGAAATACAGGAGATTCCCCACGAACATCAGGAAACACTTTTTCCACTGATGGTGTGCCTGGGCACTGGAGAGGCTGTGGATTCTCCATCCATGGAGATATTCAGAAGCCAACTGGCTCTGAGTAGCCCCAGATGAGGGGGGAGGTTAGACCAGACGACCCCCAAGGTGCCTTCCAAGGCTGTGAATGTATCTCTGCTCCACATACGAAACCACAGTGCGCTGAGGTGTTCTCAGAGCTCACTGCAGGGCTCTTGCTTACAGTCACTGAGGCAATTCCTCTGACTTGGGTAAGAGAAGTAACTTCACAAAGTCTCAAACCATGGCCCATTCTTCTGCCACATCTTCAACGGCTCTTCACTTTCAGAGCCCACCTTGGCTCCAGTGCACCCAGAAGCAGTGTGGGTGAGCTGTGTAAGCTCAGCACTCAGGCATCTGCTTCAAAATGACCAGGAGACCTGGAAGCATCTTGCTGGTATATTCTCAGGCCTTGTTCCTCACTCGGATACAGGGGAAAAGCAGCTTTTAGGATTTAATTTTTTAAAACCAATAAAATCTCCCTGAGGTTTGAGTGGTTTCACAGGACTGTGTTCTTTAGGTCAGAGATAAATTTCTGCAGCAGTAGATTTTGTTGCAATTACAACCACCTCCTCACTGCAGCAGAAGCTGATTATTGAGGACAGTGCTTACAGAACCTGCATGTTGTTCCCGGGTACCATGGGGCTGTAACTGGTATCCTGAAGGAAAATGGTTATTGCAGATGAAGGTCAGAGCCATATCTGCATGTCTGAATTTCAGCACATCTGGCTTATTGTGGTAGGCCCTTTTTGGCAAGAAACAGAACATCAAATTGCCAGACCACAGAGAAAACTATGTGATCTACAGAAGAAACCAGAGCAAGCCAGGGATGCCAGGCTGCAGAGGAATGTCAATTTGCAGGGATGTGCTGCAAGGTCTTCTCCCAGGGAAACAGAGCTG
Source organism: Neopelma chrysocephalum (assembly GCF_003984885.1). Classification (NCBI taxonomy): domain Eukaryota; kingdom Metazoa; phylum Chordata; class Aves; order Passeriformes; family Pipridae; genus Neopelma; species Neopelma chrysocephalum. The sequence continues at coordinate 406,315 of NW_020897888.1, forward strand.
TTCTGACTGCACTGGGTACCACTGTCAGCAAAGGATGAAGCTGTGAACGAGTGTGGGCTCTGTGAAAGCCCAAAGGGGTCTCTTTTTCTGCCCCCACCAGCTCACTGACACTGGAAGGCTACCAAGATTGGGGACAGAGTGCAAAAGGACATCAGAGCATCCAGAAACATGTCAACTCTAAACCAAGGAGAAGGGTTCTTGCACCCCTGTTCAACACGTTTGCCTTTTTATACAGTTTGCCTGTACCTATTTGCCTCTACTGACCGATGCTCTGGAGCAGAGAAGCCCCTGTGAAAGATCCAGCCTCCTGCCCACAGCAGAACTGCAGCTCCAGAGCTCTGAGGGCACTTCAGGACCCAGTCCCTTGGCCAAACCCAGCACGGTCAGGCTTGGCTCTCACGACAATTTCTTGTTAAACACAGAAAAATATCCCAGCTCAGCCACAGCCATGAGCAAGACACTTTGTAGGCCACCCTGCTGCCAGAAACCAACATTTTTTTCCTTGCCTTTTTTTTAGTTTAATAAAACATCCACATGTTCTGCCATCACAAGGGATGATGATTCAGGTTGACCTGCATTAGACAGAAATTGAGTCTCACACACAGCACTGATTTAAAGTCGCTGTGGTTGAACTAGAGAACACTGAATCATGACAAAGATGTCAAAAGATGCCGAATCCACCACATTCACAGATTAGCAGTGTCAGTGTTCAATTACTCTCTTGGTTAACCCAGTGTTGATGACAAGAGGCAGCAGGCAAGGAACATACTAAGCAAAGGGATGCAGAGCCTGTGAGTATGCTTAGGTCACCTCTTAAGAGACAGTATGCTTTCAGACAGCTCACTACAAATTCTCTTGTCTGAGCAGCTCAGTATACACAACGCCCTTTCCCTTATTTTTTGGTTAAAAAACATCAAAGCCAGGAAAAGAAAAAAAGGGAAAAAAAAAAGAAAATCCACCTTATGGCATAAGCACAGCTCTGCCATTTGGAGGAGATAGACAGTTACAGTCACAGACCAGTTTGGGTTGGAAGGGACCTTAAAGCTCAGCTTATTCCAGCCCCCCCACACTGAGCATCTTCAACTGCAGCAGGTTGCTCAGAGGCCTGTCCAGCCTGACTGGAAATGTTTCCAGGGATGAGGCATCCACCACTTCTCTAGGCAACCCATGCCACTGCCTCACCACCCTCATGGTAAAAAACTTCTTCTTATACCTAGTCTGAATCTCCCCTTCTTTAGTTTAAAACGATCACCTCTTGTCCTATTGCAACAGGCCCTGATAAAAACTGTCCTCACCTTTCCTTGAATCCTGAAAGGCTGCAATAAGGTCTCTCCAAAGCCTTCTCTTCTCCAGGCTGAATACCCCCAGCTCTCCCAGCCTGGTTCTAGAGCAGAGGAGCTCCAGCCCTCGGAGCATCTCCTTGGCCTCGTCTGGACTCGTTCCAACAGCTCCACATCCTTCTGATGTTGGGGACCCCGGAGCTGGAGGCAGCTCTGCAGGGGTGTCTCACCTGAGGGGGCAGAGGGGCAGAATCCTCCCCTCCCCACTGCCCAAGCTGTGGGATCAGCCCAGGGCACAGGGGGTTTCTGGGCTGGGTCATGTTCAGCCTCTCCCCCACCAGCACCCCCAAGTCCTTCTCTCCAGGGCTGCTCCATCTGTTCATCCCCAGCCTGGATTGATAGCAGGGGTTGCCCTGATGCAGGTGCTGCACCTTTAGCTTGGCCTTGGTGAACCTCATGAGGTTCCCATGGCCCACCTCTCATGTTTGTCCAGGTCCCTCTGGATGATATCCCATCCCTCAGGAGTGTCACCTGCACCCTCAGCTTGGTGCTGCTGATAAATGTGCTGAGGGTGCAGTTGATCCCACTGTCTGTGTCATGGATGAAGACATTAAGCAGCACTGGTCCCAGTACAGACCCCTGAGGGACACCACTCGTTACTCATCTTCACCTGGGCTTTGAGACATGGATCACTACCATCTGGATGTGATCAACCAAACCATTCCTTACCAACCCATCAAATCTCTTGCCAATTCAGACAGAAAATGTTGGGAAGAAACATTAGACATAGACAAAGAAAAAGAAAGGCACCCCTTAAGAGGTTTTTGGAATCTGCAGGCAACCATGCAGTGACACTCCCAAAGGAGCATGACCCTCTCCATCCTTCCTTCCAAAATTCCACACAGCTATGGATTGCCCCCAGGTGCCTTCCAGCAAACCCCAGATCCCTTTATAGTGTCTCAGGAATGGCAGTACCAGGTCACAAAGGAGCTTGGCCATGCTTTGGGCCTCTGCAGAAGGGAAATATTCATTAAGGAAAACATAATATCCCTGCAAAGTGCACTGTGTTCCAGAAGGAAAATACTGCAAATAATTCAGTGTGTTTGGCCAGAAGGAAAATCCCTTCCTGACCCAAAGGATCCAGTGGTTTAACCTGTGCACAAAGCAAGACAGCAGCACCAGGAAGGTGATAACCTGCTTTTCCTGCTGTTCCTCCTTTCCAGGGAGTAGTGTTTGTCACTAAATGGGAGACAGTGAATGCTAGGATTGACCATAACATACCCAGAAAAGCTCTGGGACAGCTAACTGCTCTGGAATCACCGTCTGAATGGTTGCAGCAGGTTACCCAGGCTGCATATCCAGGTGTGTCCCTGTCCCACCCTCCCTCCACCCTCCTTTCCTTACCTTTCCCTATCCACACGATGTTTGGGCTGTGCTTTCCCTTTGTCCTTCTGTGGCGCCGAGTCTTCCAGAAAACTGTGGTCCAGGCTGTCCTCGGGAACAAAGTCCTCCACGCTCTGTACCTTGGCAGGGGCTGCAGGGTCGGGGGGAGGAGTGGCAGCAGTAGGATCTGCATTAGTGACAGGAGTTGTAAAACACGGGGGTCAACACAAGCAAGACAAAAATTGGCTTTTTCCAGATCTGTGCTGCCCAGGGTGGCAGCAACCATGAGGCAGAGGGAGGTTATGAACAGGATATAAATCAGCCCAGAGTCTGGCATGAAGGCACTCACAGATCACGCATGGCTGCTGTGGTTTAGAATTGAAAACCTCTGGCACGGGCTGGCTCTGCTCTCCAGGGAGGGCTGCAACTGCCTGTACCACAGGTTTTATACCTGTGCTATGTGCACTGCTCCTGTGGGATGTCCCCTCACTATTCTCTTACCTTTTCCAGACTGTTCAGTTCACTCTCTCCTATCCTCTTGCTTTTTCCAGCTGTAACTGTCCAAGGCAGAATTGTTCACCCTGTGCTTTTAGATGTCCTGTGTAACCAAACGCTCAAGAGCTACCTCAAGAAGAGGCTTAGTTTAATACAGTTTATTTGTAGAGACACCTTTGCCCATCTTTAAGGTATCAGGATAAAAGCTCATGAAATTAGCATAACTGAGAAGCCTGAAGTGATTAACCTTTTTGGAATCTGCAGTATTCAACCTTTTTCCTCTGCCCACACTGCAATTTATATCTAGGCTTTTTTCTTTTGGGTGAACAAGATTTGTGTCTTATTTTTTTCTTCCTTTTTGCTCTCCTAGCACAGCTTTCAGATCATTTTTGCATACAAACGCTATCACTAATGCCATAGAATACCGTTGGTGTAAGCTAAACCCCAGCCAAAAGAATTAGTTCTCCAAGACTTCAAGGAAAAGCTTAAATAGCAGCTCCCAGAAAAATCCAAGGATTACTTGGTGACAGTGATTTTTCAGCTGCTTTCCAGTGAACTAGTCCCTGGGTACATTCCAGTGGAGGTGCAGACCCTTGGCACACTACAGAAACCTCACAACACTGACACATCAGCTCTTCCTGGCTGCCTTTTGCAACCCTCCCTAAGGATCCCGAGATACCAGGGCTGCAGGTCACAAGCCCAAAACAGTTCTCAAGCTAAGTGAGAGTTAAAAGAAGAGAAGAAAAAGAAAAACCCCAAACCCAAACGCTCTAACACTGGTAGTAGACCACTTGTCTCTTTTTTCCTACAGATCAATACGACAAAGGTTTTTTATTGACAAGGAATTTCTAACATCTAGTTCCTCTTTGGTATTTGTTTTTTTTTTTCTGGGTAGGAAGAGTCATAAGCAAACCAAAATGGGTGCACTGTGTCATATCTGGGAAGAGGTTTATGATGCAGAACACTGTGCAGATCTAAACCAGAACCATTTCAACATCTGAAATTGCAACCGACGTTCCCAGCACCTCCTCCTTTCTCTCTGTGGGTGCCTTGGCAGCACTGGGAGCTCGAGGGATTGACAGTGTGAGAGGGAAGGTATTTCCAAATGGTGACTCAAACCATGTCAGGATTTTTAGGCAGTGCCAGCTCTGCAGCTCCAGTCAGCTTTGCAAACAAAGTGAACGTGACAGGTAAATTAAGGTCCAGATCAGTAAAATTACATGCAACAAACCCTCGATGCCTCTGCCTCATCACTCTGTCCAGCAGAGTTGGGACTGAGGGCTAAGCTGCTCCGTGCTGAGGCAGGAGCTAAGCCCAACTCCCTCCTCCCGGAGCAGCTCTGCAGGAGCGTTATTTCCCTGGAGGGGGATCCGCTGCGGAGCCTGGACCTACGTGATCATTTCTGGCTGAATAACCTTTAAACTCAGCACTCCACTGCTGTCTGCTACACACAGGACCCTCTGAGCTGACACACTTGTGCAAGGACAGCACTTCAAATAGCTTCTCTAACCATTTTTCTTGCTATTCAAGAGGTGTTTGTGCTCCTGGTAACAACCTGACAGTTATTTTATTTATTTTATTAGTGTCTCCTGTGTGTTCAGGAAGGTCCTGAAGCATGCCACAGCCACCACCCAGCTGGCTGGGCACAGTCCCCATCCAAGCCCAGCACAGAGACAAACCAAAACACTGATCAGGAGAAAAATAGAGAGTGACAGCCTCGCTGCACACACACTGGGCCTTCACACACTTGTCTGTTCAGCCTCTCACAGGGAAACAGTGAAAATAAAATAGAATCACAGAATGTTCTGAGTTGGAAGGGACACACAAGGATCATCGAGTCCAACTCTTAAGTGAATCCATTCGGGGATGAACCCATGGCCTTGGTGTTATCAGCATCAACTCTAACAAGATGTGTGAAACATCCTCTGTCCCAGCCCAGAGACAGCAGAAGGCCCACAGCTGACATCCTGCCTGGACCTGCACCAGCACCTACCTGGCTGGGGAGGAGAGGGCTCTGAGGCAGGGGCCGTCCCAAACAGCCGTGCAATAATGCCACGCTTGGGCGGGGGGGCTGTGGCCGGGGGGGCTGGCACAGGCACGTGGGGCTGTGGGGCCTCGGGCGCGGGCACCGGTGAAAAGGATGGTGGGGGGTCAGGAGAGATGGTGGAGCTTGTGGCAAGTGCCGGCTGTGGGGTGCCAGGACTAGAGCTGCCCGTCGACGTGGAGCTCGGAGGTACGATGGGCGACTGGGAGCCAGAGGAAGGGCTCTGCCCGTTCGTTGTTAGTGGTGACGTGTGTCCTTGACTTCGGGCTTCCATCATTTCAAGAAACCTGTAGGAAGGACAAATTACAAATATAAGGAATCGAGAATCATATAATCACAGACTGGTTTGTGTTGGGAGATACCTTAAAAGCTCATCTTGTTCCACCTCCCTGCCATGTGCAGGGACACCTTCCACTAGCCCAGGTGGCTCCAGGCCCTGTCCAGCCTGGCCTTGGACACTTCCAGGGATGGGGCAGCCACAGCTTCTCTGGGCAACCTGTGCCAGGGCCTCACCACCCTCACAGGGAAGAATTCCTTCCCAATATCCCATCTAGCCCTGCCCTCTGGCAGTTTAAAACCATTACCCCTTGTCCTGCCACTACTTGCCCATATAAAAAGTCCCTCTCCCTCTTTTTATAAGCCCTTTTTATTTGTCTATGTGCTGAGCTGGGAGGGTAGGGGTCTGCTTCCAGCTGGGCTGGGAGGGTATGGATCTGCTTCCAGTGATGTTGTGACTCCCCAGGCCACAATAAATCTGTTTTACCCACATGAGTTAAACTCACCCAACCTGCTCTGCACTGCAAGATGAAGCTTATATTTTCAACACTACTGGGAACTCCCTGGATAGACAGACTATAACAACATGCCAGGGTTTCAAATGCAACCTTAAGTCAGTTGTTGGACATATGTCTCTAAGGGAGTATGTGCTATAGGAATGGCACAGTTTTAGATTCTGTAGAAGGGATCAGTGTTCAAGAAAACTCAACTGCTATAATAACCTCTTTATCAGCCAAGAACGGATTTGAGAGGAGAATCCTTGAACATCAAAAGAAAAGAGCTGTCCTGAGGGCTGAGTGCCATCACCCTTCTTTCAGTGTTCAGATGCACAGGCAGGCTCTCCCCCTGCACACACTCCCCCTCCGTGTGGGAGACAGTGGAGCCAAGCAGCAGGAGTTCTGCAGCAGGCTGTGGTCCTGGCTGGGTTCCTGCCTGGAAGAGCATTAAAGCCTGTACTGCTAGAGAATGAAAAGCTCTTTTTCTAAAAGGAGCCCAAGCCTAACCCAAGCCTCCCTCTGCATCCTGCAGGGTCAGCAGTCTGTTCACAAGCTGTGAGCAGAGAAACACGGACAGAGAGACAGGCTCTTGCCATGAAATGGTCTCAAAATCAGATCTGCTAATGCTGCACAGCTGAGAGATACAGAGAGGACACCCAAAGTGAAGCATCCTGTATAAAATCCAGCACGTCACGGTCTCGCCTCTCATTTCATTAAGCCTACTGAATTCGAGCACAGAGGCTCTGGGTTCAGCTGGTTCTGCAAGACAAACTCGATCGTGCTTCAGGCAATGAGAATGTCAAAGTAAAGCTCCTCTCCCATACAGAGCATGACCTCGTCCTTCAGGGACCTGAGCCAGCCCGAACCTTCCCTGGACTGACTGCTGAGCAGAATGCAAACAGTAGGGGCTAAGAGACTCTAAACCTCCTTTAGATATAATTTCCTATTTTAAGGAGTAACTTGATATACTTTTAAGGAAGAAACTAATATACTTTGTGACCAGCAGTGTCTGGAGCCCTGGGGAAAAACATCCCTACAAAGCTGTTACTTGAATTGGAAAACCAGCAGTCCTTCCTAACTAAAGAACTGGCTGAAGTGGAGATCAAGGGCAGCACTAAAAAGCAGAATTACTGATGAGAGAAATCCTTGGCAGAGTTCCTCAAGGACTGGCTTTGAGATATATTTCAACATTTCACTGGAGCAGCACAGAGACCAGGGAAATGGTCAGGAGGTGCAACTTGGGAGGCAGCATCAGCAGAGAGGAGAATAGAGACAAGATACAGATAGAACTGGATGATCCCAAGTAACAGAAATAGGAAGAAATTAGGCAGTACAAAGGAAATCTTCATCTGCTCAAGGCCGAGGAAACAAGTGCTCTTGCTCCCAGTTCACCAGATGAGAATGGTTGGGAAAGACTCACCTCACTCATTTCAGAAGACTGGACTAAAGACTGCAATCGCAGCCATGCAGGAGCCTGGCTCTCACACTCTGCCCACTGCCTGTCCCCTGAGATCACTGTCATAGAAGCACAGAACCATGGAATATCCTGAGCTGAAAGGGACCCACAAGGATCATCGAGTTCAATTCCTGGCTCCACACAGGAGACCCCAACAATCCCACCATGTTGCCTGAGTGTTGTCCAAATGCCCCTTGAGCTCTGTCAGCCTTGGTGCTGTGCCCACTGCCCTGGGGAGCCTGTTCAGTGCCCCACCACCCTCTGGGGGAAGAACCTTTTCCTAATATCCAACCTAAACCTCCCCTGACACAGCTCCAGCTGTTCCCTTAGATCCTGTCACTGTTCACAGACAGCAGAGACTGGAGCTGCCCCTCCACTGCCCCTCGTGAAGAAGCTGCAGACTGCCAAGGCACCTGAATCAGTGCAATGCTGTGGTGGCCTCACTGATGCTTCCACTAGGATCAAGGACAAGGTTTATATGTGTATTCCACCCAGTACACTGGCTAGACCAAAATGAGGTCTTGGCAGAGCTGAGCTCAGAGCATGTGACACAGGATCCATTCCCCATCCTCCCTCTCCGTGGATGAGTAGTTGTGGTGAGCTGTGCGACAACACGTTCCACTGAAAATGATGCACGGATTTGTCATGCACCAAAGAGAAAACATAAAGGAGTTTAACTCCTGCACTGAGCTCTGTGGAGACTGCATCAGGTTTGTTTGGAAGGTGCACAGTACATCACACGCGCTGCAAGAACATAATGGTGTGTACTCAATACATCTGTGTCACTGCGCTGCAGGGCTGAGCCATCGCACATCGCTCCTTTCCTGAGGAGAGGGGACCAGACGTGGTTCAGCATCCCTCTGGGCAGGGTACACATGGCATCTGTGGGGAGGGAAAGGCAAACCAGGGGTCCCTGCAATTCAGCCCTCATCCAACAAAGCAAAGGCTCTTTATCCACAAACCATGTGACTTGCCACGGCCTGAAAAGCTGTCCAAGAGCTTTGCCTGCATGGGATGTGCAGCTCTTCAGCTCCACACCACAAGCGCTGAGTGCTGAATTCTGCCATCCCTCCCCTCCCAGCTTTGATCCAGGGCTCCTGGCGAGCCAAAGGCAGGATGGCTGAATAGCTCTGCTTTGTGGTACTCACTCCTCCTCCTCCCAAGCCCTACTCAGGGTTAAAGACTCCTGCCTTCCAACTGTGAGGAGAGATTAATCCCAGCTGCTCTACATGCACCCCCGTTCCTGTTTATAGCAACAGCAATCCTGGATGGAAGCCTGCAAGCCTGGTCACTGCTGCACCCACAGCCAAGGTACTGCTGCCAGCACCACTCGCTCTCCTGGCTGAGCTGGGCTCCCTGGCTGTCTGTGTGAGCACCTAAATCACCAACACTGCATGAAGCCAGAACGAACAACCTCTGAGTCTCAGGTCGCTGGGTCCCACCATCAAGGCAACTGGGTGACTCAGGTAGGATAAGATGATTGTCCTCTGAAGACTTAGGAACAAGGAGATACAAAGAATATATAGAGTCACCTTAGGATACAGAATACAAAGCTCAGAGTACTTAAAGCTGGACTCAGCAAAGCATAGGACACTCTTAACAATACCAGGGTATTTGAAGATTTACTGTACTTGGTTCTACTAAAGTTGCTGATTTTGGAAACAACCTGCTTTGTTCTGGGAAAGCAGCCAGCTCCAGAGGGAGGGAAGGCTGAGACTACCACCTGTTTCTCCTGCAGAAACACATGAATTTTAAGAGCTGGAGGGAAAAAACCCACTACATAACTGAAGTATAAAGAATGTCATCCTTCCCTCTAGCTCAGCCAGGTTGGACAGTAACACACATAAAGGCTTGGTCTGCACCTGTGCTCCTACACCTTGCTCACCTACGGTGTGTGAAGGACATAACAGGAGACAGCATGTTCTTTTACTAGGAAGATACCAGTGGTTATTTGGGGACATCCCAACAGAGGCTCTTGCCCTAGCACAATGCTGAGGAAAGCTGTGGCACGTGTGCTTCGTGTCACCTCCCTCATCTCCAACCAGACACGTGGCCCAAGCCTTGTGCTGTGACACCGGGGAAATCAGGGTGGTCTGACACTCGTTCTACATGGGCTGCATAAACCAGCTCTGCTGAGCTTTTATACTCAGATCTTCTTCTGTGAGGGAGGTGGGTGGAAAACCAGCACACATGAAACCCTGCCAGGAAGCTCGCAGTAATTTCCAGGGTGGAGGTGTCTGAGCATCCTCCACACTTTGAAAATACTACATAATGCATGAATGCTTTCTCTGGCTTTATACACACTCCTCAGAGGCACAAGTGTGGCTGTTTTGGGAACACACTGGGCCAAACCTGTCATGCGTGTGTTTTTTCTCAGATTTTATACAATCTGTCCACTTCCTTGTTCTATCCGTCAGTCCTTTGCAAAGGGACTCACTCAAAACCCTACTGTAGAACAAGCAGCTTTGTGCCCACACTGGATGTAGCAGACCAGGTCCCAGTAAATCACAAGGTAAACTCGTGCCTGAGTACCCTTGTCCCGTTGGGATACAGAGACAGCAAACATGCCACGCACGTCCAGGTGGGTCATCTGTCCTCACCCATATGGGCTCCTTGTTTGCCTTTCAGTCCCTCCATTTCAGACAAGTCCAAAACATCCTCAAACACCTGAATAATTCACTGGAGGTTGGACCTGCTCGCAAGCAGAGACTTCTATGCAATTTTAAAGATGAACATGCTCTGCGGGAACAAAAATTCATCAGGGCCTGAGGTTACTATTGCTCTGCTCCCAGGGCAAACACAAAAAACACAAAAGGACTTGTTAGCCTCACAATTTCCTAAAATTGTCAATGCTTGTGTTCATTTCCTATTCGAGACGGGAGCAGCCTAAAGCTTTTTGGCTCCTGGTTCTAATGTGCTGTGATCAATTTTTCAAGTGTATTTCATGTGGCAAGAAAGGCTTTGGGTTATTTTATTCATTGTGAAAATGAAGATTAATTGGCTGTATGACATCAATTTAACTGGGGTTAGTGATGGTTAGATTTCCACATGCTTGTTTTGAGCTCATTAAAGGTACTGCACCTGATCCCCCCGATCAGCCCAGGCCACTGAATATGGAATCAATGGCCAAGCAGGGTTTAATCATGCTGTTGTCCTGTTTTCCACCTGACAAAATGCATGCAGCAGGGTAACCCCCTGCTTCATAACATACAGGACATGCACCATGTCCCCCACTTCTCTAGCAAGACTGATGATGACAGGTTTAGATGCCCTTAATTCTTAATGCAGCACCCCCCAAAAGTATGACCTAGTTAGAGTGCCATTCCAGTTCAGGCTGGCTCCTGACCTGTCTGATGGCCACAGGGATTCACAGCAAGAGCAGAGGATAAAGGTGGGGCATGGGGAAGAGAAAGCAGGAGTGGGTTTACTTTTCCAACTGGTAGCCGGTGTCATTCTGGACCAGCCAAGGATACCAGAGAACAGGTCCAACAGCAGCTCCTCCTGCCACAGTGCTGGTGTTACTCAGCACCACAGTCTTCCCAAAATTATGAGCTGTGCTCAATGTGGATAAAACAACCAGGCAAATAAAACCCCAACCCCTCAATCAATGACTCTGCAGTGACTAAAGCTGTTGCTGCAGGGAGCATGTATCCCCAAAGCAGAGTCCTCAGCAGGGCAGCCCAAATGCCTTTCTGCAGCCTGGCACACACAGGCTGAGAGGAGACAGCCTCAAGTTGTGCCGGGGAAGGTTTAGTTTGGATATCGGGGAAAATTTCTTCACCAAAAGGGCTGTCCAGCCCTGGCACCATTCTGTGAGGGGACAGGCACACTGAGCATAAACAAGTTCTCCTTGTGACAGAAGCTGGGTACAATTAAAAATGCAGAAATTGAGCAAATTAAGTACAAATCCTGAACAGCATAAGAAAAGTAATTGCTCTTTCTTTAATAAGAATTCAAGAACTCAAAAAAGGCTGTAATGTGTTTTTAGCAGCATTGAAAATGTAAAATCTGAGAAAGCACAGAGAAAGTACCAGAGCCAGAGGTGTGGCAGGCAGAGAGGAGCCTAAGCACAGGGAAGGAGCTGGAAGCATCTGACCGTGTCTCCCACAGGCAGTGGCTGCCCGGGATGGCTTACGTAAGGTGGATGAGGCAGCGTCGTGTGCCACCTCGTGTTGTCTCTGGGATCCACATTTTGGAGAAGTGATGTTTTTGTCCTCAGGTCCCCTGCTGCAGCAGGAGGAAGGGCTCTTGTTCTCTTTCTGTTCTCACAGAGCCAAATTTAGAATCAGTCATTGTGACAGAGCAGCTACCAGACGTGCACAGGGTGAATGGAATAACCGAGATGTCCTAGCGCTGTCACTTCGCCTTGCTCCATGGCCTGATTTTATGGCAGGAGAGCAGGAATGGCCTCTGAGGAAGTGCTGCAGCATCCACACCATGGCCTGTGGCCCCAAATGCCTACGGTCACCTCCCCTTGCTGTGCAATTTGGGTGACCCACAGCAGAATTCCCAGTGCTGTCCAAACTGAGGTAACAAACACAAGGGCCTTGTGACAGGAGGTTGTAGCCAGGTGGGGGCCAGTTTCCTCTACCAAGTAACAAGCAATAAAAAGGAACATGCAAAAGAGGCCTCAAATTGCACCAGGGGACGTTTAGGTTAAACATTTGGGAAAATTTCTTCACAAAAAGGGTGACTAGGCGTTGGAACAGGCTGCCCAGGGCAGTGGTGGAATCACTGTCCATGGAAATGTTCAAAAAACACGTGGATGTGGAATTTGGGGACATGGTTTAGTAGTGGTCTTGGCAGTGCTGGGTTAACACAGTTGGACTTTATGATCTTAGAGGGCTTTTCCAACCCTAATGATTCTATGATCTGCCAAGGGTCACCAAGCCACACCACATCAATGCACGTGCTGTGTACAACAGGGTGAGTGGCAGCAGGTGCTCACTCAGACATCCACTGAAGTAGCATATTAAACATTATAATCCCAAAATTATGGGCATCTGACAAGCATGGATGCAAGGACCTTCCCAAACCCTAATACTGAGCAGTGCAGATCTGCATCACCACTGCAAGTTCTGATTCCCACCACATACTGTGGTGTTCACAGACACTCTGCTCCCTAACCCAAACTATTTACTAAGGTTGAAACTTTACACAAACCTGGGTTCTCTGCCATATGAATGTATTTCTTTAAATTGGGCCTTTGGCTATAAAACTTAAGCCTGAGGAGCTCCTGCAGGGATAAAAATTGACTGCAGGAAGTGTATACCTTTCAACTCTGGGCTGAAGTAACCCCTTTGCAGCTTATCTGTCCCACAGAGGAGCCACTTGAACAAACTGACTCTCTGTTTCTACCCAGGGTGCAGAGAAGACTTAAAAACCTTAAAACAGGACTCTTAGTCAGTGTGATCAAAGTATTCAGACATGGCACTGCCTGGTCTTTTCTTTTAGGATCAGTGGTTCAAGCCAGGAAGCACCCAGGGGTATTTTAAAGCCCTTTCTATAAAGAAGTGTTATTTTCTGAAAGCAAAGAACTTTGGTCTCAGTGCAGATATAAACGTGCTGGAGCTGAAGTGAAGGAGGAGCTGGTCAGCTGCATAAAAATGTCACTTTATTTGCTAAACCAGAATCATAGAAAAGTCTTGCTTTTAATATTTTAGCAACTCCTTTTTTGTCAGGCACCACGGCTGTGGTATTTCTGAGGCCATGTTAACTAATTCTGCAGCCTGACAGTGCCATCAGCCCCCCAGCAGCTGGGCAGTGTGGTCACACTGGATGGGATGATCCAGTCTAATACCCACTGCTGGAATCAGGAGGTCTGGCCACCACTTTGCCAGTACCATACTGCTGCTGCTGCTGCCTTTAAGATCTGGTGTTTGACAGATGCTTCTCAGAGCCAGCCCAGTGCAGACTAACCCAGAGGTAGATATGGCATAAGACAGTTATCACAGAGTTACAGAATCCCAGACTGGTTTGGGCTGGAAGGTACCTTAAAGTTTATCTCATTGCAAACCCTGCCATGGGCAGGGACACCTTGCACTACACCATGTTGCTTCAAGCCCTGTCAAACCTGGATTTCTCCTGGATCGGTGAGCTGAAGTGACACACGTGGAGGTCCAGCAAATTCTAAAACTGATGGAAGGGTGAGAGGTGATGAAGCAGGAGGATCTTGTGCTGCGAGTTTGAAACAGCTCTGCCAACTCTTAATTCTTTTAAGTATCTTCCCATTACTGAAGCAGTACAAACAAAAGTATGGAAAACCATCTGACAGCACAGCCCACACAGCCCAGGTCCTTGCAGCAGGGACATCAAGAGAAATGCTGAAGGCATGAGGAGACTAACTGGTCCCTGAGGAATGAGGTGAACACTGGAAACAGCACTGCTTTGTGCCCATTGGGGTATTTCAATGCTCTCAAAGGAAAACACACTGAACAAGGTTATAGAACTCGAAACTTGGGCTGAAAAATGCTTGTCAAAATGGCTGTGCATGAATATTTCATAATCATCGATTCCAACTCCCAAATAAAGCTACTGTAAATAATCCTTTTTCAATACATTCTGAGGCTGACTTTTCTGGCTTGCACATTGCAATAAAGGCCTTGTGATGGGAATTCATGGAACATGGATTCCTGTTCACTGTGCAGATGTACTGGCTTTGTGGGGCTAAATTTGGTAAACACTGTTCCAAGCAGCAAGCACACAGCCAGGGCACAGAGCAAACATGAGGAAGAGGAATCAGCCACTTTTTCAAACTAGAAATGCACCCAGGAGTTTAGAAGTGCTCAGTGGAACAAAAGACAGCAGTGTTGTTGCTATTACGTTCTGCCTATCACAAAACACACAATACACAGAAATACAACAGCCAGAAGGAGAGGAACCAGTTTGTGTACTGAGCCACTGAGAGCTGGAAAATATCCCCTTTCAGCAATTCATCTACAATCCCTTCAGCATGTGCTGCCTCCAGGTGTGCTGCTCAGCCTCACCTCCCCTGCCCTGATCACATGCCTGTAAGAACCAGAGCCTTTCACAGGGATCCCCAAGTGCATGCTTTATTTCAGGTGATGCCACTTAAAAGTGACATTTTATCCAAAGAATCCCTAAATGTCACACACTAGACCCTTCAACCTGGCCACATGTCACAGCTGGGGCTGCCCAACATTCATGTGACACCCAAACAGTTAGAAAAGACAGCTCAGTGACATACAGTTCGTAGTTTTGGTCTTCAGTCTCTTGCTGCACTGACAGCTCCTCCAGAGTTGCATCAATATCCAGCTGATTTGTTTCCAGCTGCCGCAGCAACGTCTCCCTCTGAGGAAAGGAAAACAAGCCAGGTCTGAGCAGGGAAGGCTCATTGTAACATATCTCTGAGCAGTGAGATCCTGTGTCACCACTCTACCACAGCAACATGTTGAACAGGAGCACTGGCCCTGCTTACAGTGTCAACTGAAATACAGAGCACAGAGGAAGCAGAAGCAAAAGTAGATAATCCAGAAAGTTTATGTATAAGAAGTGCCTTGTTCTGTGAGGTGTTCTCAGCCATAAATCAATAATGTGTGATTTCAGACACTGCATCACTAGTTACATTTGGATAAAAGATTCAGCTCCCACAGAGATCAGTTGTGCAACCCATTCACTTGGGTCTTTGATTTTCCCTGTGCTAAAACAGCCCCTCTATGAGCAGGACCCAGCTGATGCAAAACCCCAAAGTAATTTTCTTTTTGCTGTCATGGTAGACGAGTGAGCACAACTGTCAACGAAGCGACACTTCTCAAGTCCCTGTCCCTCTGCCTCCCGTTGCTGCCCCACAGATGGGGGACAGACATCCCAGTCCATTTCAAACGGGCAGTAAAGTGAGTCAGCTTCACTAATGTAACCCGGGGCAGCCCCATTCAGTCCTTCACTTCCCACATTTCCAACAGAACCCAAGCAAAAACCTCAGCTGAGGGGAATTGCTGGCTTAACAGACTCCCTCCTCCTGACAGCCCGGATGGCAGCGAGGAGAGATCAATAACCACAGGCATTAGGCTGAGCCAGCTCCAAGGGCTCTGCCACAGCCCTGAGCACAGGGCTGACACAGCATCCATTCCTTCAGAAACATCATTCTGGATCCCCTGGACAACACTAGAGCTGTATGTGATACAAATCCTGCCCCAGAGCCCCATCCCCTCTGCTCAGGCACGGCTGGTTGGCACACAGCTGGGCACTGGCACCCTGCTTGCCTCCTGGGGGGGCTCTGAGCACGGGGCACGCTGACCAGCTCACCCCCCGAATTCTGGAGTCAAAAGCCACAATGTTCAGTGTCTGAAAGTATCAGTCCTCCCTCTCCCACTGCCTAGGCACTGTGTGGCCCAGGAGCAGGGACAGCTGGTGCTGAGCTCGGCCGGTGACTCCCGGCACTGCACTGTCCCCTCACAGCAGGTCCGTGGTGCCAGGGGTGCAGCCAAGGCAGGAGGAGATGCAAGAGAAACCACATGCTTCCTCCGCATTGCCAAGGTTTTTGCTTTTATAACTGCCTTATCCTCCAAGAACATTTAAGGTTTCCACTCTGACAAATATTTTTGAAGGTTGGCATCAATAACCATGGTGAATTTTTAATTCCCTGTTTGACAACACATAAGCTCACTGCAGGAAGATCCCACCAGACTAAAAGGCCAAAAGGAAATCTACTACATAATTCCCGGAATAAAATCCCTCTGTGAAGACAAATATTTGCATGAAGCAATGGTGTTCAGTCCCTATGTGCACATGCTGCTGGCATTATGGTTTCACAGACATGACAACTTTGAAGCCATCAAGACACTGTACAGATTTTAAGAGCAAACAACTCATCTGGCTCATTCAAACCACACCACACTGCTGTGACCCAGGGCACAGTCAGGGCACAGCCCGAGCCCTCCATGGAGCAGGCCGATTTATATCAAATTCTATCATGACTGATATCAGCAGACAAGGTTCAAGTAATTTTTATTTTGTATTATAAGACCAGGTGATTCATCACAGTTGACAACCCTTAAACACACTGGAACTTACTGGAAGGCACAGCCTTTCTCGAAATTTAAGAGCTTCTGTGATCATTTAATCTAATTTACTGCTTCCAAGGTATATAGATTCTTCATGTTTACCACTGCCATTGCTTGGAGCAATTCCTGTTTTCTTTGCTAGGTTATTTTTATTCATCAAATTCAAAAGCTCTCTTCACATGGGAACTTGACTTCAAGTAACATGTATGCAAAGAATTATGAAGTCATTACTTAATGTCAATTCCCTTTATCATGGTTTACAGACAAGAAAGATTCAGAAAAATATGCTATACATATTTAAATGTGCTACACTAATCAGAAGTACTAATAAAGATTTTAGAATTCAAATTCTAGCTTTTACAACTCAAGATTCAAGAAAATCAAGAT
This sequence comes from Neopelma chrysocephalum, assembly GCF_003984885.1. Taxonomy (NCBI): domain Eukaryota; kingdom Metazoa; phylum Chordata; class Aves; order Passeriformes; family Pipridae; genus Neopelma; species Neopelma chrysocephalum. The sequence goes on from NW_020897888.1 coordinate 423,156, forward strand.
TTCAGAAGAAGTAGATGTCATCCTCCTATGTTATTCATGCAGTATGAGCAAAAATGAGACAAAAAAGGGCAAGTCTGCTGCTTCTTTGTCCCCAGTTTTCTAAGACGGGTGAAATAAATGCTGAGCAAATTAGCTGAGCAAACAGAGACAGAAGGGCTACTGCTCTCCAGGGCTTACCTTAGGCTCTTTGATAATGACTTTTATTAAACAAGTGGTTTGCCTTGCCTCATGCTTTGGCATTGAGACACACACCATAGTTTTATTTATTTCAATTTTCACAGATCACAGTAAATCAAGAATATAGATTTAATTAAGAGCAAGTTTCAACTAATTTTGTAAAAATTCATCACTACTAGCAGACTTCCAAATAATTCAAAAAATGAATCCTATTTTACCATGCTGGTATTAAAATATTAAAGAAAGCTTATTTTTAGCAATAACCCAAAAGAAGGGAATAAATCATATGCTACAGAGCAATGCTTTGGCTGAAAGCCACATTCAAGGGCTTCCTGGGAAAAGGCAATTTCAGTTGTCTGCAGAATCCTGTCTCCTTCCAGTGCAGCATCCGGAGGCCTGGGTGACCTGATCCCATTTGTGGGCCACCAGCAATACCTACAGCTAAACTGCATCCTCAGGTTTGCCAACCCTGCCCCTGGAAAGGAACTGATAAATAATGGAAGAGCCCAGGCTGCCAGAGGGAACGTGCTCTGTGCTGGGGGTGTGGATTTCAGCCCTGCTTTCTCCATGAAAGATGCATGACTGTAAGCTGAGCACAGGAACGTGCCACTGACACCAACCCTAAGGGACAGCCTGGGTCTTTGGATACAGCTGGACAACTCTGCCCCTGGAGAGCTGCAGGGGATGTGCTGAGGGACACAGAAACCTTCAGGGCTGAGTAAATCCTATGTGCATTTTACACCTGGCAGCATCCCTCTGCCTTTACCCTGCTCCAAAGTACTTGGGAAAAGACTCCCTTCTGGAGCCTGGTACTGGCAAGAATCTCTGAAGGGATAAGCAGAACCTTTAGGAATTAAATCTAGCTGTGATGTTCCTACAAATTCAGCATCATACTGCACTGGATGTTAATCAGGCCCAGGGCTGATCCCTGTGCACTCCAAGGCAAGATTCCCAATGAGCCTCCAGGAGCAGCAAAGTGCTCCGAGCCAGCTACTGTGGAGCAGCAGGACACACTGCCCATAAACCTGTGGCACAAATGCAAGGGGCACCGGAAAATCCAATACAGCCCAACTCGGCTGAAGTTGGACATCGAGTAAAGCCCCAGTGCCTGGGGGGAAGCAATCAAAAGCCTCCGAATGTGCAGAGTCACCTCCCTCGGCACAGAAGGCAAGGCCAGGGACCTCCTGCACACTGCAGGGAAATGGAACAAGCTATTTCTATGGGGATCCTATGCTGGGATTTTTATCAGAATGAACACCAAAACACCTGCCTGCAATCCCCGTATGAGCACAGAACTGCAGGAATTAGTTTGGACATTGCTGTTTTAAAGGCACAGCCAGGCAGCTCTCCTGGAATGACAGGCACAGGACAACCTCCTCAGGTCCCACCTTCTGTGCTGAGGTGCAAAGTACAGAGCACACATACTTAAAAGTATGGTTTACATGTGCCCATCCAAAACTCCCCTTGTACATTTTGGGAACTAAATTCTAAGCAGAAGTCTTCCCAGGTTTGTTTCTGCAGTATTGAATTATTTAATTACATGAAAGCCACAGGATGTGGGAGTCTTAATTACATGGCACTTGCACCTTCTGGGCTACCTCCAGTGGCACCCTGAGCTCACTGAGCAGGAGAACAAATGCGGGCTGCTCACCCCATTCCCTCACCTCTCCTAAGCAACCACCACTGGAATCTCCAAACAACTAAAGGTTATATAAGATTTATTTTTTCTTTACCCTAAAGACCAAGATTTGTTCAAAAAGTTATCTGGTTTTGGTAACCTTATCAAAGTGTCCTAATTGCTTTCAGTCTCAGATTAATAGATCATGTTTACTTGTACACAGCACATTTAGATGAAAGGTCCCCTAAGACTCACACCCTAAAGCTGCTTCCAAGCAAACCCAATACTACAAATGCTTCGGAATTTCTTGCTTATTACTTTGGCCAGGGAAAATCCTGGCATACACAGACTGTCAATAGTATCACCATGAGCAGCTTCCAGAAACAACTCTGGCAGGAAGGCTGTGCTGATGGCTTTGTCTCTTATCAACATCTATCGGAGAAAAAAAGGACAGATCTACAAAAACAACAAAAGTAACCTGGGAATTAGTTCTGTGTGATTTCCACCAGACACCCCTTTACCAGTGGAACTGAGGTTATAAACCCAAACATTTCACCAGCACCATGCTGGCAGATTTCAATCTTCTCCTCTGAGCAGTAAGTTGGATTTATAGCTCAGATTTCTACAACTGCCCCCTAAAAAAATTATTGTTTGACTTGTTTTACTGGGGTTTAATACATCCAGTTCTCTTATCCTGGTTCTTTCTGCTCTGCAGCCTGAAGACATGGTAACATCTACTAACATATTCCAGCTCCTTCTGAACTAGCATTCCAGTGAGGATTATTTGTACAGAAATACACACAGACACTTCAATTACCAGTGAAAGATAATCAACTGCCTATTTTTTTCCCCATCCAACGGAAGACAATGACACAACATCATATGTGCCCTTAGAAAGCATAAACTATTGATCCCAAAGGATCCCAGTAGGATCACCCCAAAAGTGCCTCTTCTAAAGGTCTGCAGCTGAGAATCCCATCCTTTTCTGCCCATCTGGCCTTTGCCTTTCCCTTCAGCCCTCCCAAGAATCCTCAATTATGAAGAAAATATGACATTGGATCCGTGTGCACAGGATCCAAGCAGATCTATTACTGTTAGGGCAAAGATTTTCAGCAAACAGAGGTTCCTGAACTGTTCAGTTCATGACCAAATCTCAGCTCATCTGAGTTTTAACTGAACAGAATTGAAATCCAAAGTTTAATAAATGTGTCTGTGCAACATTTTTGACTTGGTAACTGCACCACTGGATGCCATTTTCATGTCAGTGTTACTCATTCCCTTGGAGCCTTTCTCCAGAAGTCAGCATTGGGAACTCAGCAGAGAAATCCTCTCACAACCACAGACGTCACAGGCACCAATGTTCTGACATAACATTGCTATACCAACCCTAATAAAAACAAAAATCTACTCAGGATCCTTTAACACCAAAAGAAACCCCAAATACCAAATTTTTGCGATAGAGACAGAGCAAATACAATTTGTCCCACCCACCCAGCACACCAGGGCAATATCCCTGTCTTACCTGCAGCTGCAAGAAGGGGATGTTGAAGAATTTGTGCAGGTACTTGAGGCCAAAGCTGTTCTTCATGGAAGACTCAGCATAGCGGAAATAGGAGGAGCCAGGAGGCCTGTCCCAAGCAGAGAGAAGAACACTGTACCCAGGACAGACTGCACACACAGGGGCACTGGCTGAATTACACACTACAAGCAGCCCCACAGGCCATCCCCCCACCCCCAAATGTAGGCCAGGGGATCATTCTGCCTGGGACTCGTTATTTTGTGCACAGCCAAAATTCACACTTTGATCCCCTGAAGGGTGGCAGAAAGTGGCTGTTGGTGTGTCACAGTGTCATGTGCCTACCAGGCTAAGAAATACTCTGTCAGGACACTGGGATGTTGGTTTCCTAAACTGGGGATTTACAGCTATACAAGTTTCTCATTTCTCAGTGATGGTTTTGGTTTAAAACTCCAAACAAAAATCACATATAGAGATGAATCTGTAAAGAAATGATTACATTACGGACAAAGTCTTAAAACTGACACCATTCCTGTGTGACTGACACAGCCATAAGCAAGTAAGAGATGAGGAAAATGAAAAAATTACCTTAAAGACATGAAATCACATAAAAAAGTACAATCTACTGAATCTTGCCCAACAAACAGCATTTTATACTACATAACAGAGCACTTCAGACCTCTGCATAAGCAAAATTCTTGTCTGGCTGATGATGGAGGTGTATGACTTGGCTGTGCCCGGTAAATGCTGTGTGGGGAAGCTCAGAGGCAGAGCAAGGAGACAGCTGCACTGGCTGGCTCTCTGGTAGCTGAATTACTTAGAGCAGAGAACAGTTGTGCTGCAGGGAGAGAATCCTTTCACACGAGGACTATCCAGAAAAAAGATGACTTCTTGGGAACAGCACTTCTGAAAGGCACATGCTGCCAGGCCCTCCCTGCTTTCCAGGAACACAGCAAACAACCTGCCCAGAGCAGGCTCCCAGATCAGAGCCCATCGTGTCAGCAGATGCTGCTGTGAGACACTGGGAGCCCAAAGCCAGGCCCCGGGGCAGAGGGTGCATGTGACATGGATGTGAAACACGGTTATCTGTGGGTGCTGTCAGAGAGCAGCCGAGCCCTGCTGCCCTGCCAGCTGGCACAGCTCACCTGTTCAGGTTGTCAATGAGGTCCCGCACGTCACCGGGCAGGATGACCCGGTGCTCCCCCATGTCCCGGTAATTCCCAAGCACACACACTGGAACGTGGGTCGGTACTTTAGGAAGCTCCCTCAGAATATAGTTAAATGTCCTTCATCAGAGGAGAGAGAGAGAAAGGCAGATGAGTGGGAACATCCTCTTTTGAGCAGCTTCACACACAAATCGTACAGAAAAAACCCCCAAAGAATCTTTTTTCCAAAATTCTTCCAAGTCTGTGGCTTCTTTGTCCCGTCAGAGAAATACATTAAGGCTCAATATGTTTGGACCATTCTTTATCCAAAAACAACTCGATAAGTTCAATAATCCACTTCCACCAGCAACCTCACATCTCCTACAGCAATGTTTCCCTCAGTCCTGCAAAACTGTGTGGGGTCAGTAGAAGAAAAGTTTTCCCTCCTTTCAACTTCCCCCAGACTCTCTGACCAACACCAAACCCATACAACACTAGCCTAAATATAAAGCAGGAGCTCTTACCCCCTCCTCTTCCCACTCTGGTTTCCGTATTTCCCTCACCTCCTCAGCAGATGTGCAAAATGAACAGTTCATTATTTCTGTACATTAATGCAGCCCGAGGCCTCTAAATAATCCATGCTAATACCAGCCTTCCTGGGAATTGCTCAGTAGCATTTCCCTTTCCCTTGTGTTCTGGGGAGCAGGGATTTGTAACATGCACTTTGCACCTGTGATAGCACTAATTATCAAGCCTCAGCCGGCAGCGTATCAGCAACTGCAGCACACAACCTACTGGGACACTGCTTGTTTGGAACAAGCCCAGGAGAGGGGTTTATTAAAACCCATGTCACAAGACAAAGCTTTTATTTTAAGGGATACAAGCTTGCTTCAACTCATTAGGCTGGTTATCAGCTCTCAAATCCAACTGGGAATCTGGAAATCTAGAAGTAATTTGTTTTGCTTAAATAAGGGAGAATCATGAGGTACCACTGAAGGTCTCTTACCACTGCTTGGTGATGTCAAACATCATCACTACACCATTGCAGTTCTTATAGACATCCAGGAACTCTGCATCCAGAGCCATTTCTGACTCTGCCTGAGGAAATAAAGGCAAAGAAGCAGTAAATAACTTGATTCAACATTAGGCTTGTACCGAACGCAATGGATACAGGGCTGAATAGGCAAACTTCCTAAAGGGGCAACCACTGTCAGGAGTATCTGTGGATGTCACAACCATCATTATTGAAGTAAGATACCTGGTGGTTCCCAGCTTCCATTTCCCACAGGAGCAGCACATGAAGCACCTGACAGTGTCTGACAGCACATGCTAAAACCCACCCCTGCCCTTTTCCCTTGAGCTCCCAAATCCTGTGGCAAGAGAACTCCATATAAGCTACAGGGTGGAGAACAGAGGGCACAACTCCCATTCCATCTCTTTGCTGACCCAAATATTGACTGTACTCCTAAACCTTCTGGTGTCCAAAGCCAGGAGGCAGTTTCTGTCATGGAGGACTGACAGAATTTATTAGCACCTGATTGTCTTCTCATCATTTGGACTCTGCATGCCACAAAGTCCAGACAGTACTGGTCCCAACTCAGTCTCTGTAGCTCCTGCTGCAATTTGGTGCCTCTGGAACAATTCTCACTCATTTCCCAGGAGTGGAAAACGCACCATGTTTGCAAAGGAAGAAGCCGATGTGCTATTTGTTCTCATAAAGGCTTTTTCCATAGGAGAATATTTTAAGGAAAATTGTCCTCATCTGACCACACAGCCTAAGCAGCACTGGCACCAGTGAAAGGTTAACAGCCCAGCTCTGAGGTACAGCCAGGGCAGGGCATTGAGCGACTTCTTGAGGCCCCACAGGAAGGCCCTGACAAAAGGACTTCCTGCCACTGCCCACAGGCAGAGAAGTACAAAGCTGTGAGCAAACACCTCAGCAGTGCAGTCATTTCCAAAAGACAGAATGGAAACCAGCAGGGAAGTTGTGGTGAGGGCAGGAGAAGGGCTGAAATGCACAGACCAAAGAGTGCAGAGCATCAGGGGTCCCACTGTCCCTCACCTGCCTGCCAGGCCAGTCTTAGAGCAGAAACAAATACAGAACTTGCTCTCCATGGACCAAAAGCGGACGAAAGGCCTCCCCCTGAGAGGCAAACCTCTGCATCCCAGGTGACTCACCTCCTGAGGGTCATTCTCCAGTTTCAAACCATCTCCTCGTTTTTTGCATTTTCCTTAAAAAGAATTGTACAAAAAAAAATAAAGCATTACACTGGGCAGAGAACTGCAGGATGGGTCTGGGCAGGACCACAGCAGTTTGAATATAACCTTAAAGCAGATCCTACTTCTACTGTAAGCCTGGGGGATGAGAAGGGGTAGGACAGGCGTGCCTTGTTGAGGAATCCAAGCTCCCCATGTCAAGAATCCCAACTAGTCTATTCAAAGATGCAGTAAGGATATCTGGGGTAGCTTAAACCATGCTCTTCACAGCATAAAGCCCCAATGACTGAGTAACACAAGGTTGGTGCACTCCTGGCCACAAAGGGAAGCCGCTTTGTTGCAGTTTTTGTTGTATTAGTGTTGAAGAAGCAAAAGCTCATGGGGCTGCTCTGACTAATGGCACAACTGCATGTGCAGCCTTCCTGAGAGATGCCGTGACACTGCTGTGCTGCCACTGACCTGAAGCAAGAGGTCAGGTCATAAATGTGACCTCAGAGCCCATCAGGTGCTTTGGGCTGCCTCATGACTAAGGAAAAAAGGGGTGGCAGGTGACTATGAGAATTTAACAGCCAAAAGACAGACAGAACTTATGGAAGGGGAAATCCAAGTGAAAGTAAATAAACTGTGGGAACGGGGTTGTGGAGACAGAGAGGGCCTACATGTGCTCCAAAGGCCAGAGCCAGAGGGTTGGGTCTGGGCATCACCAGTGTAGGTGCAGAAAGGAAATCCTCCAAAGGCACCACCCAAAGCACACAGAAATAAGCCAGAAGACAGGTACAATTCTGATTAAGCTCCCAGAAAAGTGCAAGAAGCAACAAGCTACACACTTGGAGAAGACACTAGAAAACCACTCTAGAGACTTGCCCTGCAGTCCCACAGCCAAGGGTCCACCTGGAGCAATCTACAGGTTTCTCTCCAACTCATCTGCTTCCTCTAAGGCTAAAATCCAGCCCTTATAGTTAAAGGGCAGCCCCCTGAGACTTCTCCCTTTCCTTACAGCTTAGGGAAGCACTCGATAAGTTCACAAAATGACATTTTAAAGTACCACTGGCATTTGACTCAGCACTCCTAGAGAAGGAGTTCGTAATTTTGTTACATCAGTTACACTCTAATCATGTTTCCATGTCTTACAGCCTGGAGTCACAGTAGACAGGTGTATCTGCACCTACACTACCAGAGTGGCCATCAGCTGACATGATTTTCTGGTGTAGACACCTGGGTCTAAGGATTGCCAGGAGTCTCAACATCTTCTGTCATCTACTGCCAAGAAGGTTTAGTGTGGACATACCATGAAAAAATCTGTCCTCTTTCTTAAACTCTGTGTTCAGAGTCTCCAGAGTTTTATCAATGATAAGCACTGCACAATGAACAACCCTGCAACATCTGGAGTGATATTCTACAGATACCAAGTATCTCCCAGATGTTACTGACAGCAGTTGAGAGTTGCACTTCTGAATTAACTTTGTTCTGTATTTTCTTAGTCTAAATAAAGACAAGCTAACTAAATTATACTGGCACAGACCTGGGATTCCTTCTCATCATTTCTAGAAATTCATTGTGTTGCTGACAACAGAAGGTGTTGGCAGCTCGGATGCACCTGCAAAAACCCTCTCAGTGACTCTGTAAAACTCTGCAACACTGAGGACCAAAATAGCTTCCAACAACTCTTCAACTCTGCTGAATCACATGGAGTGAAGACTTGTGGAATTCAGGGTTCTGCCAGATGCTGCATGTGAAACAAAGTATTTGTTCTTCCTGCACGCAGCTCAAGGATAAATAGTTAGAAAATACAGTTATTTAGGAAAGCTTTAATGCTTCAGGTTACAGCAGGAGATTCTAGTGGGTGCTTCTGTGCATCACTGCAAAATGCTGCCCCATTCATGACATCTTACTGCTTGCATCTGAAAGCAGTAGAAATATTAATCCTGATCCTTCCTCATTTGGCAATGTGTTTCCCCGAGGGATCCAAGCATGGGCTCTGATTTCTCCCAGTGCAGCCGAAGGTGTGGGTTGTCTAGGCCATGCATGCCTTTTCCCACTTCAATTCATTTCAAGTCAGTGGCATTTGTGTGGCTTCTCTAAATATCAAAGCATTGCTATTTCTGCAGTCACTGCTAAATGATGCTTTGCGTGACCTAAATTTCTAGGTATTAAAAGAGAAGCTCAAGCAACCACAAATATTCTCCATCATTCCTCCCATCCTGACCAATCAAGGTGTCTGCCTAACCCAGGCACACTTACAGTCAATGCTTTGAGACAGAATATATGACCTGCATGTCTCTCCCTGCTCATGGTTTTCTGTGTGGATCCAGAGAAATGAGTAATCTTCTTGCACACGGCACATCAGTGCTGCAAAGGAGGTCACCTCAAAGGAGTCACAGAGCTGAAAAGCGCATGTGTGTACAGATTCATGCACAGGATCTATTTCTGGAACCAAAACTGCAGGATGAGCCACATAGAGGCAAAATGTATGCAGTGAAAAGATGCAATTCAGCCTGTAAAAGCAAGTGCATGGTGAGAGTTGTGTGTTTGAGGTTGCACTGATGGGTAATGTAGGAGCCTCAAACAGAAAACAAGGCTCTTTGTGCGGCGATGGCTCAGGTCCTCTCCCTGAAATGATGGCTGCTCCTTATTCACAAGCATAAGAGCAACACTGACGTCAAATACCCTTGGCAGCAGAACCCCAAAATCTACCGAACAGTTTTTACTGGACACCAGAAGACTCGGGTTGTGATCAGCACCCGAATCTCTGCATCTCTGTGTGCCATCAGTTTTGGTGCAGGATAGCAAGGATTCAGTATAGCTTGCCAACAAATGCTGTCCACAGTGCAAGGGAGCTGCTTCCCTTCACCAGTCAAAAATACACATCTGGAATATTTGCATCTGTTATCTAACTTGGGATGTCTGAAAATAACAAAAATATGAATTATGATCTTTCTTTCTTCTTGCAGCACACCTCTGGGAGGGAGAGGGGTGAAGGGGCAGCAAGAAGGAAAGGAATCTCCAATAAAAGGGAAACAGTTTGTGCTATTTTGTGGGCAATAGAAAAAACTATGATTTGATCCCTTCAGGCGCGTATGGGAAAAGATGTGGGAACCAAATTGGCAGAAATTACAAGACAGGAATTCACAACTGTTCCTGAATCACCTGCATTCAAGCAGCTTCTCTGCATTCAGGATCCGTTACAGCTTATGACCTGCAGTAGTTACACAACTTGCTGCAAAGCCAGAAAGATGAGTCAGTAGTGTGACTTTTGCTGAGAGAGATATTTCCTGTGTTCTATCAGTTCCAAAGGCAGCAAAGGAGATGATATTTACTACACATGCTGCACAAAATTCAATACAATCTATAGCTGGGGGCAAGCTCAACTTGGTAAGATTTAACAAATAGCATCCTTCCAGACATGAGCCCAGCTCCCTGAGCAGGCCCACAGAGAATGCAGTAGGGACTCCAGTGAGTCTGAACATTTTAAAAAAGAATCCCAAAGAGTCAAGAACAAGCAAAGAGGAGCAGCACAGTCTGGCAGCTGCCATTCCCCTCTGCTTCACCACACTAACCAACCTCATAGCTTTTAAGTTTTGACAACAAACCTCCCCACACTCCTAAATTAATTCTGGATGATAAATAAACAACACCAAGCTAAGTCACCATCCAAGCAGGGCCACCAGAGCTGCCTCTTGCATCCTAAAAGATTCTGGAGGGAAAACCCACCCTGCTGAACCAGCAAGGACAGGGAACACACTACTGGGGAGCACCAGGAGAAGCACCATTCAGGAAAATCACTGTTAACTTCAGAAATATACATTAAGTTCTCAGGGTGCAATTCCCTGAAATTTGGGGTGCAATTCCCTTCTGCTATTCCCCCCAGCCCCCTGTGACAAGCAGAATGGCAGCACTGCACAGCAAAAGGAAAGCTCAAAGCTGCTTTACTCAACTGAAGTTGAAAACTGCAGTTCATGGATACACCTGTTAGACGGTCAAGTCACAATAACCCATTTCAGGGCTTCCAACACAGCCTCAAACATCTTCATTTAAATAGAAGTCTCCTAATTTCCTCCAACAAGGAAAAGGGGAAACACTGGTGAAAGAATTTAGCCTGGAAAACAACGTTATGTTGAAATGCATGTTCAGAACATGCATTTTTTGACAGTTTCAAATCCAGCCTGATAAATGCAGCATTCTGCCCAAGTCTAAATATGCACATTAGCCAGGATCTGGTAGGCAAGGAAACAAAAGGAGGATTTGGTCTTGTCAGCACTACGCTACAGCAGCACTGGATACTTTACTACTAGAAGTCTGCAGTGTAGTGTGGCTCTCACCCAAAGCATCGCGCAGGAGGATTTTTTGTCCTAAGCATACAGAAAGAAAATAAAAATGTCATGAGATAACATTAATATGAAAGTTAGATATGAGAAAGCTCTTAATGGTTAATATGAACATTTTCCTAAAGTTACACTTATCAGGAATCCATAATGCTATGGCAATAGGAAAGGATTTGATTTTGTTAACATTTTTTTACACTGCACTGACTGAGCACAACTGATTGCCAAAAATACATATCTGTGGTCCATAAGCAGGAATCTTAACAGAATGAGTTTTATTTTAAAAGGCTACAAAGTGGAGGGAAGAGAGAGAGTCCCTTGAGATTTCTAACACAGGCTTCACTGTCAGAAATAAAAGCAGGATCAGAAGAGCTGTTATCAACATCTGCATGTACCACATCCCGTCTGTTTTGCCAGAAAAATTACAAGTCTCTAGTTGAGAAGATGACTCTGCTCAGAGAAGCTATTCACAGAAATAAATGCTGGAACCACATTATTCCCAAATTAACTATCTATCTATTCATACCAAAGCTGCAAGGCAGCGAGAACACAGATGTTTTGCTCAGATTCCAGCTTCTCACTTGTCATCCCATGATCCAAAAGCCAAACTGTAATCAGACTGACTTCAGCAGTAACTCTGGCCCAAGCAAGGTTTTGTCTATACTGTGAAAACTGGAGCTTAAACCAATAAAAAGATAAAGTACACAGGATTTTCATTTAAAGTTCCTGGCTCAAGTTTACCCTGAAGGCTCCATTATGCATCTGAACTAGAGCCACTACCTCTAATTACTTTTCTGGTTTTACTATTTTGAATACAATTCAGCTAATTTCTCCCTTTCCCACTCCCTATTGTATTTATTGTCTCAGTTTTAGGTGTACCCAGTGTAAGCTGCACAGGTGGTGGGGCAGAGGTGGTGCCCCTCGGACGCTGTTCAGATGACAGCACGGATTCCAGCCAAGGCTGCAGGAAAGGCAGCACCAGACAAACCATCAAAGTTTTAAGTTTTGATGACTGTGGTCAACAGATTTGATAGAGAGAGACACCAAACAAGGAGCATAACCCACAGAGCAACAGCTGCTCACCTGTACAGCTGCTTTCCTGACCATACTCACACTAAACCAGGAGCCTGACTGGTACCAAATGCCTCTTAAAAGCCAAACGACATATGCATTTGGGGCTACAGAGTGGGCTGTTGAGATTTACACCTGAATCCCAACCCCTCCCAGGGAGAGATCATACTGCCTATCCCAGTTTGCACTGCATCCAGTCTGCATCTTCACAGATGCTTTGGGGTTTGGATTTACTTTTTATAAAATAGAAGTTTATACTCTGACAAAAATTGAAAACTAATGAAAAATGTATTTACGCATCATAATGCTTTCCTTGGCTAGGTGTTTAGAAAAGCTTTTGGGAATGCACATATTGCATTTTCTGTCCTAAGTAAATTTAAGTAATTGGCTTCTCTTTCATCCTTTCCCCCTGCAAGCACTACCCACTGCAGATACTGTTTTATCCATTTAACAATAGCTTGCCTTCACAAAACAGCTCAACAAGAACTTTCATAACCAGAAAAAAGAACTTGGAACCTGTCTAAACATACAGCAAACTATAAAGGGAAGAAAGTAAAGTTTATTCTAAAGCTCAGAGAATCTAAATACACTGAGCACCAGGCCACTTCATCTATCATGGGCACATGGAACAAATGCTTCTGAACTGCTTCTGGGTTTGATCAGTGGATTCCAGATCAGTTCACATTCTAGATAATGGGCTCTCAGCATAGGACACTCACCTCTCCTTTCCATATTTTTTCAGGAAGTAATATCTGTGCACTTGAAAAAAGTAAGTAGAGATGTTTTTTCAAAGTAGAATAAGTAGGTATTTCTATATTCCGTGTAAGTTTTTAATTAAAATTGAGAAAGAACAATGAATCTCCATTAGAAAAGAAGTTATAAATCTTACCTTTGTCAACTACATCCCACACTTCAACTTTCACAATATCATCAGTGGCTGGAAGCACAATAAGAAAACAAAAGATTAAAAGAAGGTTTCAGTGATATGCCCATCACTCAACGCTCACCAGAGAGAGCCCAACCCAAAGCCAACATGGTGAAAGCAGCACAACAATGCCAAAAGAAAAGCAAAATCCTGTGTGAGAAGAAAACCCAACCAGAACAAGAAGGTGGTGTGCTGTTGAAGGTCCAAGCTGTCAACCAAAACCGTGCTATCTAAAGAACTTCCTAAAGATTCTTAGTCACATAAGTGATGGCTGGATTTCCTTGATGGTTCATGTCAGATTTGAAGCATGTTGTAAGTATTCTGTGTAGATTCTTTTCATAACACACAGAGTTTCCATAGCCCTTCAAAAATGATAAAAATTTAATTCTGAGGATAAAGTCTGGTCTATAAGCAAGACGTACAACTGGAAAAAGGAATATACACATATAGGGAAGATCAACCTTACTAGAGGCATTTCCAAGTAAACGTGACAGCCAGTGCAGACAGTCCTGCAGCTACCAGAAACATATTTTCTCTGCACATTTCCAGGCGCATTTCATGAAAAATAAGGTCTCACTAGCACTTTTGCCTCTTACAAGCTGCAGCATCAATAAATTACAAGCAGTAACATAACTATATATTTGAGTTGCTAAAATCTGAAGCAAGACATGCAAAATCCTAACTCCAGTGACTGGCACTGATAGTACAGACAGCAGTTTCACTTTTGGGTGGCATGAGGGACAGGCAGATCTGATTCAATGTTTCCACAGAATCCAAGGAGTCTGATCTTCAGGAAGTTGTTCCAAGAAACAGCTGCTTTTTGGAAATGTTATAGGCTTCAAAGCAAAAGCTTGTACCTGGAGCAGCTCTGAACATAAAGCAATGGAATAGGAGGATAATGTCTCAGAGTAGAAAATAATCTCACAGGATGGCATGAGAGTTTAGCTAAGTGTCACTGTCAACCAGGAAAAATTTTCTCTACAGAATTCACTGTTGGTTTAACTTAAATGCTTCAAAATATTGTAAAGACAGATCATGAACAAAGGAAAATTTTGATCCTCTGCTTCTGGAGAAAGATCGTTTTTTACATTTATGCATGACACAAAATCGGCCTCTGTTTTCCTCACAGTAACTTTCACTTATCTCCCCCTGTGCCCGCTGGCAGTGGGCACTGGACACACAGGAGACTCCCCCCAGGTCAGCCAAGCTGGTGCCTTGCAGGACTGAAAGCACATGGGTGTACAGCAGCCTGCAGCCTGAAAACTTCTGCTCAAACCACTACACTCCCCAAATTAATTCTGTCCCTGAACATTCCTACAGACCATCAAGCCAGGTATGGCTCAAGTCCAACCTATTAGTCATTCCCCTGGCACCCAACTGAGCCAGCTCCTCACCCACAGGCACTGGCACTGAAAGGAGCTCTCCCTGTGCCCTCGACTGCTCAGGGTGTGCCGTGCCCCTGCGGGTGCTGGGACACAGATCAGCTAGTGGAGGTCTGCCCCAAATTCCTGCCCTGCAGGTGATAAGGCAATCCTGGTGCCTTTCCACAATCAAGACTTGCTGTAAAAGGGTAGGAGGTGTTTGCCTTTTCCAGATGCCAGATTTTGCAGGGGCTCGGGAGGAGCCCAGAAAGCTACTTGTTCTTTCCAGCAGTGCCCCGTGAAGCTGTACATCAGCACTAACAAGGGGCTCCTGGGGAGAAGCTGGAATCCCAGTTCAGAGAAGTGAGTCCCTGTGGTGACAGGCAGCATTCTCCCATGAGGTGACCCCGTGCTTGGCACTTGGACTTTGCTCCCAAGCTCCAGAGCTCTCCACCTCCTTGTAAGGAGCCAAACACACCCTCAGTTATGATTTGTTGACCTGCTGAGTGATTTCTGCAGTACTGACACCCTGCTGAGCAGGCAGTTGGGAAGCTGAACCTCTTGACCCCCACATACCTGCTCGACACCCCTTTGTCTGAGGGGAAGGTTGGAATTTCTCAAAGAAAATGAGATTCTGCATGAGATCCAAGAAAACCAAAACTGTATTTCCACATGCTCCTGCTAGCTCACAGCCAGGAAGTTCTTCTTCATCACTAGTGTCACTCCTGGTGAGCCTGATCATGAAAGAGGATAATTGCTCTAGTGCTGCTGTGTTGGCTTTGCTGTGTGATTCATGCCCAGCAGCATCTCACCTGAACGGGCACTGGAAGGGATGGTGCAGCAAAACAGAGCCAGTTCATCCTTTCGGCTCCCTAACTTGGATTAGCACAAACCACGATCAAACCACTGCAAAGATCTGTTCTCAGCTGCTATTTGGCCAGGTACTCCACAGCACACTGAACACCGCTTTCCCAGAAAATGGTGGGGAGCTGTGAGAAGACTCCAATTGCAAGAACACTCATTTAAAAATAAGAATCATCGGATTGTGGGTGGGTTCATCACCACGAGGCCCTCAGGCATTTTTACTCTCATGCAATGACAAGATTCACTTCATTCGCTCTGGATCACAAATCCTACAGCGCAGGGCAGCTCTGCCATCCCTCACTCCCACCCACAAAGCATCCAAAAGATCTGAACGAAACGATTTGCCAATGTTTATTTCAGACTTCATTTCTGAGGCTGCCAAACAGAGAATAAAATTGGTGACTAGCATAATCTAAAAAAGTGTTCCTTAGGGTTAGGAATGGTAACTCTTTACTTGGACAAAAAAATTACAAATATCCATTACAGTTGGCACAGAAAAGCAACTTTGTTCATTCTGCGTAGGAAGAAATAACTCAAATTCCGCTACCTTTATTAATTCCTAAGTATAAAATTTCTGAAGCTGCTACATTCCACATCTAAAATGTCATTCTTTTAAGACCAGGCAATGCAAGAATCCTTCAATATTTGACAGCACTTTCATTAACATCTGTAAATATTTGCTGCCAACTACTTCATAATGTTTATTTAAGGTAGCTTGAGAGCATGATCACAGGAAAAACAAACTTTATTTTTCCTTTACTGATTAACTTGGCCAATGGGGCAGGAATTACATCTGAGCCAACTACTCTGAGGGCCCACATCACCTGTCTTGGATGGAAAGTTCTCAAAGCAGGAAACAGACCTTACAATGTCTTTTAAAATGGGGGTTACATTAAATAAAAGTATTAAGAAGGTCAGTGGAGAATTTCCTATACTGCTGGAAATTATTACTAAGACAATAGTACAGTGTTTTACAATGTAAAAGAAACACAAATGAAAGGCACAATTTCAGGTACAGCCTTCCAGATAGTTAGACAAGCTCAGCAACACTTTGCCTTGAGGAAAGTCACTCAGCAAATGTACATACTGCTGTCAGCTCTGGCCAGGGAGCTCTACAGAAACCCAGCACACCAAGGTTAGAACTGGGCACCAGAAATAACTCATACACCTGTGGTTCTCAGCACACAGCAAAGCCACCCCAGGTGTAGATGTTTCGTATCCCATTATTGCACCCATGTTGAACAAGCCAGTGCCTGAGCCTCAGTTCAGGAAGAGAAATGCAGACAGAGGTGAGATGACTGGATCTTTCTCCAAACACCATTTCGCACGTACACATGTGTTTTGTACCTGTCTGTGGATACAAAACCAGTTAGGTAAGAATAAGCCTCTTAGAATTAAATGCCAGACTCCGAGGTTGTATCTACCAGCAGTGTTGTGTTACCTACATCCATCAGAGAGGAAACCCAACTCTGACCTTTAACCTGTGATAATGCAGAAACCCACAATTAACATTCAGTGCATTCTTTACACTCGCATATCCAGGAAAGAGGAATTTCATTTCTTACTCTCATCTAAGTCTGTTTAGGCTGAAGCATTCAAGTTTGATTTTGGAGATAGTTTCCATCATCCAAACAACTTGTAAGCTCTGTGTTCATTCCTCAGTAATTGATGTGCTGATATCCTGAGAGAGAGGAAGAGGAGTGAGGGGAAGGATGCCACAGCCGACATACACCATGCCAGAGGTTTGGCTGCAGGTGGGAAAAACTGTGTGAGCACAGCAGATCTGCTGACGAACATACCCTGTGGTTTTGTGAGCATTATCATGAGACTTGGGCATTGTGGTATCACCTGGCAATACAAATTTGAGTGGTGAATCAGACCCAGCACTCAACTTGGTGCTCACCCCAATGCATGTTCTCCCAGCTGGGAGGAGATGGACAGTATCTGATTCAACAGAATGTCTGACTGGGGCAGATGGACAATGTCTGATAATGACAAACAGCTGCTGACCATTTGTGTACAGCATACTCTGTCTTACAATTTCATACTGAATCAGTAGTTCATCCCACAAGGCTGTGGCATTCTTTTTTGGGAACCTGAAAGCTGGACTTGATGCACTGTTGAGTCACAGCCTTATGCAATTTCAGTGCCTGCAGTGTCTTCTCAAGCAGGAGGCAGGGCTTTCGCAGCCACTTTATACTATTAGAATAATGGGGAAAATTAAAACACGAAATCATCTCTGATCACCCAGAATCCAGCAAGCACTTAAAAAAGGTACTGGTATTTCTGTGCTTCAGTAAGTCAGCCTGGAGCTAATAGTACTACATTAATTTTTGAAACATCACCTTCCCCAGTTACCAGATGCTCTTTATATTTTCATCAGTGAAATATAGTTTTCTCCCTGCTACTCACTTATAGGCAACACCCAAAGCCTCAAAGCCAGATTTACATAATAACTCATTTTCTTTAACATGTCAAGCATATCACAAATATCTCAAATACTTCAGACCACCTATCAAATGCTTCCCTTGAATTGTGGCTTCCACAGACACTTTAGCACTTAGAACATACAGTTTCTGACAAAGTTATTAAAAACATGACTGAGAAACTATGAATAATAAATTAAAATAAAAAGTGATGAGAAACCATTTTATCTCCCAAGAAGACAGAGAAGAAAGAAGCAAATGAGGCTGCAGTGGAATTTCCTCCCCCAAGGCACTGTCACATGACTGTCAGTCCCTCCACTCTACTCAATCTTACTTTTATAATTCCAGTGGATGCTGGTGACTTGGATCTCCTGAGTCGGAATATATTCCTCAATAAATTTCTTTCCCTGCAGTCGGTGCCAGAGTGTGGTTTTCCCAGTGTTCCTGTCCCCTCGGATGACAATTTTCACTGGGGAAAAGAACAGGCAGACAAATAAACTTGATTAAACACAACTTGAAGAACACTCTGAAAAGCATGTTAACTTTTTACAAGCATTATTCAGATGTAATTAATCCTCCCATATTACACAGGCACGATGGGGTTCATTAGAAAACACGAGCCCCAGTCATTAAAATCAATCTTTATTCAGTGACTCATACCAGCTCAGCAGAAAGAACCACCAGCAAGGCTGAATCTTCAAAATCTGCACAGCTCCAGCCTGCTGAGCCTCTGCTCTGTGACAGATGCATTTGATCCCTTACCCAAACCAGCAGTAGTTTGGTTTAGGCTTCAAAGGAGGTAAAGGCCTGAGCCGTAGCTGGACCAAGAACTCCTCCAGGAAAGCCAGAGAGGAGCAGTGACACACGGTGCACGTGAGGCTGGAACACCTCACCAATCGTGGATTCACACAAGAATACTAGGTGGCTTTTCCAAGACTTGTTTATCAAGGAACAAAGGAAGTTGTGGGTACAAGAAGTCTCCTATACACCCTTCCCATTGTATGCAATCAGACTACAAGCCCCCACGTTATCCCATCAATATGACAGCCCGGGTGAGCCTTCCTTGAGCTCTCTCTGCCCAGAAGCGTGGCTGCATGGTGTCCCCTGGAGCTGGGACACCTCTTAAGCTTCTCCTTGAGGCAGACACCTTTCACCTGTGACAGATTTCTCGAGGAGTCTAAGCAGAGCTCTGTCTAAACCGTGGCTGGACTGCCTCTCCCCTTCAGCTGGGACACCCCTCTAGGTCTGAGGTTCCTTACCTGGGACTGAGATCCCTCTTTGTCCAGGGCAGAGAGACCCCTCCACCCCAACAGTAAGGGACTGATGGCATGCAGTTAATACTAATGAAATTGATACTCAGTATTAGTTATTATAAACTTTGTATAGATAATTCCATTAGACATAAACTGCTGTCCAAGTCTGAGACTAAGACTGGACCCAGATGCACGTAAGCTTGATCAGGAGTTTAGAAAGGGGGTCCCCTCTGAACCTTGTGACCCAACAGGAGGGTCTCCCTCAGCCTCCTGCATCTCCAGTCTCTGTGTAACTCATTCCTGCTCAATTCTAACTCCATTTTTCTCTGGGTGTTCCATGCATGTGCTCAGTAGCAGAGTGAACCTTGCCATCAAGCAGTGTCAAGTCACACTTAAACAATACCACGTTCAGACCACTTTTGCTCATACACTGCTGATGATTCTTTAAGTGATCTAAATCACCCTTTAGCAACATCCTCCCATCTTTCTGCCTTCTCTACCTCTCCCTGGCCCTCACTTCCATTCTGCCATACCCTATTCCCTTGCTGGCCTTTTCTGCCAGGCTTCTCCCTCCATTACCTCCTCTACCATTTCCATTTCTCCTTAAACACTTCTCATTCCTCGAGAAAACAGAATCACAGAATCATTTAGGTTGGAAAGGATCTTTAAGATCAACTAGTCCAACATTGCCCCAGCACTGCCAAGGCCACCACTAAACCATGTCCCCAGGTGCCATACCCACATGGCTTTTAAATCCCTCCAGGGATGCTGACTCCTCTACTGCCCTTGGCAGCTGTGCCAGGGCTGGACAGCCCTTTTTGTGAAGAAATTTTCCCTAATATCCAAACTAAACCTCCCCTGACGCAATTTGAGGCCATTTCCTCTCCTGCCACTTGGTACTTGGTAGATGAGCCCGACTCCCTGGCCACAACCTCCTGTCACGAGGCTCTTGTGTTGGTTGCTTCAGTTTAGATAGAAACTCATTCAAACTCTTCCACGGAAATCAAGTGTCCAAATATCAAAAACTGTAGCAATTAGTACCATGAACTTTCCAGAGTTGACCCAAACGTTACCTGATTCTTTCTGAAAACCCCATGTGTTGTTTTCTAAGTTTTCTGTTACAGTGTAGAAACTTTTTTTTAAAATACCATCCTTGTTTTTAGTAGCAACCACAGGGTTACTGGGAAACATAAACTGGCCTGAACTGGATTTTTATGCTTGCATTTTGAATTGGGGCTATGATTCTCTGGAAAATGGGCTACTCACAGACATCTAATGGCAGTAAGGTGATTAGCATTAGGTTGTGCATCATCATTTGGGCAGGAGATCTGCGACCAAAGGCTGCCTTCTGCTGCAGCTCAGGAGCTGTTGCAGTGATTTCAGAGAAGAGCTGAAGAGGTCAACTTGAAGATAAAACATACACAGAGTCTGTAGAGGAGTTCTGCCTCGTGCTGAAGTTCCACTGTGCTTCTGCTGTTGTACACAGAGGTTTATTCTTTTTCAGAGCTGTTTATTCTTTTACAAAATTACTTACTAACACAGCACAAAGATAATAAAGGCAAAAATTAACACGGTATTTATAGGCTGACTTCACTTACAGGTCCCAGAGCATTTCTGCAGACACAACAAACCAGTTCCTGCATTTCCTGTCACCTTGTGTGATTCTGTTTCCTACTTACAGATGGTGAAAGAAGTTGGTGAAGGATTCCTTTGATTTTTTGGAATCATGAAGCAAGTCCATGGCATAAGCAGAATGAGACTCCACTTGTCCCCTTTCAAACTCAAATCTTTTCAATATGCTCTCACTGCCTGCCTTAAAATGTTAAAATCCATATTCCCCCATGGAATGCAACATGAGACACCATAACAGTGAGTTTCAAGGGACAAACAGACCCTTCATAAAGAGTCAGGCTGCTCTCAAGGTGCACTTTGAGGATCACTCTCAGATGATGTGGTTGTGAGCTCTCCCCTGAAGGGACAGTCTTACCTCCTGCAGGACTTTCCCGGTGCCAACACTGTTATTTATGCAGTTACACGTGGAGTGGGATCAAGAAACTGAACTGGCTGAAAAATAACCTTGGAATCATCCATTTTCAGTTTTCTTCTGTAGCTCCAGTGCCCAGCTGCATGAGCACCACACAGGAGGCACAGTTGGAGTGGAGAGGGAATCCCCCCCACTGCTGAGCAGCTCACGTTTAGATCAGTGCAGGGTGCTTGTGGCACCACATACTCAGTTTGAACAGGTCCAAGGGCCCCTTCCAGCTCCAGCACTCTCCATTAGGATCTCTGTTCTCCTACATAGTGCACAAGATCTCACTGACTCTTCCTGAAGAAAGAAAAGGTCTTTAACAACGGAGCAGGAAGGAGGCAGGTGACACAAATCACTTTTAGCAAAGCAAAATCTGTATTTGGGACTTCAGCTGGGGCAGGCATACTCAGTGACAGGACCTGCAAGGCAGGAAAAGCTGACTGAGCTTCAGAGCACAGCCAGGCAGGTACATCCCAGGGCACAGCCAGGCAGGTACATCCAGGCCTGGGCTGTGGATGAATGTGGAAAGAGGAGCATAATGACAGGTGAGGTCAGTGCTGTCACCTGCAGGACAGTAACAACTGCTGCCTTGCTTTGATTTGAAGTTAAATCAGTACTTACTGCAAACAGCCATAGGTTTACAGCAAAGGCAGGAAAATTATCCGTGGGAAGAAGGGTAGGGATGGGGAATAGATCAAGTGGCAAGGAAAAAGCTAAACAAATCACTTTATTCATATTGTTACTGCCTCAGGAAAACCAGAGGGATTTCCATTCTCCAGAGGGGAAAACAGAAGCAGAGAAGATAC
The DNA here is from genome assembly GCF_003984885.1 of Neopelma chrysocephalum. NCBI lineage: Eukaryota > Metazoa > Chordata > Aves > Passeriformes > Pipridae > Neopelma > Neopelma chrysocephalum. The sequence continues at coordinate 444,886 of NW_020897888.1, forward strand.
AGGCCCAGAAACCAGGTCTCAGACCAACTAGAACTGGAAATCAGGAGTTCCCAGCTCTGCCCATATTCCTCCAGGACCCCGCAGCAAAGATCCCCAAACTAATAATCCCGTGCAGACAGCCATAACCTTGTCCTCACTAAGGTCTTAGAGACTGCAACTGAAATGCTTTGAGCTGTTTCTGCTGCCAGAAGCAGCACCACCTGCTCTGCAGATCCCCTCAAGCACAAGCAAAGCAGCAGGCAAAGTAGGGCTGGCACATGCTGCACAAACAGCTGTGTTAGGCCACAGAAGAAATCAAGAGAAAGTGGGAAGCAGCAGGAAGAGGAGAAGCCTTTCTTTTCGGAATTGTGCTGAATGAAAATACTTACCAGAGTCTGGGAACTATGACTTTAAAGCAACACAAAAGAAGTAAGGACTGTAATGCTTACTGAACAGATACACAATATTAATTAAGTTTTATCTCTGAAGGCAAATTATAGGCAGAAAAGGAATAAGGAGAGGGACTAGGAGGAATTCTTGAGCTACTGTCTTTGGTATTCCAGTACTGGTGACTGTTCAGCCTGTGCTTCAGGCACACACAGCAGTGGGGTTTGTCAAGTGATGTGCACACTGGATTCAGCAAATAAAGCCCAGAGCAGGAGGTGTTCTGTGTTCTGGGGAACAGGATGGATGGATTTGAACCTTCCCTGATCACCAATGGATAACTCCCAGGGAATGACCAGCCAGAGCCGTTCATTTCACCCTTGTTTGCCCATCCCTGCCTTACATAAACAGTCAAGTTTGAGTACCCTGGTGCTGGTACTTCCTTGTGTAATTGGTCTTGTAATTTGTTCAAACAAGCACTGCTGCCCAAACGAGATCCATCTCCCCTCTTCACCGAGCCCACTCGCTCTGGCTGTGCTTCTGCCTCTGAGGAGCCAGCACAGCCCTCAGAGTGGCAACACAGCACACCTGACCAGGGCCAGGCTATCCCAAGCAGGAAAGCAAGAGCAAGCTCTTACCAGGACTGGTTCCCCATCTTCCCCACCCTTGAAACCATGATCCCCTATAAGCATCCCAGCCATTACACACATGGCACAGACCCGTCATTTTCAGCTCTGTGCCTTCTGAGCGCTCAGGGAACTTTGGTGTTGACTGGGCCACAGCACAGAAACCAGAGCACTCTGTGCAGGTGGTACAAAGAGCAAACAAGGAGTGTGTGTGCTGGAATGCCGTATGGAAATGCTTTCCTTTTGAATTAGGATGTCCCAAGCACAGGATGTGACTGCTGCCAAGGGCTGCACTGGCCTTTGCTCTCATCACTTCATTAGAAACCAAAGCCTTCCCACCCTGCAATGCTCTTCGTTTTGAAAACATGACTGTGGGAGAGAGACCATCAAAACATCATTTGGGTTCAGTTTAGTGGCACATTCTACCCAGTGCTTGGAACTGTCAGTGCCATTAAAACACCTTAAACAGCATCCCCTCAAACAGGGGGCTGTTCTGAGCCCCTCGGCGAGCACCCAGAGCCAGGTACAAGGCTCAGGTCCTGGCCCGCTTTATCAGCAAACAACCCAAGGCATTCTCAGCACACTAAACATATTTCTAGGAAGGAAACAGTCTTTAGTCCAGGATCAGTAGTAATCTAATGCAGCAAGGAAACATTTCTGTAAATAAGTCATCACAGCACCCTATGGTTTAGGTAGCTCCAGGGGAACTGGAGGAGTTGTAGAGATCTGTGTGTGCTAATGGTGGCTCCAAACCGTGTCCTGCACTCCTCTACTGAATGTCAGGGATTTGTCCAGAAAGGAGAATTGGCAATGCACAGGATTTGCAGCTCTGCCCTTCCCGAGCAACGGCCCTTGTAATGACATTCCTTCACAGCCCATCTTCAGCTGCGACCACCTCATCATGCTGAAACATTCCCCATCTACCCAGTGCCGAGGCTGTGGAGGGTACTTGGAAGCCCTTTGGTAAGCCAGCCTGTATCTCCTATAAATATTATATAACAGTGATGCTGGGAAGAGTTACTATGGAGATTGGAAAGCTTGCCTTAAGGCAGTGACAGAAAGCTGCAGTTTTATTCCAGCTATAAGTCAGTAACTAGAACACAAATCCTGGTAAGACAGAGCACAAACCAAAAAGCTTTCCTGAGGCTTTCAGTAACAAGACAAAAAGCAGTGAAGCTACAGTTGGCATTTTTGGCCTTGCACAAATGGCAGGCAGGTTCACATCCACGGGCCAGTCACCACAGAACTGAGCTGGTCCTGTCCACTGCTGTGCCAGCAGGATACAGTTGAGCTGTTCTGTCTGTAGCACAAACCTGCCCTGTCTGAGGAGTCAACTCCTCTCTCTTACATAATTCACAAGCTGGTATTAGCTACCTGATCTCAGATATTCAGATGCCAGTGCAGCACGCAGGTGTTCTGGGCTGTGCCTGTGGCCACATGAAGCCTCTGCACAGATCAACGGGCTGTGACCAGCAGATCTCCAGGTATATGTTTAAGGATGCAGTGCTATATTCCAAGGCAGCAGTTTCACCCTCACCCCCATCTTTCACTGGAAATCCACTCTCAACAATCACACTGCTGTTGTTCACATTCAGGACTGCTTGCTAAGACATTAATTTTATAAATTAAGCAGGTGTGCTATAGATACAGGCACCAAAAGCTCTCCCCAGTAAAGCAGAGCACATCAGTCCCAAAGCACAGTCAATAGCCATAACATTAAACAAGCAAAAAACACCCCAAAACCCAAAGTGCTAACTTTTACATCACATTCTGTTCCAGTCTAAGATCCAACATAAGCACTATTCCTGAAACATGTGTGCCTCCACAGAAATTATCCAGTGCCAAGTTTACAAATCAGTCTTTTTCCCACCTGCCAATCTCTCAGCCTTCTGCAATCTGCCTCCCTGCCTGCCTGAATCCACACAACTGAGCTGGTGCTTGCAGCACTCCCTGGAACCAGCCCTATTTTCAGCAGGGATGACATAACTGCTGTCCCTGTCTCACGACTGTTACTTTGGGATTGATTTCACATAATTGCAGTGCCCTCCTGAAACACTGTAATAAAAATCACCTTTGCTGGCCTCCAAGGGAAAACCACAGCCCTAAGACTCAACACTGAGAGGAAAAGAATTTTGAAAGTGTTCCCTAAGAAAAGAGCAAATGTATCAGTTGCAAAGAAGACAGTCGGGATGAATGATGTACCAAGGGCACACAGAGGCATTCACAGCTCACCTTTCATTAGAGCCTGGCAGGGCTGAGCTTTTTAATAGACCATTATCATATAACCACTAGACGTTAATTATAAACACTATTATCCGGGGCTGCAAGGAAGGTCACCCACGCCCTCAGGGGAGTTACCCTCTTGATGCTTGAACTGACACAAACTGATGTACAAGGCCCTCTTGTGCTGTACCACAGCCGGCAGGCAGCGCTCAGGGACGCTGCTGCACCGCGGGGCCCGAGTCCTGGACCGAAAGATAAAAGTTTCCCATCCCTCACTCCTCCCACGCTTCCATGAGCTCCAATGTTTAACTCTACACTTGCCTTTGGGCCAATACGGGTAAAAGCACCACCAGGCACACGAAAAGCACACGCACCACCAGCCCCTCCGGGATCCCCGCGGCCACCGGCCGGGGCCGTGTCCCCCCGGGCTGGTCGAGCCCCCGCGACCCCGCGCACGACTCACTGTTATACTGGACTCCCTTGGCGAACCTCCTCTGCAGCGCCTGGTTCATGGACTGCAGCCCCGCGGGGATGTTCTTGTCGCGGACCGCAGCCTGGTCCGAGCCCACCAGCTTCTTCAGGGCCGAGAACATCTTCGCGGTCGCTCACCGGCACCGCCGGGGACGGGCCGAGCGCGGGCTCAGGGCCGGGGGGCGCCGGGCGGCTCAGGGCAGTGGCGGGGCCATGCGGGGCGAGGGCGCGGGCCCGGCCCGGCGGGAGGGGCTGTGCTGGGGCAGGGGGCACTACCCGGGCATGTCCCGGTGCGGAGCGGTGAGGCCGGTGCCGGGGGCCGGGCGGAAGGGCCGGGGCGCTCAGCCCCACGGGGGCCGGTACCGGTGTCGGGGCCGGTGCGTATGTCGGTGTCGGGGCCGGGGAGCTCAGCCCCGCCGGGGGCCGGGGCCGCGGGCCGGGCACGGGGAGCGGGGGCGGAGCGGGTCTCCCGCCGCCGCCATCTTGGCTCTTCCGCCTCGCCGGGGGGCCAGAGCGCGCGCGGCGCGGGTACGGCGGCCGGCGGGGGACAGCAGGGCGCGGAGCGCGGCCGCCGCGGGGACCCCCGAGATCCCCCGTCACCTGCAAAGGCTGAGTGTAGCCTAACCCGTCCGAGACCCCACAGCCCCCCAAAACTCTCTCAATGCCCTCCTGTCAGATTCACAGGCCCCCACCTGTGACCCCCATAACCCCTCCTGGGGCCATCCCAGCATCCCTCGGTCTCCCCGCAAACATTTCTAATCCCCGCCTGGGACCTCTGTAACCCCCTGGGATCCCCATAACCCCTGTAACCCCCTCCTGGGACCCCCATAGCTGCCCTCTGACCCATCCCCATAACCTCTCATGGGGCCAGGCCTGAATTCTGGGACCACCCCCAAAACACCTCTAATCCCTTCCTGGGACCCCTATACAACCTGGGACTCCCATAACCCCTGTCATCCCCCCTGTGCCAGCCCCATTTCCCCCCTGTGACCCTCATAACCCTGCAATTCCCTCCTGTGACCCCTCTTTCAATCCCCCCTGTTTAAGGGTCCTCTCTGACAGTGTATAATCTCCTGCTGCAAGTGATTGTCCTGTGACTCCTGTCCTGGCTACAAATGGGTCTCCCCAGTCCCACTGTGAGCCGGATCCAGCAGCAATCACTCACCTTCAGGGAGGAGGAGACAACCTGTTCCCTCCTTCCCGGCAGCTCACCCCCATTCCCTGGGAAATGGGGGGCTGAACCCCCTCCAGCAGGACCCCCTGAGCC